>NC_059502.1:15617980-15930090 GCF_914767665.1 Harmonia axyridis | reverse complement strand
ACCAAATATATCATAAAGATATATTATATTGAAGACATAGACACAAAGATGTCAATTTTTTATATTTATATTGAATATCCTTCATCATGTAGACTCACTTAACCTTTATTATATTGGAATCAGAATTTTTATTATGAATTGATTCTTTGTGGTTACTGGAACGAAAGAAAATCATTATATTTACGTACAGGGTGATCCAATATTCACGAAGATAAAAAGAATCAAAAATTTTCCTAGTCCGGATCAGATTTATTAGATTTCAGAAACATTGCAGGAAAGCGGTAGTGAAGAGTGACATAACTTCAAAATTTGAAATTATTTGGAAGGCTAGTTGAAGAGTTATTAAACTAAAAAAAATCCAGTGAGAAAGGATTGTTAATTGATCACCCTGTATGATGGTGCCAAGCAAAGATTTAGATTTTTATTATGATTTTTTTTAGGACAACCAGGATCACAAAGATTTATTTAATATTATTCTTCAATTAGACATTCCTGAATAATGTGTTTAAAATGATGAATCTAATAATTATGTACGTTTCATGATGAAAAACTATTAAAAAAAAACATTTACTCATTTAATCAAAATACGCCTCGTTATAAAAAATGAAACTTGCAAATGTTGCATAACCAGTAAAGAGAGTGGAACTTTCTCACTCTCTTCCTATTGAAGTTCACCATCGTGCATTATTTCGCTCAGAGTATATCCAAATGAATAAAGTGAAAATAAACTTCGAATTCAATTCCTCAACTGGAGGTGAAATAACCTACGGACACATCCGAATTCCGGGAAACTGCTTCCGGATGTTTTCCGCATGACCGACACAGAATAAAAACAATACAGACGAACATCCACCTTGAAAAACAAGGTATGCAATCGAGTTGCTGTGGGAGTCTAAAATACTGATGCAGTTACCGTGGAAAGAAGCCTTCTTATTCCCAAGAGCGACATTAGTCGAAGCAAAGAGCATCTCTTCGTACGTTTCATATACGTCGCTATTTCAACTGCTTCTTCCATCCGATGTTGTAACTCCCAGAAAAAATAAGGCTTCACTTTGAAGCCCAGGATATTCCTTCAATGCGAAGTGGTGGAGTTTGCATTGAATCTCTTGTACTTATTCAACAACGTGTTCTATTCATTTTCGGTTCGAGAATATGGTGATTTTTTTCGAATTTAGACGAATCCAATTTCGACGAATCGATAGAAACCTACATGCAAAGAGGTGAGAAGAGAATAATTAAGAAAGAAGTAATCTTATTGTGAGCCATAAATGTCTTTAGGATTGAAGAAAACAATGACGAGAAATATAGTTATTTATGATGTGTTATGTTGAGAATAAGTCAATAAATGCTTCACTCGACTTTCAACCTCTATAAAAAAATCGACATTTCCAAATATGGCAAACTACCAAAAGAAAATCAGTAGATATATGAAGAGAAAAAGTCCATGACATTAGAACGACTTGAATAGAGAAGTTTTTGAACGAAGCTTCCGACGACGAGTATTTGTTGATGAAAGTAGCTTTGATAATTTGAAAATAGAAAATATTCAAGACAAAGGCAAATATTTTCACATAGTTTTGCCAGAAATTAAAACCAAGAAATCGAGAAGTTTCACCATACTGGAAGGAGGATTTCCAGTCAACCTGATCAATTTGTGTAAAAAATACTAGCTCCAGCTGCTTTTTGTTTTTTAAAAAAATGAGCTACATCGGCCACTGCCTGAGAAAGTCTTCGGCGACTCTTTTGGCTACTGCAGGAGATAACATGACTACTTCAATGGGCCACGGAGGATGGAAGTCCTCAACGGTAGCATAAGGATATCTAGAAGAATCGGTGCATAACAAAATACAAATTACAGAAAAATTGCAAAGTTCTAATGTGTCGGCGTCTTCCAGCCTATACCGATATTGGAGTATCTGGTTCGAATGAACCAACGAATTCTACAATAACTTCAAATGCGAAGAAACTGTTAGCGTTTTCCTTTGATTTCAATATCAATGTGAATTCTGCTTGTAATAGTAATAAATATATAGAATACTACTTTGAATATGAACGTGAGTTATGATCCGATAACTCACTAGTGAGTTATGGATTATAACACACTATTGTATTATTTGAAAGTTTACTTGTCTAAAATTACATGAATAATGACATGTCATGTGTTGGATAAAATATATTATGATATTATGTATCTAGTGACAAAAAACAAACATTTCTTTCGAGTGTAGAAGTTCACGTCACGAGTGGAGCAACCACACGAGTGAAAATGTTGTTTTCCACGAGCTACACACTTTACTTCTGTTACGATTGTGAATGTGAATAGCCAGTAAAATTTCACAAATTAGAATTTGAAACGCTCAAGTCGAATTGGGCCATTAGACCAATTTGGTTTTTTGATCATTAATTCCTTTGTCCCATATGAATGTGAGACTCAACAATAAATGGATTTATTATAATTTTTTTTTATTATTATTATTATTAAATAATTTATTCGGTATTCGGACTTTGACCATATCCTGAAAATTAAGAATGTGTAAAAATTCCGTTCGACAGAAAATGTAAATGAACAGATTGATTTTGACGTCGAAATCTTCATCAGTGTCTTGAATCTAATCGTTTGAGACTATTTGGGCAAACTGATAGCTCTCACTACAACACTACACACAAATGAGAATGAAATGGAGGGCTTCCCCAAAAAGCTTTCGTGAGCCTTTCAAATTCCCGATATAAACATATACATTTTTCCGAAAGAAATGTTCCACTATATATTTCTTCATGAAACTTTGTTCTGGATAAGATTCTCCATATAATGAATTTGTATTCGTGGAACTTCTGCTACCTACAGATTCATGTGTTTTTAATTCAAAATTGAAATGTAGGAGTGGATGATATTTACAGAGTTCAGAAACATTATTAAGATTCATAGACTCCTCCAAAACACCATATTTCCAGATATATGGATGAATAAACATTCTATGTGTATGAAACTGATACGTTGAGCACTTTCAATGTTTGAACATCAGTATTGTGGTTGTGTTGAAAACAATTATTTTATCTGTTGTTATGCCAAATTACGATTATTCTCGTACATATGCAAGCAAACGTGGAATAGGAGTCTGCCTTGCGCGGTTTCTCCTCCAGATGGATTACTGAGGAATTTCCTATTTCTGTATACGAGCTACATAAAGTCCTCTTCAACAATTTCTTCGCTCCATTCGTAATCCTGCGGTGATAAACGATATGTAACTCGAGAATATTATATCTTGTAAGTACATTATTAACTTCCATCTTCCACTCCTGTTTTCTAGTAATTAATGAAATCTCAGCGATTATTTCCAATTCATTTATGTGTAAGTTTTACCACAAATTACTTACGAGGCGAATGGATGACATGAAATCATTGGAATAAATGGACTTTTGTAGGGTTATTGTTTGTTTTATTAGAAGAATTCTCCTAACGGCATTGCAAGGCTTATTGATGAAACATCATATTGAGGATTTTTTATCTACGACTGCTTCATTTTGAAGTTATTTGACCACTGAATTTGCTGCATTTGCGTTTGCTAATGAAACTCATTCTTTTTATTCTTCAGCCCTCCTTCGTCCAGTGTCGGACATAGATCTCTTTCAGTTTTTTACATGCTTCTCTGTCTTTTACTGTTCTCATCTATTGCTTGCCGGCTACAACGACTATGTCGTCTATCCATCTTTTTCTTGGTCTTCCTATGTTTCTTTTGGTCTCTCGAGGTCTCCAAAACGTCACTTTGTATGGCCATCTCTCCACACTCTTCCTTGTAACATTTGTCACCCACTGCCACTTGAGTTTCGCTATTCTACTCATGATGTCAGTTACCCTGGTCTTTTTTCGTATTTCGGTATTTCGGAATTCTGTCCCTCAAGCTTATACGAATATATATGAATAATATGAAATTCATTAGATAACTGAAATTTCATTACGTAACGCATTTTTTCGGAGAAGAATTCGGACAATAAATGAATTTTGGCCAGACCAATAACCGGCATTGCTTCTTCTTCATGGGACGGAAGGCTTTCTGAATCACTAATTTCGACCAAACACATCAAATACCAGCCGAGAATTCCACTTGAAAGGCATTGTTACAATCAAACTTAATAGACGTTTAGTGGTTGTCAATGTATTTCGATGATCTCAAGGCAATTGATATCAAATATGATATTTTCAGTTTAGTTCCAAAAATAACTTCTTGAGTTATTATGTACCGGGTTTTTCACCATAATTTGTTACTGACAGAGGTACAAAATAGTAATTTACGTAACAAGTCCGGAAAATAGGGTTTTTTTGGACGAATAGACAAAATTCCAGGACGAGCGTTAGCGAGTCCTGGAAGTCTGTGAGTCCAAAAAAACCATTTTCGGGCGTGTTGCGTACAATATTTTTTCGGCAACCATGTAAAATAACACTATCGCTGCTGCTTTCCATATTTTATTGCGATTGCGATCAAAAAACATGCAAATTTTTGACAACTAATTTCATATGAACTGTCAGCCGTTATCTCGGTTGCTATGGATTCTATGATTCTTTTCCGGCCTAGTCCGGGAAGTACGTACTTTCCGGACTAGGCCGGGAAATGCTACTTTCTCAGAGGAAAAGCGTCCGGGAAGTGAGCACTTCCCGGACGGTTGCCGAAAAAAATGTTTTCCACAAAAGTTTCACGAAATCGACTAGTGTTTTTTAAAATGATTTCAAAAAATGAAATATATACAGGGTGGGCAACATATAGATTGCAACTTAATTTTTTCAAATGGAACACCCTGTATATTTTTCTATATTTGACTAGATCTTTTTCGCCTGACTTCGAATATATAACATATGTTTTGTATATCTCTCTTATTCTGAGTACCATAGAGTTTCAAATTCCAAGAACCACCTGGCAAGCTAAGAAATCAGTTTTCAAGTGGAAGGCTGCGATAATTCAAAATGCTCTTTTTTGAGTTATCTCGTTGGCAACGATATATGACATACGTTTGTCATTAACTGAAACTATTCATCGAATATGCACTACACAGAAGCGGAAAAATTTGAAATATTTTCACTTTATGTGAAGAGCAATCAAAATAAGAAAGCTACAAGAGAGAATATATGGAGTTGCATCCAAATCATCCAATTCCAATTTATAGTGGAAAACGTATGTCTAATCGATGCCAACGAGATAACTCAAAAAAGGGCATTTTGAGTTATCGCAGTCTACCACTTGAAAACTGATTTCTGAGCATACCAGGTGATTCTTGAAATTTGAAACTCTGTGGTACTCAGAATAAGAGAGATAGACAAAACATTTGTTATATATTCGAAGTCAGGGAAAAAAGAGCTAGTTAATTATAGAAAAATATACAGGGTGTTCTATTTGAAAAAATTAAGTTGCAATCAATATGTTGCCCACCCTGTATATATTTCATTTTTTGAAATAATTTTAAAAAACACTAGTCGATTTCGTGAAACTTTTGTGGAAAACATTTTTTTGTACCTCTGTCAGTAAAAAAGTTAAAGGGGGGGGGTCAAATTATGGTGAAAAACCCGGTATCTACTACAAATTTACACAAAAGGCTATGCAACTTATTGACATTTTCAATTAGTAAGAACGAAAGGTTACAAACAGAAATTTTGTATTACAAACAGTTACTAACAATGGAGTTTCAAACCGAATTTTTTTTTCGAGAAAAAGCATGTTGGCACCCCAGCGGAATGCGATATTTTCCTATCAGTAACCTTGAGGTACAAACGGAAATTTTTGCGATACAAATAGTTCCTAATGAGTTACTAACGAATGCAAAAAAAAATTCTACATTTTCGAAAAAACGGGGTGCTTACTTCGCATTTTACGAGGGATATTTTTTTCATTATAGGTAAGGTTACAAACAAAATTTTTGTGTTAAAAATAGTTACTAACGAATGCAAAAAAAAAATTTCATTTTCGAAAAAGTGTCACAAAAAATTCAAGTATCAATCATAATTATATTTAGAGTTTTCTACTCTGATTTGTGAAAACAATAAGTTGAAGATTGTTTGAACAAATAACTTATTGTGATTTTTCCACCTTATAAATAACTGGGCTAGGTTGATCACAAGAACTTTTCCTGTCCCAATACTTCCACAGGAAACGGTCTTCCTAGTTTCGAATAAGACTCCCTAATAATTCAGGTGGAGTCCTGAGGGATACAGCAGTTGGATCGTAGCGGCAATACACCAAATTTGCCCAGGGAAAAGTAGACCCATCACAGACTTTTTTTTGATTTTGTGTAGCTGCTTCGATTTTCTTACGCATGCTGTTTTATTATTATTCGGGGAATATTCCATTGTGCAGCAGGAGCACAGAACCGCTGTGTGTCGGCAAGAATTATTGATATCCCTTGAAAAATTTACGAGTTTCAGCTTGCCAAATTCCTCCCGATCCACGAATGAATTTTGGATGAGGAATTCGATGGCTCTAGATCGGATATCACGTAAAATGGTAGTTAATTATTCAGAATTGATCTGAAAACACCCCGGAGAGTGGGTATCGTGGAATGTTTGTTCATTGACAAGAGGTGAATTTATCAGGAGCCTTATGCTCAACCATCTATTTGGGTTATATAAGGAATTCACAGCATTGCCAAAATTCCTATTAAAATCAATTAGTGGAATCAGATTCAGAAAAAAAGCCATGCTTGATGGTAACGCATGCCTCAAAGGTTTTTTGTATAGGGAGTTTTTCTTCGAGGTATATAACATTAAGTTGGCATTACTGTTCAAGATGGGGACCGATTCAACAGTTGTCAAGTGATTTATTCTCAGTTTGGTTTGGCAATTCATCATGAATAGACTCACGCCTGAACAACGCTTGCAAATAGTGCAATTTCATTTCGAAAATAATGGTTCTGTGCGGAATACGTATCGCGCACTGCGTCCATTAGCGATGAAGCGAACTTCTGGATGAATGGCTATGTCAACAAACAAAACTGCCGCATTTGGAGTGAAGCTAATCCTCAAGTGTATGTCGAAACACCGTTACATCCAGAAAAACTGACTGTTTGGTGCGCTTTATGGGCTGGTGGAATCATTGGTCCATACTTCTTCAAAAACGATGATGGCCAGAACGTTATAGTCAATGGTGATCGGTATAGAGCCATGATTACTAACTTTTTCAATTCTGAATTGAACAACCATGATGTCCAGGAGCTGTGGTTTCAACAAGACGGCGCAACATGTCACACAGCTCGTGTCACAATCGATTTATTGAAAGACACGTTTGGTGACCGCCTAATTCCACGTTTTGGACCTGTGAATTGGCCTTCAAGATCTTCTGATTTAACACCGCTAGAATACTTTCTGTGGGGCTATGTAAAGTCATTGGTCTATGCGGATAAGCCATAAACCCTTGACCATTTGGAAGACAACATTTGCCGTGTTATTGCCGATATACGGCCACAAATGTTGGAAAAAGTCATCGAAAATTGGACGTCCAGATTGGACTACATCTGAGCCAGCCGTGGCGGTCATATGCCAGAAATCATATTTAAAATGTAATTCCACAAGATTATCATATGGATAAATAAAATTCATGTCAATCGAATAATCCATCGTTGTTTTATTGCAATTTCAAGTTCTATAGATCTAAAAAAACACCCTTTACAAATTTCTTCATACAATTGATTTCTTCATACAATTGTAAAGAGGAAACAAAGTTTTCAAGCCAAAATTTTTATTCAAAATTAGAGGTGAAGCTTTATGGTCTTCAACAATAAGCAGTCTTCTCGCATCAAGTCTTGGACGGTTTGAACATTAATCTCCCAAATTTTACTGAAAATTCGCTGTCTTATGTTGATCGCTATCTGCTTCTTTGCCTCCGTTAGATAGGGTGATTAATTGGTAAATGAGCGGAAGCTAAGGGTAGATAGACGACACTGATGCGAGATATTTGGTATGTTTATACCCTGCAACAACCATAACTTCTGGCATACGGAGCAACTGATTTTTTTTCCGGTCAGGCCAAGGAAAAATTGTTGAATAAGATTCAACACAAAAAAACACCCTGTAAATCAATATTTCTTGGATCTGATGAGATATTCGAATGAAGGAGAAAAAACTAAAAGGAGCAAGGTATTCCTCGAACTTCCGCATGCGATTTTAATACTCAATAAATCTAGTAGTAATAGGAAAAGATAAGAAGTGTTAGGCGATGAAATCGATCAACTAGTTTTTAGGTGAATATTGCGAAATCAAAGAATTTTATACGGATGTCCAGCGATTGAAACACAATTTACCAGAGATGGTATTAATAATTTAAAAATTTTCGCCCAACCAAATCCTTTTACTCATTCCCAATACAGGTTTTCATTCGACGATTTGATGTGGTGTTTATTTTAATAAATTGGTTGTTCCATACGTGTTATCACCATATTTGACAGGCGAAGTCTATTTTGATTTTCTGCAAAATATTTTATCTGTTTTGCTTGAAGAAGCTGTTGATGGCGGAAGCATGTATTTTCAACATGATGGGGCTGCACTTCATTTCAAGGCCATTGTGATCAATTTTTTGAACAGATCTTCTCCGAATCGTTGGATAGGTAGGGGTGGACATCATAACGGGCCTGCAAGGAGCCCCGACTTGATTCCTATCAATTATTTTGTTTCGCGTTACTTCAAATCAGAAGTTTACTCGACACGAATAAACGATAAAACGCAAATTTTTCAGAGAATCGGAGACGCTTGCAACAAAATGAAAAATAATCAATAAAAGATAAGAAAATCAATAACTTGTCTAATTAAATGAGCACAGAAAAGCATCGAGTAGAATGGTAGCCATTTTGAGCAATTTTTGTTTCTGTTTCGACGGCTTTTCATTGAGATGTTAAGTTTTTCAGAACACATTTTATTGTTTATTTCCAATTTAGATGAATTTCGATAAATATATTTAATTCTCGATGTTATCGTTTCCATAGATGATGTCACTGGTATAAATCATTAAAAATTTCTTTAAACAAAGAGCTCTCCAAACCTTAGTGTTTCAATTTTGTGACCAAAAACTAATAGAATCGATAAATACCGAATGAAATTAAATTTTTTTTGGAATTTTTGTTACTGTGTTGTCTGAATATTATTGAGGTTTGACTAGATTTATTGAGTATTGAAATCGCATGCAACGCAATTGACAAAATCAATAACACTGTGTATCTTGATTATGAAGAGAGATAGACTCTTCATATATAGGTTATTCTGACTCGCTTCTGTGTCCTCTATCTACCATGAGCTTTGATAGAGAATATTCATTGGAATCAAAGTGCTAAGATTAGGATAGAGGGCTCAACATCATATCCGATAAAAATTTGTAGAGGAATAGGACAGGGTTGTGTTTTGTCGTCATTGCTGGTCAACCAATGCTCCGATCTCCTATTCAGCAAAGCTTTGACGGACGTCTCAGAGGGAATCAAAGTAAATGGTATGAATATCAATACTGTAAGATACACTGACGATACTGTTTTGGTCGCCAACTCAGATGTAGGTCTACAATTGCTCCTCAACTGTGTGTATCAGGCTTGAAAGGAGTTAGGAATGAGAATAAATATGTAAAAGACCAAAGTTATGGTTATGGAAAGATAAAAAAATGTCCCGCAACCATTATATATTGAAGATCAAATTCTGGAGCAGGTAGATAGGTTCCTGAACTTAGGTTGTTGGGTGAATTGTAAATTGGATCCATCAGACATGGAGGTAAGATCAAGGATAGAACAAGGCAGAAATTCTTTGTGTGACATCTGAAGTTTCTCTCCGATTCACGAAACAGCCTGGATTTGCGTTTGAGACTTTCTAAATGCTATGTCTGGTCCTCACTCTTCTATGGAGCCGAAACATGGACGCCCATGGAAGCTTTTGATATGAGGACTTATCGTAGAACCCTTATGATATCATGGACGACGCATACAACCAATGAAGAAGTGTTGAGCAGGTTGAGTACGGAGAAAGATCTTTTCAAACTTATAATGATGCGTAAAACATCGTTCTTGGGCCACATCCTTACGCTCAGTTCATTATGAAGAGAAAATTTGAGGGAAGGCGTCTACTGGGAAGACATAAACTATCCTGGTTGAGAAATATACGCCATTGGACTGGTCTAAATTATGAACAACTTATAAGCCGAAAACAGAGACTAATTTTCTATGGTGATATACAACCTCCATTGATGGAAAGGCACGTTAAGAAGAAGAATACTTACTCATCAGATCTTCCAATTCAATTCAGGATGAGCATTGAAATTTTACATCTCGAGATCTTGGAAAGTCGACCTGAAACAAAAGAGAGAATTTGTAAAGTAATGTAATTATGATTATTTTTATGATTGCTCAATGAAAATATCGGATAGTATGCTTCTTTGACGCTTAGTTTTCATAGAAGTGATTATCAATATATACTTGAATACGTAGTATTATTTTTTACAGAATTAGCCACTTTTGGCATTTTCTGAATTCAACCTTTAATTCGAAAGAATTATGAAGTCATCAAATGAAAAGAAAAAGAGTGAACCTCAATAAACTATAGAACAAAATCATTTCAGAATAATTCACAAGTAATGTTTTAGTTAACAGAAAACATAATACCTTACACTGACAACATTAAGGACAACCCTTGACTTCGTCAATTTCTGATAATAAAAATTAGAAATTGATTTCTTTTATTTTTCCTCTAAACTGTCGAAAAACAGTAACGAATACATTTTTATGCAAATCTTATTCACTGCAAAAGTTGTCGTAGGTTATTTTTATAGTATAGTATTGTTCACTTCGAATGCTGAATGTCCCAGAAATTCCATCGATTCGAATTTTCCCATTGCAAACTCATCAATCTCAGAAAGTGAAAACGTTTCTTGTAGATGGCGATCAGGTATAATAAACTTTCTTCTCGTTATAGCAATAAAAAACAAATCATAAGGGACTTGATAATATGGAATTCCCACTTCCAGAAATTTTTCTTTCCCTATCTACTGGAGCGGAATTACCTGCAAAATCTGGTAGGATTAGAGTATTGATTTCCCAAGAAATATATTGGAATACCCTCATGGTATTTGGTAACAAACTTTCTAAACAAAAAACAAGCCAGGATAAGTCTTCAGAGACCTACGATTGGGACAGATAATTTAGAAGTTTCATCGAAAACCACTGCTAATATAACCGTTTCTTCCACTTAATATTGGGGAAAAACATATAAACGAGGTACATGTCCTTGTTGGCACATCCTGCAAAATTTTGTGTCAATAAGCAGAAACAGAAAATTCAAATTAAATGTGAAAGAATGATGAAAGCATTGACGTGAAGTAGAGAGATTTTGAGTCATCGTTCATTTTTGCGCTTATTGAACCACAGAACTACATATATGATACAGAATGAGATCTATTTGATTTTTTTTTTGATTTTGGACACACAATCAACTTGTAATTCAATAAATAAATGCAAAATTTAATGTCTTTTGCATTTACACTATTGAAATTTTCTGGCAAACATCAAAATTTTGGACCATACTTAGGGAGGCATTCGAAATCTGAACCAACCAAAAAATTTCAAGTTATTAGGGGATTTCTTTCGACAAATATCGTGTTTGAGGCCAGTTGGAGGGAGGATCAGAATCGAATTCGACCAATGATTCAATGAGTTGAAACTTATCGTTTAAGACCATTCCTGTGTCAATATTTCAGAACTATTGACGCTTTGTTCAGGAAATGTACGCTCAAATATGATATTTCAAAGCGAAGCAATTCCAATTTTTCTATCCCTACTTTCCTAGTTCTCTGTGAGACGCAATAAAAATATCATGAAAATGTAACAGCAATATTCGAATTCAAATTCATATCTCAAAAATTTTATAGGCTAAAAATTCATGGTAAGAAATATTGAACTCAGTTTCATTTTACCAATATATGTCCTCAAGTTCAAATTCATATGTCTCCAAGTAAAAAAAATTTCTTGGTTGATGCAATGGGTTGATTGAAGCTTTAGAAAAAAATTTAAATAAATAAGTAAAGGGTGTTTTTCTTAGAGCTATAGAACTTTGAATTGCAATAAAACAACGATGGATTATTCGATTGACATGAATTTTATTTATCCGCAAGATAATCCTGTGGCATTACATTAAATATGATTTCTGGCATATGACCGCCACGGCTGGCTCGGATGTAGTCCAATCTGGACGTCCAATTTTCGATGACATTTGTGGCCGTATATCGGCAATAACACGGCGAATGTTGTCTTTCAAATGGTCAAGGGTTTGTGGCTTATCCGCATAGACCAATGACTTTACATAGCCCCACAGAAAGTAGTCTAGCGGTGTTAAATCACAAGATCGTGAAATTAGGCGGTCACCAAACGTGTCTATCAATAAATCGATTGTGGCACGAGCTGTGTGACATGTTGCGCCGTCTTGTTGGAACCACAGCTCCTGGAGATCGTGGTTGTTCAATTCAGGAATGAAAAAGTTAGTTATCATGGCTCTATACCGATCACCATTGACTATAAGGTTCTGGCCATCATCGTTTTTGAAGAAGTACGGACCAATGATTCCACCAGCCCATAAAGCGCACCAAACAGTCAGTTTTTCTTGATGTAACGGTATTTCGACATACAATTGAGGATTAGCTTCACTCCAAATTAGCCATTCAACCAGAAGTGCGCTTCATCGCTAAACAAAATAAAATGGACGTAGTGCGCGATACGTACTCCGCACAGAACCATTATTTTCGAAATAAAATTGCACTACTTGCAAGCGTTGTTCAGGCGTGAGTCTATTCATGATGAATTGCCAAACCAAACTGAGAATAAATCACTTAACAGCTGTTGAATCGGTCGCCATTTCGAACAGAAATGCCAACTTAAAGTTATATACCTCGAAAAAAAACCCCCGTTATAACGAATATCAGAAGCAAATGATTAGCTTTCGGTTTGATTCATTCTAAATATTATAGGTCGTGACCGGTTGTCAAGATATTCCACAATCAATTTTATTCCAACTTATTTGTGAGGATAAGAAATTTGTTGTTATGGTGAACGAGAGGGGACGCTATTGATCGAAGAAGGTATGGCGCATTCGAATATTTGGTTATACTCGTATTCTGATGTACTTTCACCCTTATATTCCATGAGAAACATAAGAGAATCGGGGAATTCTATCGAGTATTACTAATATGAAGGGGAAAAATACGGTTCACGCCTAATCAATCATGGCGAGGCGTATGCAGTAAACAAATGTATTATTCTGTATTGACATATTAATTTTTTTTGGTGGTCTTGTCAGTGAGCAGATTCGTAAAGTGTTTTTCAATATAAATTATACAATTAATGGCAACACTGTGTATTTTTTTACATTTATTTCAGTTTGAGGTCCCCGGTCTACCATAGTCAAAAAACACATTTTTTTTTGGGAAAATTCGATTTTATCATTCAACATAGTTGTCCCCGAGTGCGTTAGAGCAATTCTAGCGATCTTCCATTTTTTTATACCATTTTTGTGGTACGATTTGTCTTCCGCTTCAAAATAGGCCTCAGGTTCGGCGATTACTTCTTTATTGGCACTAAATTTCTTTCCAGCGAGCATGCTTTTGAGGTCTGAAAACAGGAAAAAGTCGCTGAGGGCCAGATTTGGCGAATTCGGTGGATAAAGAAGCAAGTCGAAGTTTAATTCATGCAATTCTGCCATTGTTTTCATTGATTTGTGACACGGTGCATCGTCTTGACGAAACAGCACCTTTTTTCTGCAAATGGGGCCGTTTTTTAACGATTTTATCCTTTAAACGATTCAATAACGCTATATAATAATCGCTATTGATGATCTGGCCCTTTTGGAGGAAATCAATGAATATTATACCTTGCGCATCCCAGAATACTGATGCCAGAACCTTGCCAGCTGACTGTTGTTTTTCCTGGCTTTGGATTCGGTTCATCGTGTGCAGTCCACTCAGCTGACTGTCGATTGGACCCCGGAGTGAAATGGTGGAGCTATGTTTCATCCGTTGTCACATATCAAAGCAAAAATACAGGTTTATTTCACTTAAACAGCTTCAAACTTTGCTCAGAATCATCAACACGTTGCTTTTGATCGATTAGGAGCTCGCGCGGCATCCATTTCACACACAGCTTTCTCATGTACAAATATTCGTGAATGATATGATATACACGTTCAGATGATATCTTCACAATGTCTGCTATCTCGATTAACTTCACTTTAAGGTCATTCAAAAGTATTTTGTGAACTCTTTCGATTTTTTCATCGGTGACAGCCTCTTTTGTGCGTCCACTGAGTTCGCCGTATCCGGTGCTCATTTCACCACTTTTAAACTCAGCATACCAATCATTGATGGTTGATTTTCCTGGTGCAGACCGCGGAAACTCTTCATCAAGCCAAGATTTTGCTTCATCTGTATTTTTTTTTTCATTCAAAAATCAATACTTTATCATCACACGAAATTCTTTTTTTCCATCTTTTTTCAAATAACAAAAGTAGCTACACTCACAACGCAATATCTCACAAACTAATGGTCGGACTAATAACAATATGGATTTAATACTAGCACCGTCATATGTGCATCAAACCGGGGACTTTTCAAATTTGCCTAATATATCCCAAAAATATCAACTTTCACGTCAATAACAAGATCTCAATGAATCGATTAAAATGGTTTTTCCCCTTGGACAATTCATTCTCATCAGTGAACCAAACCGAGCGATCCAATTGAAGGTTGGATTAGTTAACCCTATTAATTCAACAGATGATCTCCTCAATCAAACGCTTCATATGTGTTGATTGCAATACGATAAAGTTATTAAATTGATGAAGTCCATTCGAAATTGTTTCAACGGATTATTTAAACGAATAATCGCAATTGGCTTCTCTTTCTTCGAAATTACTCATAGACAATTTTAGATTCAATTCTGTATTGTTTATTGCATAATTATGGTTTATAATGGGAATTTTTATGTTTGATTCGTTTTTAATGAGCGTACAGTGATACCATGTTTGATAACTCTAGAATGAGTCAAACTGGTATTAAATGAGTAGACATACATACTCGATATTATAGACGAAAAACTTAATTTGTCCGTTCAGATGTCAGGCCATTCATAAATGAACCTGATTACTGTCATAAAAAATGAAATGGCGAATTTAAATTTTCGAAGTGGAGTGAAGGTCTTAAAATTATTGTTCATTTTGATTTCTTTGGGTCTATTAAAAATACGATGTCTCGAAAACTGAAATTACCAACATTAGTGAAATTCTCAGTAAAATTTTGTTATTCTGCCATTTTCTCCAATCTTTCATTGTTACACTATTCTGAACTAGCACTTCGACCTTCTTCGCTAGAATTCCTCAATACATAATGATTAAGTTAGTTATATTCTTCGTCTTGTGGTTGTCTACACTAACACTGATCCTATCAAATTTCAACACACGTCAATTGTCAATAGCTATAGGTAATATTATTTGGATACAGTGAAATGATTTGCAACATTATTCGCAATTTCTCTTGATCCTTGTGGTATTAAATCGATTTCGTCAGACATAATTCACGAATTCAATGCGTAATTATAATTTTCTTCAAAATTCAAAACAAACGATTCAAGTTCAAATTCCGTATTCTGTCAATTTTCAGCCACACCAACTACCAAGATACAATACAAAAGCACTAGGATGTATTATCTGAATTTTGCATTGAATTTCGACAATCTTTCACAAAACTTGAATGAAATAGAGGAAAAATCGTCTAATACTCGTTGCAGAAGGCAACTAGCTCCTTCGTCGCTCGTTTTGGAATAGAAGCGCATTCGTGTTGGAATAGCATCCCAATCTGCAACCTGTTTTAGAATATACTATTATTCCCATGTTTAATGATAAATCAGTACTGTAATTTGCAGGTACAATGCAGTTAGTGATGCTCCAAAGCAACTAAATCAATGCTGTACCGAGTCATCTCAAGTTGGAATTACATTGAAACGTTGGTATTAAAAAATTTCCTGTAATATTTTTCTTCTCTTCCAATGCATATTTGAAGTCCTCAGAATATCTGGGTGGCCACTTGCAACCACTCATTTATTTCATCCTCAATTTCTATCATTAGATAGGATTCTCAATAAGACGAAGTTGTTAATATTTTAACTTAGTTTGCTCAAAGGCAGAGCTACCAGGAGAAGGAGAATAATTTAAATCAGGAAACCAGAACTTCTATAGTGCAGCTATCGGCAAGACATAAAAAACCATATTGTATAATAATAATACAAGAAGAAAGTCTTGCTGCCTGATATGATAAACAGGATATCTCATCAGATTACTCCTGTTTATTTTCAAACGGAAAAAACGTTCCATTCGTTGCCTCGCTCGTACAATCAAGAAATTATCATTGAAATATACTAAGATTGAAATAAATGAGCCTATATAGGCCTTATATATATTCTTGGTTTCTCCCCTAAGGGCGAGTTGCTCAATTAGGGTAATCGCTCACCGCATTAGGTATAATCAGAATAATATGCCTACTTTTTATAAGGTTTGCGGGAATTTGAGAATATCCTTCTTTTTTTAATCGGGACTGAAAATACGAAATGATTTACTCACTGCAGTGAAGATAACGAATGAGCATTCTCTTAATTTTCAGAATTCGTCCCACAGAAAAGGTTTTTTCCAAAGAGAAAAACAAACAGTTGAAGGAGTTTCTGATTATAAGTTAAAACTCTATGGCTTCACGTGAAAATTAAAGAAATAAATTCCAGCAGTTATGCAGTTAAACCAATTATGTTTCAATGCTCTCTTTTGTACAACAAAAATCTACAGATCACATCGCCAAATCAAGGAGTTTGTAGCGAACAAATTTCAATTAACTTTGTACTGAACATATCTGTTCAGCTAATGATCTATGTTTTACACCAAGGCAATTTGTTTTAAGTGAAAACTTCACAACCTGTTTGTACAGAACAACATTCTCAGGTATGTGAAGTACCAAAAAAGATAGCATAAAAGCCTCCTTTCATCTGAATTTCCCCCGACATACCAAATACCGCCACTTGCAGATAAGTATTGTCCATAAACATGACGACCTTCCCCTCTGACTGCACATCGAAGCTTGCCAAAGGATCTTCGAGCAATCTAAATTCCTCATTCGTAGGTATGCTCTTAACATATAGCAAACCCTCACTAGGCATTAGCCTCTTAATTTTTTCTGGTAGGTCGTTGATTTAGACCAAAAACAAAAGTGGGCCTTAAACACCCCCTTGAGGAACACCCACCAACACCTCTGCATCCAATGACATTTATTCAACACCATGGACCATCAGAGAAACCCTGCATCGAAGATCCAGTAAGCTCCTTTTAAAATTCATTTGCCTTTCGCTAATTCCATACAGCTCCACTGTTTCCAGTATATCAGAAATCTTGGAGAAATTCCTTCTTTCTCCAAAGCACAAAAACAAAGCGAATCAGCTGATACTGCTGATTCCCAATTTAAATTTGATCAAACGAGTATTAGGTATTCGAGTTGATGAAAAAACGAATCAAACCTGAAAACTACCCTGAAAATTTAAAGTGTCCACGTTATTTTCTCTCTGAAGTTGTAGTCAAGGCCGGACGAACGAAAGGCACCACAGAATACCAACATTGTGACGATACGATAAGCACCCAAGAACAAGCGCGCAAAAAGTCAAGACCGAACACAAAAACATCCTGAATGTTTGCGGCCGCAATCTTATCATGTAGGTACGCCTCTGTAAGTCCGTAGGTGGAGAAGCACGGCCGCATATATATTCAAAAACATCGAGGCAGCAATATATTATGAACATAACTTTCTGGTAATCTCATGCTAGGAGTTTGGGCCGTATTCATTTCAACGGCAGAGAGACTATCGGCCCTGATTATTGCTTTATTATGCGATGCATAATCTGCACTGTTCCGTACGGCTCCTGGGCTGTGAGAATACACGGGTGGTGATGTTAAGTGAGGGGCGATTTTATTGAATCGCGAATAAGCCAATCTGATATATGGTCAGGCTTTGTCAAGAACTTCTCAAAACTTTTCGTTTCGCACATCGAGGTAACTGTTTGAAATAACTGTATGAAAAAGCTGTATGAAATAACTGTATGAAATAACTGAATGAAATAACTGAATGAATTAACTGTATGAAATAACTGTATGAAATAACTGTACGAAATAACTGTATCAAATTCATTCGAATAAGGTGTAATTCTCTCTATTGACTGAGCGTTATAAAATTAATTCTTGCGGAATCTTTTAGGTGGACAACTTTGCTTCTGCCGTTTTGCAATGGATGACTGAAGAGGTAAGTGGTAGTCGAAATAAATAGATTGTAGATGTCTTACAATAAGCTTAGGTATTTGTAAACATAACGCCATCGAAATATAAGTCGATTTGTGTCTGCATTATAAAGTTATTCTCGATTGAACATGTCAGCTTCCGAGCCAAATACTCGTCATTTGCGGGAAATTTTAATTTGCTGCTTCAATATGAAAAAATCTGCGACTGAAGCTCAACGAATGGTCTGAAATACCTATAGTGAGGTTGCTATTAGTGGAAGAACGTGGTTTCAACGCTTCAAGAACGGTGATTTTTACGTCTTAGACCAGCATGGTGGTGAAAGAGAGAAGGTTTTCGAAGATACAGAATTGGAAGCATTACTTGATCAAGACTCGTGTCAAACGCAACAAGAATTGTCAAGATTATTTGGAGTGATGCAACAAGCCATTTCAAAAGGCCTCGAAGTAATGGTAATGATTCGGAAACAAGGAAATTGGGTGCCGTACGAGTTGAAGCCGAGATATGTTGAACGGCGTTTGTTTACTTGTGAACAGCTGCTTGCAAGGAAAAGACGGAAGAGATTTCTGTATCGCATTGTAACTGGATACGAAAAATGGGTTCATTACGATAATCTCAAGGTCATGCTCTGTATTTGGTGGAACCAGCTCGGCGTAGTGTAATATGAGTTATTAAAACCGACTGAAACAATCACAGGGGGTTGTTATCGGACGCAATTAATTCATTTGAGCTGAGTATTGAAAGATAAACGGCCGCAATACAACGAGAGACATGATAAAGTGATTTTATTGCCGACCCCATGTTGCGAAAGTGGTCAAGACATACTTGGAAACTTGAAATGGGAAGTCCTACCCCACCCGCCGTATTCTCCAGACGTTGTTCCAACGGACTCTCACTTGTTTTGATCAATGGTACACAGCCTGGCTGACCAGCTTACGAAGAAGTGAAAAATTGGATCGATTCGTGGATGGCTTCAAAACATGACCAGTTTTTTCAACGCGGGATTCGTACGCTGCTAGAAAGATAGTAGTGACCAGCGATGGACAATATTCTGAATCATAAAAGTTTAACCAGTTTTCTACAATAAAGTCATGAATTTCGGAAAAAAAACGGCGTAGGCAAGGTTGTACGTCTATGTAGCTTTCTCAATTGCTTACGATATCTGTCTAAAGACGGAACTTCTCGTCAACTAATTGTTGGCCAAAGACGCGAGTGAAGTATTTTGTCTGAAGTCGTTCAAGGATGCCAACTTATAGAGCACAAAATCCGATAATTCTGATCAGTCGCTATGCAACGAAAATACCTTGATTATATTCGGTTCGGAAAATTTATCTCTACTCGTTTATTATACAGGATGGACAAATATGTATAGTTGTTTAGATGACACCGGGAGAATCATTTTTGCTCTATGTCTTTTCTGAGCAATATTTCAACACTTATGTATAACCTTCAAAGTTAATAATTCAGGTCATATCAGTCTATTTTTCAGTGATCGATTCGAAAAAAGCAATGATCGTGATTTTTTTTTGTACCATACAGAATTGTCATACCATTACCTTATCTTCGTTATCGAAATAATAATTGCTGAAATTGTAATAATTAACTTCGGAATATTGATTGGCCAAACCATAAATTAATCGACATTTTCATGTGTTTACTGAACCACGAAGTTATAGTGTTCAATCATGATTGGCGGATTTATTGATATTAGAGTCGATGTTATTTATCCCTACGGTAATCTGTGTAATTTTTATGATTACACTGTATTTTGGGCGAATAATGGATGATGTATAATTATTCCGGAATGGATTTAAATTAGTTGTATGATTTAGCATTTTTTCATCTATAGAGTATCTCTCTCGGTATCTCTTCAATATATGTTATAATTTAGGGTTGGTTCTACTCGAATATTAAATTTCTTACAGTTTGTGCTCCGAACTAATCGCTCTATCGTTTCAACATAATGTCCATTCGGCCGTAAACACGACAAATTTTCAACGAAAGGACCAAAAATTTTGAATTTTCAGGGGTAGGTTCAGATCTCGAACGCTGTGTTAAGAGGGGACAACACCACGTAATTCTTCAGTTCAAAACAAAATTGGAGGTATTGCTACTTACAAATCTCCGATTCTATGAGGTTTTTGTGAAATTCTTTTGAACAATGATCTATATTGTAGTTTTTCAATATTTTTCATCTGCGAATGAAAAAAAGTAGAAATTTTGGTAACTTTTCGTTCTTCGCGAAAGAGTTGATGATGAGGTATCTCTACGAACCACTGTTGTAATTAAAGAATATTAGTAAAAAAAAAATTGGTTTTGGAGCTTATTTTCCCGACCTCTAGAATGGTTCATGAAAATTCGATAATTTCGTATGGTCATCATAAAAGAGTAGGGCTACAAAAAACACCAGGAATCTCGAACAAAAGTGTATATTTTCAAGACTTTCTTCTTTTGAAATCATCCAATGCATCTCTCATTGTAGTTTGTATACCCAATTTAGAAACACCTTGTATATTTTTATCGAAAAATAAAAAAAATGGGATCTGATCGTATCAGAAAATGTGAAATATAATTTTCTATAACGTCGAAAGATCCATCGATCTCCGAGAACGTTTTCATCTCAGTTTCCACCGAACATTTCTCAACTGACGGATCACTGGCATCCAAACACCGAAGACGTATCGTTACACTGTCTTGTTTGTCCACCTGGCTAAGATTACATGATATTGCAGAGCCCAATCATCGTGCATTGGACTAAATCCCAAGTTGGAGATATTTTCACTAATACTCAATTTTGAATTATTGCAGAATAAAGTTTATTGAGTAGGTATCAATAACGGTATAAGCATATTCTACCAATCTAATACGATTGCTATCTTATTATTGCCTTCTATCGGTAGTTCTCAAAGTTACTGAACAGGGTGGGCAAATTTCGATGTTTAGCACTACACCTTTTAAACCAGAGGAGAAAGACTATATTCAATACCCCATTCTCGTTCTCTTTTTCTGAAAAACTAACAAGAGTAGTATTCATTTTTGTCCACATTCTTTTGTTTTCGAATTATAAGCGAAAATTGGAAAACTGGCGATATCAAGAAAAATTTATATCTGCGCTAATACTATGATGATAGAGCTCTGAAATTATAACACTATACAGGCACTTTTTTACGTAGAACGTGTATGTCTTCTTAACAGGATTTTTAATTAAAAAGCTAAGACCCATAGTTATTTTTTTTTAAAAGTGAATACTTAATTGCTGGGCCATTTTTTGAAAGCTTAATGGGCTTCCAAACCTTCACAATCTTCAATATTATCCACATATGTTCAATATTATTGCACAACTCCCAATATTGTACGATATTATTGTACCACCTAAATATTTTTGTGCAATATATTTACGCAATATTATTGTACGTCTATGAGCATTACGCTTTCTGAATTACAATCGAAAAAGGTGTAGTTCTGACCTTTTGTCATATATCTTTCCATTTAACTGGTGATGCAGTGGTCTCGAGTTCGAATACATTGTTAAAATATATTTCTTGAGTTTTTTCTTTTATTATTCCCGATCATTTTATCTGATAAAGGTTCAGTAATGACTTAAGACAACCACGTGCATGAAAGCGAGATGTTTTTTGTATTTGCGCAACTGAACCACATTCAAATAATCGCAATGTAGCTGGAGTGCAAGATCAGGCTCCAGCTCGATGCGGTAAGTGCGGTAAAGGCCATAACGATCTATTACACAGATTTCGAATGGAGTTGAAGGCCAATATCCCTTATTTATAACCGGCATGAACGCCACTGCCTATACCAGCTGTGCGAAATAGAACGGGGGATGTGCCATTTTATATAACAGTTGGATGTTTTCAGTTTAGGTTTCCATTATTTCTTCGCCCAATCCGTTTCCGTCCATTAAATTCATGACAGAACGAAATGAAGCAGAACGATCGTACAAACTGAATGTTCGATTTGAACATTTATTTTTATTATAAACAGGAACATCGAAACGATTTCGGGTTGGCAAGAATTAGCGTTCCAGACGGATGCATGGCTGCCTGAGGTGGAAAGGTCATTCTGACATTCGAACAGGGTTAAAAAAAGGGGTAGGGGAATCAAATGGAATTCTAACAACTCTACCATTTCTTTGTATCATTGAAAACATTGGAGCGTCATATGGGGATCCGTTGGCATTTCCCTACATGCTTTTCAACATGAACCCAATAGAGGTGGGAAGTTCAAAGATACAATGAATAAGAGAAAAGCACGGTCGTGTATAGGAGTTCTGTGGTCTCCAATGGTACCATCAGAGCAGAAATGGCGAGCTCTCGAAGCTCCTGACAAGTAAGCAAGTATAAATTGAAGAAAAAAGACAGAGAGCATTTTTCTGAACAACCTAGTTAGGGTATAGTCCGTATATCACCTTGGTTACTATGGTTAGGTTAGGTTGGTGGTCCGTATATATCAAATTCCTCAAAGAGCGGTGACAATTTCCTCAAACTTCAGTGAGTCATCAGAAACTCTATTGTTGGCTCATCAGTTATTCTATTAATTCTCATCAAAAATAAAACTTATGCGTTTTTGATCGTTCGAATAAGATTAATTGATATTCACCTTCAAGAACTCCAATTTCCATGGACTTCCTAAGGAATGTCTTTTAGCTTTTATCGTCATTTAGATTCATAACAAAGGAAGGATCATTTTCGCTGGAGGTTAGAATCTGACATTTTCAACGAGAATTACCAAAGCTAAGCCATTTGTTAGGAAGTCTATGGGCCACCGCCAGCTCATTTCCTTCTGAACACTTGATATTTTGACAGGACGATGACTATACCACAGAGTTTCATACAAACTTTGTTAAGATGGCTTGTCAGATGAATTGTTAGGATTCCTAACCGACGAAATCGAGATCTCCTAAGCTTCAACTATGCGAACATCATGATATTTGAAAACATCTCTTGCATAAATTCAACGCTAGAAAATTTCTAACTTTCTTATCAATAAAACAAGGACAAAAATGTTTTAATCAATAATTATTGGTTTCAGGAAAAATTTAAGTTTATGCGATGGAAAGGCATTTGTGAAATTTCCATACGATTGAAACATGAAAATATTTTTGCAATACCATTCTTTTTGGAGAACACCTTGTAAAAATGAATTAATATAAAATTTTTCCACTCTTAGATATATTTCGTAAATCTCTGTTGAAGTGAATTTTTTTAACAGGAATTATCAGTCCTTTTCTGTCAAGCACCCTGTATACAGAACAGTTTGTGGTGGAATTTCCAAGCGCTTTAATGTCTAACGTTTGTGGCAAATCGTGATACACCTATATATTCTTGTTAATCCTGATTTTCCACAGATTCGATAATGTATTCCTGCGCATAAATGAGATACTGATGTTCAGCAGGAAGTTTGAAGCCGCAGTAGCTGTAACAAGTCTGAGTGCTTCATGCAATATTGAAAAAGAAATCAATCATGGCAGTTCCTGAACTTCCCAGGGAAACTTCTCACAGAAGCTCAATCTACTAGATATTCCCAGAATTAATTTACTGCTGAGTTCTCCAGGGTTATTCTCGAGTTTGTTTTTTGATGCATTATAGCGGTTCGAAAAAATGAGCTCTATTACGTTATCCACATATCACTATGTTCGTTTTTGTTTTCTTTTCGATATGAAAATATTGAGTACAATATAAAAACTTAATTGGACGGTGTTTCTACACGACTGCTTTAGAATATAGCTCTTCTCATTTCAAATCTGATCACACAACATGTTCGTATTCATCACTTGATTTCTAATGATAACACAACAATACAGGGCTGTCGCTAGGGGGAGGCAGCGTAGGCGGTCTCCTAGGGCGGCAAAATTCAATGGCGGCAGTTCAAGCTTGATCAACAAAAATCACATGTGTAGAGTTTCAAATTACCGAAAGATATTTAATTCGGTCAGCAACAGGAAGGAATACCGACAAATTTAGTTGATATCAAAAACCATCAAAGTTGTCGTATTATGCATTTTACTCATTAATATCCAGATGTTCCGTAATCCCATCATAGTGTTTTTTACGGGTTATTGATACTAAAAAAACACATGCGCTCATCAAGCTTGTCGGCGTTCGCTATGCTGAATGTTGCCGAATTTTTTTGCCATTTGGGGCGGATTCTGGATTATTTTTCCTTCAATTCTCTGATTAGAATGTTGATTCCTCAGAAGGAAATGCAAAATATACAAGAAACGAATCCATTTTACCATTTTCAACATATCCTTCTGTAAGAAGTTTTTTTATTTCATACCACATTCCATTAATTTAGAATATAATTCTTTTTTTACATCGAATTCACTGGTGTTGGGCGTAGGCGCATTCGGATTTAAAATAATGTTTCATCCGCATAATTGCGGATTATTTACTCGATAATCTCGAAGAAAAAAAAACAAAATGTTCAAGCTTTTGAGTGAAAACTGAGCAGAATAACCTGAAACCGCAGGGCCCGCTCTAGAAGGGCGGCAAATAATGGTGGGCGGTATTATCTTATTTTTACTAGAAATCTGGATTCCTGGAAGAATGAATTTCACAAAAGAATTTTTCCATCAAATTCACTTCAATATCTTTGCTTCGAGAATGTCTGCAACATCTATTCGAAGTTTGTTTTATTTAATCATATCGAAAAAAAAAACGGAATATCCGAGCATTTTATGAAGTTGAAACGCAGCAGAAGAATCTGAAAACTGAATTCAATCAATATATTTTATCACATATCCATAATATTCCGTTGAGCACGTTTATTGTGTATTACAATACACCTTTCCTGAATCATCTATTCGATATCAATTCGAATCCATGAAAAATTAATGAATTCAAAATACATTTTTTCTATCCTGAAATACTTTCTATAAAAAAGTTTTCCACACTAAATGAACACAAATTCACCAATCCACACAATCGATGATCTTGTCTGTCAAAATATTATGATGTTGTCATTGTAAGTTTGAAAAAAAAATTAAATTAACCGTCGATAGAAAACAAACCAAAAAAGAATCAACTACATTGAAATTATCGTGAATAATTCTATTTCCATCGTTCTTTCTGAAAAATTCTTTATGAAAAACATTTGTTTCTAAGAAATTAATTTATAAAAACCATGTCAGATTAGCTCATTAGTCCAGTCAAATATCAACATGTAATACCCACTGTTAAGGATTCCTAAGTTCTAAGCGTCCTTTCATATCTGCGTCCTATTAGCCTGTTATCAGTTTTGTACAAAGCCGTTGAGAAGGTTATTCATTTGCATTTAGCATGCTCTGAGAAAACTGAATGTGAAAGGGTTTTGCGATTGCTGCTTACCCAAAGCCGTAAATGTATACTCAGTGACATTCAAAAGAGCATCACGGTGCTGTGATTCTTTTTGAAGTCAGATTGGTATATTATTCGCCCCAGAAGGAATTGCAGTACGGTTCCTGTAAATGTCACTGATTACATATTGATGGCTATGCTTAATCGGATATTCTGAATTTAGATGTTAGTGATATTCTTCCGCTTTTTCTACTGACATTTACTACTGGTTAATATAGTGGTAATTTTATGTTTGTTTGGTCTGTTGATCATTATTAGTTTGGAGTCAAAAAATCCACTTGTTGATGTGTTGAATGATGGATTTGTTCATACATTATAGTACTTTTTTGCGAGAATTTGCACAAAACGTTCCACATTGTCTTGAACGTTGCTTCTTCATCTTCATATTCGGTCCCGTATATCTTTCTCTTATTGGTCGCCCAATCTTTTAGTATCTACGTCAATTCTTCTAAGGTCCCATGTTCATTCGATTCATATTCTCGTTCGCAGCAACAAGCCATAAATATTCCCCAAATATATTTGTGACTGTATATTGTATTTCTGGGAATATTTCTTTGATTAGTGCATTTATACTTTGTACTCTGAACATACCTCCACATTGCCAAAACGTGACGTTTCGAAATTCATTTTGAATAAAGTTGTCAAACTGAATCGTGTTGTCATAGTAATTGATAATTTCACTGAATGCAATTATCGCTGTAATTTTCGATAATTGTTCTCCATATACATAAAATTTTTGACAGGAGGGAAATATTCAGTGAAATGACATGATGGGGTGAAATTATTATTATTATTATTAGATATCGATTAAAGTTTAGGCAATGCCTATAAACTCACAGAAAAAAAACATTTGAAGAAGAAGAGAACAAGGTAAAGTGCTTGAAAAGCGAAAAATAACAAATATCATCTGGAGAAAAAAAATAACAACAATAACAATAAAATTACACACTTTCAATTGAATGCCAAGGTGTTGAAGATTCACTCGGGATTCACCGAAGAAGCCAGGATTCAGCCACTAGAATGAAAGTCGGACGGTAAAATCCAACATAGGCCATCAGTTCAGGGTATTTGGACAGCAAAGACTGTGCGTTCGTATAGGTATAGACGATAGACCACTTACCAGGCTAATTTAGTTTTTTGGCTTATTCGTATCGGTAATATTAGTGATAACAGGAGTACCAGATAGATATTTTATGTTAATATTAGATTCTCCTGCATTTATTCTGCGCTTGAACTGTTCACGTAACTCGCTAACTTCCTTGATTTGCATAGGTGTTTTGTCGTCCGAGTTGCTGAAATTTCGGCAATCAGGTTTGTTATTTATCATCGTTTTATTCTTCAGGATCTTAGTAGCTATCATTGGGTTAGTGAATGAAACTTTTAAAATCCTAGGACGATCGGTAGAAGGGGCGCCAATTCTTGCAACTGAGATTCGGTGCAAGTTTGCATCAGGAGCTACACAATCAAGAATCCTTGAAACTACAGACGAATTCTCATTGAAATTCGTCTCGGGTACACCACGGATCAAAACATTGTGGGATCTCCGAAGACGATCAAGCAGTTCGGATGGTTGCATGTTTGGATTAGGACAGGTACTAGTGGAGAGTTTAGACTTTTCGAATCTTGATAGCCTTTGATCAGTAGAATCTACAACGTCTTTGAGGGACCTGTGGCTCTCAGTCAAGCGGTCAATCCTTGAGGAGCAAGTGGCAATATCCAAACCATGCTGATCAATGGTTTGAGAATGGGTGGCCAAAGTATCGCTGTGGCGAAGTATATCAGACGAGTGCTTCTCGAGTATGGATTTACACTCAGAAAGATCTGACTGAAGGATTTGTTGATCAGATTTAATTATGGAAATATCAGTAGACATCTCATTCAGTTTCCTCATGAGTAAAGCAAACTGATCTGAGCTCAGAGAAGCCGACTTTAATTGTTGAGAATCGACCTGAGCCGACGAGGAGGATGATTTACCACGAAAAGATCTACCCTCCATCACAAAACGTAGGGAAAATTTTTTCTAAACAAAGTTTCAATCAATTGTTTCATAAGAAACAAAATGACAAAACTAGATTGGTTGTTTGAACTGTCAAAAAATTTTCAAATTGTCAATTTTGGCAAATAATTCCCTGAAAATTTTTTTGATGGCTTCAACAGTACCTAGCTGCTGATAATTCTCGATTTGAAAGTTGCAAAAATTTGAGCGTATTTTATTTACCAAAAGCTATTTCTTTTAGTTAACAAGAAATCATAAAATGTGTAGGAGTTATTAGTAAGAGTTCAATTATACGATGCTAAATATGCATTAATCAATGAGTGTGAAAACCAAGCCAGAACAAACAAGCCGATACTATTCACTACGTGTCTTAACGACGTTATACCTTTAAGGAATCCCTGCTCTAATGAGGGGCCCAATATGTGCTTTATAGTTGGCTGAGATGTTCAAATAAGGCTCTGCAAATGATTTACGTTCCTACGTGAATAAAGGGAGGAGTTGAAATTTATATTTTGTTTGACTGTGTGTTCTGGAGTTATCACCATGATATATGGAATGGGTTGTACGAATAGTATGAACAGTTTGTTTGGTTTCATCAGCAGATCCGGTTTCTTGTAACCATATACGACTGCTTTATTCATGCGGGATAAGGTTTCGATTCGTACGCAAATTTTAACAGGAATTCAGATGATAACAATTTTTCATTTTAAAATTTCAGTACATTCCTTTGAATTGAAACAACTGGAGCAACTGAAGGAAGTAAGTCATAACTGAATGGTTTCCAGAGCGAAATATTGAAATTTTGTAGTAAAGTGTTAGTAAAGAACACTATAGAAGAGTTCAACAAGATGGAAATAAGGCGTATATTTGTATTCGTTACCTGGACCCTATTCACCTGATATTTTTCCGGGTCCTCCTACATTTCCTGAATTGACAGTGTATGACTTTTTCCGATGGGGATATCGTGATCAGAATAAGACTATACAAACATTGACCTCGAACCTTTTTAAGCTCTGAAGGATTGAGGGTTTTTTACTGGAACTGAAGTGTGTCGAAAAATTACTTCGAATGATTTGTTTATTTATTACACAGCAATACTGTCGCTATATGGTTCTTCAAACATCAAGAGAATAGAACGCATGTGCACTTCTGAGCAATAAAAACCTTTTGAGGCATTTTTTCGATTGATCTAACAAATATAAACAAGAGTTTCAACTCTTCAAGACCAGCATGACGATGGAAGAGAGAAGGCATTACTTGATCAAGACTCGTGTCAAACGCGACAAGAATTGGCAGGATTATAGGAAGTGATGCCACCAATCATTTTAAAACGCCTGAAAGTCATGGGAATGACTGAGAAACAAGGAAATTAGTCGAAGTACGAGTTGAAGCCGAGTGATGTTGGACGGCGTTTGTGTGCTTGTGAACAGCTGCTTGCAAGGCAAAGAAGAAAGGTATTTCTGCATCGCATTGTGACTGGAGAAGAAAAATGGGTTCATTACGATAATCCCAAGCACATAAAATCATAGGTATATTCTGGCCATGCTTCCACGTCGATGGCCGAACCGAATATTCACGGTTCCAAGGTCAATATTTGGTGGGATCAGCTTGGCGTAGTATATTATGAACTGTTTTAAACTACTGAAACAATGACAGGTGTTATCGAACGCAATTAATGCGTTTGAGCCGAGCATTGAAAGACAACAGGCTCAAAACAAAGAAATACATGATGATAGTATATTGTGCAACAAGTGGGGAAAGTCCAACTTTTCTCGCGAGTGTGGAAGTTTGTGGTACGAGTCTGAAAGGCGAATACCGCAAACACACGAGCGAGAAAAGGCCTTCCTCCACATGTTGCACACTATACTTTTCCTACAACAGCACAAATTTCAATAATTCAAGAAAAGGATTCAAATCGAAATGGCCTTCGTTGACAGTATGTGCTAATTTATTAGGGAATAATATTTCCCACAGTATGAGCAATACATAGTTTTGAAATTGATTAAGTTGAGAAGAATAAGCTACTTTCCATAGCAGTTGTAGGAAAAGTGATTTTACAGCATGACAATGCTCGACCCCATGTTGCGAAAGTGGTCAAGACATACTTGGAAACGGCCTGGCTGACCAGCACTTTCGGTCTTATTAAGAAGTAAAAAATTGGATCGATTCGTTGATCGCTTCAAAAGATGACCAGTTTTTTCAACTACGCTACATGAAAGATGGGAGGAAGTAGTGGCCAACGATGGACAATACTTTGAATCATAAATGTACAACCAGTTTTCTACAATGAAGCCTCGAATTTCGGAAAAAAAATTGGCGGTAGCAAAGTTGTACGCCTATGTATGAGAAAACTAAACCATTTTGAAAAATATCTTCGTTCTTCCTGCTTAAACATTTAATCGAAAAAGAATTCGAAAGAATGTGAATCACGCTGGTTTGCGTTCCGTGGAAACTCCACTCCGTACATCACAAATCCAATTCGATGAAACGAATGCGTCATTTGATGAAACATTCAATCAAATGAAAAGCGTTTAATCCTCTCAATCGCAATCCGATCGTCCCTTATCAACAAAACAAGCCACAAATAGTCGGTCTGATAGTTTGAAACAATGCGGGTCTGGCTGCATCCCTCTCTCTGTATGTGTATCCCAACTTTTTATTTTTGCGGTCTAATTCGAGATAACACCCTTTTTGTTCCACTCCACTGTTTTTGGAGTATTCGTTATACGGATGAAAATTTCGCAAAATGAGAGTCAGCAGGGGGCAAATGGATTCGGATCGATATCGAATTCTTTTACATTTCGAGGTTATGAACAGATATTACTGAAAGGATTCGTGCGAAAAAAAAAATTTCAAAACAAAAAATATCAGTCGAAACTTGAAAAATTGGAAATTTCAAGCAAAATATCAAAAAAAAGGAAACTCACTTGAAGTCAAGAAGGAGGTTTTGTGCGCTCGTTCATTCATGGGCCAAAGTGGCCTCCAAGGGTACAATGGGCATTTTAATTAATGAGCGCTCAAAACATCCGGCTTCACGTGCTTTTTTCTGATTAATTCTTTTGATGACGCAGTCAACATGAAATTTTGCATAAAGTTTCAAATAGTTATTTTACATTCACTTGTAGAATCTCAACTTGATCAGATAACTTGTTTCAGAATTATAAAATTTTTATTTGTTATTCTGTTTTTCATGGTTCTGATGAAACTTTCAATGGTTTTTGTATATCAACACCCAAATCTCGACCTTCTTCTATCATTTATAACAGAAATAGGTATTATTTATTTTTCAATATTTTTCTCGAATTTTCTATTGTTAAATAATGTGATCAGTTATCAGTATCTTTATGAACAACTAAAATCTCATTCCTAACGGTTCTTTGGTAATGAAAATAATGAATGGTGAATTTTTCGATATTCTCCCTCAATTTTTTATGGTTCGTTTCTGATTTTCCAATTAATAGGCATTCAACAAAATCAAGGAATCTAATACAGATCAAACATAGAAATAGTTGTACCCAAGGATTTGATTTATTACAAGATGGCCACTGACGGAAATTTTTATTGATACCATGTTTCAAAAATGATCGGAATATCGTTTTTGTCTTGCTTGAACCTTATTTCGTGATAATTTAGACTAAAGATTCACGGTTGACTTGAAATTCAAGCTACTTGACTTGATATTCAAACTACTTGACTTGGACTTGATCAACTCAAGTTCAAGTCAAGTAGTAGTTTTTCAATGTCAACTCAAGTACTTGTGAATATACTTGACTACCACTTGACTTGAACTTGAGTTGATTTCAAGTCAAGCCCAAGTCGAGTAGCTTGAATATCAAGTCAAGTAGCTTGAATATCAAGTCAAGTAGCTTGAATATCGAGTGAGGTAGCTTGCATATGAAGTCAAGCCGCGAATCCATGATTTGGACATATCTAATGAGATAAATTTAAAAATGGTTATCATCAAAGGACATGAATTGCATAGTAAACTTTTGGGCTGATAAATCTGGAAAATAGGATCTGGTCCAACTTCAACAAATATTTATAATGAGCTAATATGAGAAATGGTCTCAAGCCACCAGGAAATAATATATTAACCTATTGATGATGACTCTCCAAAAAAATGAACAGTTTCAAGATGATCAATAGATGGTTCGAAAATTCCCCGAATTTGTATAAAGATTGTTAGTATTTATGCTCCCAAATATTCTATATGTGATTTACAGTGAATTCTGGATGATGCCTTCGAATTCAACCCTTTTTTATGGATTCATCTAATAATCCATGTTATGGAAATGCATATCACTTTTGAGTTTTATTTCGATGGAATCAATATCAGGGACTGCAGGGTCATAACTTATGTTTGGGAATCGGGACTCGGTTTTTTCATTTATTTCTATTGGAATGAGAATACGAGTAAAAAGGAATCAAAGGAGGATGTATCGTTTCCAGAAATGCCATATTTCGTTAACTCAAACGCTTCCCACCGATCCATTGTTCCATTATCGGGGGTTTTGTCTGATTTAATGAAATAGTATCCTGACGATAAATTAAAACGGTTATTTATCTTTCGGTGGAAATCCAAATACTATTTTGATTCGGTTTTTTCTTAAACCGAATCTATGCCTATTATTAAGTTTCAAATTAAACTTATGGGTTTACTGGGTGATCTATTTTATAAGAAATTGTAACGGTTATATTTTACACCATTTAGATTTCGGTTGTTACTGCGCCCTCTGGAGTTTGATTGTTGATTGAGCTCGGAATATTCCGTATTAATTTAAATTTCAATTTATTATGGAACAGTTATTTCCGGATAAGTGAGGTCGAATATCATTACCGTTGGGAAATATTTTATAGTTTCTGGATTTCTTGTATTACTTTTCTTCTGTGTGGGAAGTTTCGTTTGACAACTGGTAGATTCTGTGGTTATGGATTGTCAAAATGGAGGTTATCGGTGATTTGAGATAATTTTGAAAGAGATTTTTTTGGGAAGAAAATTGGACTTGAATTGGAGAATATATGATCTGGAATCATCCTTGTTAGAGGCGATTATTTCTTCAATTTGGGTAATTCCCTGTATGGTTTATGGTGTTGTGAGTGATTCTGGGAGGTGCGTTTTATACGTGATTATAAAATTTTCTTCCACAGGGCCCGTCTCTTGTACTGAGTTTGCTCTGAAGATCTGAGAGGATTCGCTTCCCGCCGATTAGTTCGAACACCTGTTGAACTTGCACGGGGAGTATCAGGAGGATCCTTTTCCCTCGAACAACAGCTGGGAGGGTCCTGGTGCCTGGGTATTTTGTAGAATTCTAGTGCCTGGTTGAATTGAATGAACCTAGTGCCTGGATATATTTGAAGAATCCTACTGCCTGGTTGTGTTCAGGAATTCTAAGTCTGGTGTGTGGTTTGGTTGGAGTTTGTGGTATTATTTTCTGGTATATGGTGGTACATAGTGTATTTCTGGCGTATGGTGCAGCTCGGGTGGATGGTACATTCTACGTGTGGAGATCTCGCCGTTAGATTTGGTGTCAACCTTCGGTGTTGACTTTGTGTCGGGTGACCGGTGCTTGCACTGGCTTTAATGGGTGTTGTACTGAGATTTAGTTTTTGAAAGTGACGATTTGGTGTACTGATGGTTAATCAGTCGTTTGAGTGGAGGTTGGCGGCTTTGTTGTTGATTTTCTGTCCATTGATAGTTGGGTTGAAGTGTATTGAATGGAGGTTGTTTCATGCTCATTGTTTACTGTCGAAATTGTGGGCAGTTTGCGGTGGGGTGCACTTCGCTGGCTGGCCGTTGATTTTAACAACTATAATACTTGTGTATCCCTTCAGGATTTGTGGCTGGAATTTGTTGTCACTTTATTCAATCTGCTGTTTTGTGCCGGCCAGTTGTTGCAACCACTGTATTTGTATATTCCTTCTGGATCTGTGGTTTAGGTCAATCTTCTTGTTTACTTGGTTATTTGGCTGGTTTCTTATCTGGTATATTTGGAGATTGTTGAACTCCGTTTAGGTTTAGGTTTGGTATTGAAGTTTTAGGTTTAACCTGAGCCGAGTGTAGGCTGATTAAGGATTCTGTTTTCAGGATTAGTTTAGGCATTATAGGTTATAGGAAGCCCTTCTGGCATTTGTTGTTGGTTATAGGTTATAGGAAGCCCTTCTGGCATGTGTTGTTGATTATAGGTTGTAGGAAGCCCTTCTGGCATTTGTTGTTATAATTTATAGGAAGCCCTTCTGGCATTCATTTAGTGTTAGGTTAAGTTTTTGGGAAGCTCTTCTAGCTTTTGGTAACTAAGAGATTTCTTTTTCATTATTTTTTTTTATTATCAACCACTGCATAAATTTTATTAAACGTTTGACTTGAGTGATTTGTTTTATTGCTACTCTGGTAGAGGAGTACGCAATTTGTTCTTAAGACAGGCACATCTCTACCTGGCGCCCATTATTATTTTCCATCTAATTTTGAAGAACTCACTCCCATCTTCACTGAGTGTAGTCGCGAGCCGAATTTAGCCTTGTGACCGGCTTACTCAAGGTCGACACGTCACAAAATCCACTGAAATAACTCCTTGAGAAGAGTCTGTATCAACAAATGGTCCCAATGAAAGTTTCTTAGTGTTCAGGGGGACATAGAATGCAGACTTTCAAGTGACCTTAGAATTTGATTTCGAGGTCATTTCAAGGTCAAATAGATATTTTGAATGAAAATTACACATTGCAGAATATAAATTTTCTTGGAAACCTAAAATCATTTTGTCTCTCTTGTTTTTCGCTGAAAATTCTCTGGATATATGAAATGTTTTTCAAAGTTATTTTTCTCAGAATTATTTGTTTTTGTATTCCATATGAACATATTCAAAAATAAAAATTGTTTGCTTTCTCAATTTTCTTTCCAGATCAAAAATGAGTCAACACTGCGATAATAAAATCTCACTGCATGTAGAATTCCATTTTTGATCGTAAATTTATACTTTTGACAATCGACTAACGCTTTAAACGTATAATAGAAATATAAAATAAACATTGCTAATCACGGGAACTTAGTTAGGTGAAATGAGCTATTGATTTGATTTTTTTGGTGAAAAAATAATGTTTGATTCGATATATGTTTTGATATCAATAACATAACATCTTCAATTATGCTCTGTGAAAGATTTTCTTCATAACCAATCTAAGTCTGACTTCACACTTCATATCTTCCCACGGTGCATTTTATGACCAAAACAAAGGAGATGAAATGTTTTCCTAGTTTTTCCGAAGAATGAGTTCCTATAAAGAAAAAAGTATATTCCCTATTCAAAAAATCTACTTAACTCCAAGGTTACATTGAATGTCTGCATTTGATGTCGCCCTGAAGAAACCTTCATTTGAAACATTTTTTGATCTTCCCAAGAAGTTATTGCAGTGGAAACTTCGAAATGGGCCATTCTGTATAATATCAAAATCAGAATTAACTGGTATTTATATTCTACTGTCAATATACTTCGAATCATATAAAATAAATAATTTCTTCTACAGTACAAGTTTTTGTAAAAAATCTGAATTCCAATTCTTAAATTTCTTTTTGATACATTTTCAGGAATTTTTCTGAATCCAGGATGGAGATAAAAATGAGGAAAAAATCAACTTCAAGTCAGAAGCTTTTGGGTTCTCGTCATTTATTCACCAATTGTACTCCTGGTCAATGATTAATAAATCACGTCTCAATCTCATTTTCTGCGGTTGACTCTACCAATATGCAGTTTGGTTTCCATATTTTCACTTTCAGAATTATCCTGTTTGCGGCCGGTGGATAGAATAAGATATGCATACGTATTAGTCACCAGTGATTAAAAACTGTTGGCTGAAAATTTCAAAATTGCAGATATCGTGTTTCAGAGCGATCTGTTGTTGGAGTTAGCAGTCAAAAACTAATTTATAGAAATGAACGAAGTTCATATTCACAGCAAAATTATTCGTCAGAATCTGATAATTAGCTTTATTTCGATTATACGAAGCACAATAATTTTAGTTGAATAATTCTATGCAGAAACAATTGAAATAACCAATTTCATGATTCTCGGGGTTGGTCATGCATAATTTAAAATACTAGAGCCATTTTTAGTACGAAATTGGCTTCAAATATGAATTCCAATCATGAAAATGCTGATGTGAGGCAGCATCAATACTAATCGTAATAAATCGATTTATCCAGTTAGTGTTTATCCACATCTAACAATAAATATCCAGTTAAGATATAATTGGATGAGAGTAATAACTCCCTCTAGTTTGCAGTATATTATTACCCTGTAAATTCTACCTCCTTCGGAGGCACTCTGTACATTTTAGATCTACACCGTTTGGCCGTCTGTTCTCTTATTACATCTTTACGACGTATTTTATTAAATGTGCCATTTCCACGAGAAGTATGACTGCATTCTGTCATGGGTCGGAAGGTGTATTGCAGTTGTTTGAGTGGAGGCACATGCGATTGTTTTTTTTTTTTTTTGATGGAGCAGAGATGTAGGAAAATTTTATGTTATCTCATTACTCTCTACGTTTGAACATGCTCTTCATATGTGCGGAAAAGTTTCGTCAGTCTAGTACGTGTCAGTTTATTTATTGGAAAAAGCTTCAGAATTTTTCCGACTTATATTTTGTTGTTATTTGAATATTTTTATTACTTTCATTAATATTTTGTATATTGCCTCTTGTTTCTTATAATTTATTGAATGAATGAATGAAACCTGATGACTCATGTCCTTAATAATTACTATTTTATATCCGAAAACACCCTGTATATATACATACTGAAATGAAAGAAAACACACAAAATTGCTCGTCTACTCTTTTATCGCTTCTTATTTATTTTCGGGAAGAAGTTGAGTGATTTTAAATCTTTTTTCAGTTACTCGTTCTTACTGTCAGAAAATTCACTTCTTCCATCATTCTTTTAGTCTCTTCTTAGAGAAAATACATCAGTTTCTGGGCCACTAGAGGCGCAATTAATTTTTACTGCTGCCAGTCTTCAATGAGCTCACACAGGAACACGACCTAGCAGAACAAAATCACAATTGCTGGGGTATCTAGAGTAGCTTAGAATTTGAGCTACTCTATACTCTACCGCTGCAATTACTGACAATTGACATATTGTTCGTTCGTTCGTTCGTTGAAGAGAACGGATGTGCTGTTGACCAACGAGTAATTAGATTTTTTCCCTCAAAATTGATTGCGAACCTCATGCAAGACTCAATTTAAGTATTATCACATAATAGGTATTGAAGATTCAAGAATTCATATGTTAGATGTATATTTTGTTCGGAAAAAACGTTCCAAGTTTGACGATGATTCATTGCATTAAAGAAAAAGTTTAAACTCTGAACTTGCATTATGTATTATTTTCGAATTGAAATTCTCACGAATGATATGGCATTTTATCGAATGCCCACTATGAGAGTGTGATGTAGAAGAAACAATTGACCACTTGGTGAAAACTTGTACAGTTTGTAGATTTCATGGTGGTTTTCAAGCTATTCATTCATTTTTAGAATTGTTCGCTAACTTCAAATCAATATAATGTAAACTATAACATTCATTACTGCTCTCTGGTTCTTTTCTTCTTTGTTTTTTGATTTAATGTAGCGTAAACGTCGTCAACGTTCGTTGAAAAGGGGGGAAGAGAAAGATGTTATCCGGATGAAGAAGCCTTCAATAATATAATAATAAATGTCAGATTATTCTGCAGACAAATACACAAACCAACCCCTACACTTATACGGGGATACGGAGAGTTTTCGCTGAAGTTTTCATCTGCGATCTTATATCTTGTATAGTGAATAGATGGCATGGACGAAAATTTTGGTAATTTTTTCAATGTAGAAGAAATCCTCAAGGACGAATTATGTGAGGCTCTTACTCACTGAACCCAACCTGGTCTTGGAAATAAACCTGTTACATACACGCGGGCAAGTTGGCCAACTTGGCTTAAACAGACTAAATACAGAGAGAACTTGCACGAGTGTGAAGCGGAAGTTAAAGTTTGAGATGGTCTAGGAGTTGGGCTTGTAGGAATTCGGATGAAACCGATTGCGTACAGGCTTTAAAAAAGTACTGTCCATCGCTAGCCACTACTTTCTCCCATCTTTTGGGCAGCGTATGAATCCCGCGTTTAAAAAACTGGTTATCTTTTGAAGCGATCTACGAATCAATCCAATTTTTCGCTCCTTCATAAGACCGGAAATGCTGGTCAGCCAGGCCGTGTGTTATTGATCGAAACAAGTGATAGTCCAAGTGAGCAACGTCTGTAGGGTTAGGTAGGACTTTCCATTTCAACGTTTCCAAGTAAGTCTTGACCACTTACGCAACAAACAGTCGAGCATTATTATGATGTAAAATCACTTTTTCATGTCTCTCGTTGTGATGTGGCCGTTTGTCTTTCAATGCTCGGCTCGAACGCATTAATTGCGTTCGATAACGATCACCTGTGATTGTTTCAGTCGTTGTTAACAACTCATAATCGCCAAGCTGATCCCACCAAATACCGAGCATAACCTTGGAACCGAGAATATTCGGTTTGGCCGTCGACGTGGAAGCATGGCCAGAATATCCACATGATTTTCTACGTTTGGGATTATCGTAATGTAACCATTTTCCGTCTCTAGTCAGAATGTGATGCAGAAATCGCTTCTGTCTTTGCGTTGCAAGCAGTTGTTCACGAGCAAACAAACGCCGTTCAACCTCTCTCGGCTTTAAGTCGTACGACACCCAATTTCCTTGTTTCTGGGTTATTCCCATAACTTTCAGGTGTTTTGAAATGCCTTTTTTCGTTAATCTCAATTATCTTGCCGATTCTTCTTGCATTTGACACAAGTCTTGATCAAGTATCGCCTCCAATTCCTCATCTTCGAAAACAATGCAATGCTGGTCTTCGACGTCGAAATCATCGTTCTTGAATCGTTGAAACCATTCTCGGCACGTTCTTTCACTAATAGCGGTCTCACCATAAAGATTTGAGAGCATTCTTCGATTCATCGACTAATATTTCGATGACGTTATGTTTACACTAAGCGTATTGTATGACATCTACGACCTTTTTATTTCGACTACCACTTACCGCTACAGTCATCTATTGCAAACCGCGGAAGCAAAGTTGTACACCTAAACAAAGATTGAAATATAGAAAATTATTACTTTATATGCCAAGAAAATCAAAGTCCACCCAACATTCTCAACGTAAAGTGAAAGAGATTCCACGAACCGACCCATCTTCTGGAGCAACGTTCAAAACGATGTTTATGCCCCATTTAGCTGGCTCAAGAAGCAGACAGAAAATTACGCGATCCCCTCTCTCTCAAAGAATCTCGGAGCTGACACGAACCAAGGCAAGGCAACAAAGGCTTCTTCCACCTAGTTTGGGCACGACGCGAGATATTTAAAACGCGGTGAGAGACAGCTAGCAGCGCGGTGAGCCCTTCTGGCGGTCGGGAAACATATCCTTTATTTCCTGTGTCAGAAACTGTGTTTGGAAATAATAAACGTGGGACGTGTTTCACATGCAGAGCAGCTTAGCCGATTAATTGAGGGCGCGGAGAGTTCAGTTTATAATGAAATCCCGCAAACTCCTCCCGGTATGTGTATTTCGGAATATATCGCGAATAATTACTACGGGAATGGAGTACGTTTGCCATCAGGACTACCGGGATGTTATAAACATAACATACACTCGTTAAACAAGAAACTTGGGTTTCCTGGTTGAATACAGATGCGTCCAGTGGCGTAATTAAGAAATGCCGTTTTGGGATAATCGTGACAGGCCGACCTATGGACTTCAATAGGAACTTTTATCATAATAATTATTAGTGGATTAAATGCAGAAAAAATTGATTTCCCCTGATATTTCAATATTAAAAGGGGTCTTTACCGTTTCAGCGGTCAGTTCAAAAATAATTGAGCTTTGTTTTACGCTAAAGGCCATCAATTCATATGAGGTTTCCAGTTATAATATTAGAAGAGCATAGACAATCAACAAAATAGGTAATCACAGCTTGAGGACCGGTGAACAGCAAAAAATAATGAAAAACCTTTATTAAATTTGCCAACGTTTCGAATCTTCATTGATTATTCATCAGGGCTCTTTATTAGGTTTCATAGATCTCTTCACCAAATTTCATCTGAGAACTCTTTAGACCATAAAATATTCACAACGACAAAATCTATTATGCCTCTTTTTTCTTATGATTTTAAGTTAAAAAATTAATTAATAAATGCTTTGTCACAACGAAGAAGAATAAAGAAAAACAATTTTTTAAATATTTTCATTTTTTTTAATTTTTAATTTTTTGGATTCTACTTCATTGTGACAGAGCATTCATTAATTGATTTTTCACATTATAATCCTAAGAAGAAAAAAGGTATAATAGATTTTGTCGCTGTGAGTTCAGATTGTTTTATGGTCTAACCGATTCTAGAGACGTAGTTCGCGAAATATCTCGAGAGTACAGCTCGAGTGGTGTTTCGCGAACTACGTCGAGTGAAGAGGTTCGTATAATCAAAATTTATTGTCTTTGCTTGAATTGGTATTCATTCCGATTAAATAACGAATAATTCCAATAACTATATCTTAAGCACCGCTTCAAAAAATTTAATGACATTTCGATGAGCTTGCCTTGTATTTTTTTGGCGAACGTCCAAGAATCTATAGTAACTATAGGGTGCTTTCATGAGAAGATCATGAATTTGTGCAATTCATATTCATCTAAACCCAAGATTTTCAAATTACAACCTATATTCTTTATTATTTCAGTCAATTTAACGTATGAAGAAGGGGGGGTTACTCCTCCAATCCCTACACCTAAATTGAAATCTATAAAAGTTATATAGGAAAGACATATGTACATGAACTGAAGAAAAACCGTACTTTCTGACTGAGTAGAGTAGTCGGTGACTTCCAGAGTCACCATTTCTCTTACAAGTGTACTGATACCTTTTTGTACCATGGTGAAACTCATTGAACCAATGAAAAAATTTTTTCGTACTCCACGTTTTTGACACAATAAAGATTTAATTTGAATTAATATGATAGAATAAGAATTCAGCTATGATTACCAAGAGACGTATGGCAAAAACCTATAGACACAACAAAAAACTAATCGTCCTGCTTACCAAAACTTAATCGAAAGTTTCCTGGGTATCTTTTGTGAATTTTTTTTCAGCCAAAATCGAAATTGGCGCAAATTGATTGAAGTGCATCTTCTTCTACGAAGCTCTCACCGGCTTATGATTTTTATCTGGCATCTGCAAACACATCCGCTGCAGTTAGATCAGAATGAATGAGGAGATCTTGTCGCTATGAAAATTTGAACCGTTCTAAAGTTCCCATCAGCCTAGATAGAAAATGGGTATAAGGAAAAAGCAAACATAATTACGTCGCTGCTTCCATGCAGTGCATCTCGTGTCCCCCCTAGCCACTCGAGCCACAGCGCTTATCCAACCTCAAGGAACTTCAATTTTCTACTCTGCGGAGCTTTTGTTCGGTCAGAAATAACAATATGCTTTCTTCAACCAAGAATGAATTTTTTCTTCCGCGAACGTGGAAATTCCTGTTCCTAAGCGGAGGAACTAATTCGGTTTTTCTATTTGTTCATTCGGTGGTCTTACGGAGTCAAGTTGAGGAGTTCAATTGCAAAAACTCCAACAGAAGCTTATTCTCATCTATAGGGTACAGAATGAGCTTCTTTTTTCTCATCAGAAGATTGGAAATCTCATTTGGCTCCTGTTTCCTATTCGCGAAAAGGTTGAAGTTATGGAACCTCATCATTTGGAATTATTGTGTCCAATTATTCGACTTGGTGGTCCCAATTTTCATGATAAAATCGTAATTCGTTACTGAATAAAAACATCGATTAAATATCTGCAAATAAATATATAAGACTACTATCTTATATGAAGATTGATGAAACATTAAGAATACACCACCAAAACGTTGAGGGTATTCGCAATGTCATAAAAATAAACTGCAAACTATATTCTTTAATATTTTCAGTGCCTGCATTTGTTATTTTTCGGTGGTATGAATGCAGCATATGATGAGCCATATATAGGCAGTCGATATATAGGCAGGGCCGGCGTTAGGGGTGAAGCGACTGTTTCAGGCGCCTCTTTTCGAAGGGCGGCAATTGAACCCAGTTTGTAGCCGACCCTTCATATTTCTGAAGAAAAAATAGTTTTAATTCTTAAATGAGGTTGGTCCGCTTTGCTGCGTTTATCAACATTCCCTGCAATAAGAATCTCCAAACCGTCTTTACTAAGCCACCTGTTCAATAAATAACACATGGCAACCCAACCAATATAAGCAGCATTGCCTATTACCCTAATGAATGAGGGATGGAATGTATTTCACAAAAACAAAAAACAACACTTCGAATCACGTGGAAGTTGTTCACACATTTAACATATGGAAAATTTCTACAATTTTGCATTCGAATCTAATTGCTGATAAATGCTAAATGTTTTCAGCGGAATACATGTTTTTATCCCCATTTAGTTTTCGAAGCTTTGCATGCCCTACCCTTTCTATCTTGTGATGTGATAGGTAATCTTTCATCGATCGTACGCAGTGTCTTTTGAATATGAGAATGAGATATATATAAATCCAGGAATTCATTGTAGGTAAAAATGTCCTAAAAGAGAAAAAAAACCCAGTGGAAACGACTTTAGAAAGAAATGATTAGCAAAAACGCTATAGAAATCAAAAATGGCGAATGATCATCGGGGCAGTGATGTTTTTTGTTGGGGGAGGGGTGATATTTGATACTTTTTCAGGAGGGACGCCAAAAAATTCTTTGCTTCAGGCGCCAAAATACTTGTAATTGAACCTTAATCAATCTTTCCTTCAGATTGGATGAATAAGTACCAAAACTCATGATGAATTTATTCATTACAGCTTACTAACTGCATCATTCTAACAATTTGGATTTTCTTGACGATTACTAGAGAATTGTTGGAATTGTTTTTTTAAAAATCGGTAGCAGATACGAAAAAATTGAAAAGAACCAAAAAATGTTGTAATGGACCAAAGTCTCTCTTCAAATTTTTCTAAACTGCCAGTGGCCTACAAAAAAGAAGTGGTGGAAAGAAGTGGGCAGCTCGAAAATTTAATTATTCTTATCAATCAATCTTTGATTTTGAAATGATCATCAAAAGATATATACTGTAGGAATTACATGATTATTAATGCTTCCAAAATATATTCAGTTTTAATATCACAAGGGCATGGACAATATTCGATTATACACCGATTCACAAGACGTAGTTCGTGAAACATCACGAGAGCGTAGCTCGAGTGGTGAATTACGTCGAGTGGAGAGGTTCGTATAATCGAAATATATTGTCTATGCTCGAGTGGTATTCGTTACGATTATATAACGAATAATTTCAATAACTAAAACCAAAGCACTGCATTTAGATAATTCAATGACATTTGCCTGAGCTTGACTTTTATTTTTTGGCGAACGTCCAAGAATGTTACTATGGACATGATCATAATATGGCAGGAGGCGAAACACCAACATGATTATAACACGTCGTCAAGTACCTATGAGAAATTTACGGATTCTATTGGTTCATCAGAAAATGCGTTGTATAATCTAAGTTACATTCTTTCAGATGTTTAGCAATCCTTTCGGATATTCCATACACAAAAATGAACGACATGTAACGAACTCCCAGAAAACAGTAAAGAAAGATATGCAATAACTAAAGGCAGTATGGAAATAGACTTGATGAACAACTTATCCTCCCCTTCACAATATCGTGATCGGTGGAAATCTCACATCAGGAATCCCTCTAATATTCAAATAAGGTACCGGCGGGTTATAAGGCCCACCTAAGCTTCTGTGAGTGATTTTTTTTTCATTTTAATATATTTTACTGAAACGCTTTATGAAAACCAAACCTTTATTCTTTTTCTGTTCAAATATAAAAATAAAACTTTCGAAATTCAACGTGATAAATTTAAAAAAAACATATAAGAAAAGTAGAATATTGGGCCTTATTTCCGGTCGCTCTCGAAATAGGGCCCAGCTTGCATTTATGGAGCACAATCCCAACAAACGAAATCTTCATTATCTTCTGCAGTATATCCAATACATTCTTCGTGTGCCCAAAGATTGCAACTTGTGCATCGACGCATATCAGCCTCAAAATCTTCATGGCAGATGCTGCACATCCACGATTCTGTCACTTCTGGTTGTTTTTCAACATTTTTTTTGGAAGATCTTGAACTCAACGGAATGTTTTCTTTATTTTTATCAGAAAACAAGTCTCTACAAAGAGTCTGTGCCTTGTAATTGATTGCTTTTCTTCTAGGAGTTGAAGTAATTTTTTTCAATTTGCCCTCCGGGGTAGGTAAAATGGAATGAAATGTGTTTTCCTTTGAAGAACAGGCTGGTAAAATTTTCGATGATGAGCTCGGTAAAATTGAAGCAGGAAAACTAGATGATGCTTCTGAGGTTTCTGGAACTGTACCTGAGCCGCTTTCATATTCCCTGGATTTTTGGAGTTTGAGTTTTAATCTCATTAATGGCAAATTATCTTCTTCATCACTTGAGCTTGAAATGTCCGAAATGGGCGCATCAGGGTATGGATTCTCTTGATGTGTTGGTAGAGAAGGCGCAAAGGCAGTCTCTGCTATTGCATTTGGGTTGTAGGGATAGATACCTGTACTTCTGAAGCCATTAGTGATATTGTCAATTGACATACACTTATTCCAGGTTGGTGTGAACACGAGTCCGAATCTATCTTTCGTCATTCTTCGATCTGGATATTTGTCCCAGTAGAATAAGAGTTCTTGATCCCAGTTGTGTTCGAACGATCTGAACACTGACTTATCTAGTGGTTGCAATTCATGTGTGGTATTGCTTGGGAGACAGAAAATTGTAATATCAAATTCTTCAGCTTTAAGGACAATATCTATATCCAAGTGACAAGAAGCTCCATCAAGAATCAACAAAACTTTACCTGGTGCTTTATAGGTAACGAAATGTTCCAGCCACTTGACAAATATTTCAGAAGTCATGCTGCCTTTGGGTGCCATATGCACGACAGCTCCGTCAGGCAGATTATCTTTGAAAGTAGGTTTTAGACGCTGTCCTTTGAAAAGAATCATGGGTGGTATTGTATGGCCAACCGCATTTACACAAGCTACAATTGTTGCATTTTCAGCGTGTTCGTGAGCTACCAAATGAACACGGCGGGCACCTTTCTGAGCAAGTACTAACTGGGAATGATGGAGAGTTAACCTGCATCCTTTTTCGTCTAAATTGTATATTCGATGTGGGGAGTGGCGTACTTGCAATTTATCCATAATATTTCCGAGTTTTGTGAAATAATCTTTGACAATAACGGGATTGAGCTTTTGGGCCCTGGCAGGGTTCATACTTTGCGCCTTACGCTTCGACAGTGCAGGATGACGTTTTAGAAATCGCTGGAACCAATCTTTCCCCGCCATTTCTTTCTGAACATTAAACTTGTTTTCTATGGAATTTGCTTTTGTAAAATTGTACACACATCTTCGCAGTTGCTTTGGTGTTAACGGAACTCCTACTTCCGAAAGCCGTATTATACGATTTTCTAGTTCGTTCTCTTGATCAGCAGTCAGAAGTTTTTTGCGTCCAAGTTTCCTTTCTGTATTTCCAGATTTCAAATGATTTCGTAAGGTGCGCCTTGGAATACCACAGTGCTTTTCAACATAACGCTGTGATTTACCTTGTTTCAACAGGTCGATGGCTTCTTCCATCATTTCGGAAGTCCAATTGGCCCGTATACCTCTACACTTTTTGCCCATAATCTAGAAAAATAAACGAAAAAATGCATATCATTCGAATAAATAAAGTAACTGGAAACAAGGCCCACTGACTGGAAATAAGGCCCAGTAGTGGGCCTTATTTCCAGAACAGCGATATTGATGATTTTTAGGTTAGTTTCAATAGAACCCAGGATAAAAACGATACTTACTGAGGAAAAAATTTCACTAGATATTCAATATAATCAGAGCCCTAAATAAAAAACTAGGAAGCATTCACTCAAATAAGTCTGGAAGCGAATATACTTAGAGCAGTATTTATAACAGCACTTAAATATTTAGCGTAACCGAATACAAATGGCTGCGGAATCGAAACAGTGTCCTTTAGCGGCAATAAAGCAGCTGATATGAAGTTCTTTGTAAGTACTGAACCTATTTTTCGCTTTTGATCCGCTAGATGTCACTTTTTCAACAAAAAACTTGATCTGGGCCTTATTTCGAGCCGGGCCTTATAACCCGCCGGTACCTTATGTCCGGATACGCCTGAGCTCAGGAAATCCAGAGGACAAAGGGCTGCCTTGAAGTAACGCAATAAGCTACTGGTTTGTGACGTAACTGCAGAACCATATGCGCTCGTTGCAGGTGGTCTGTTTGGCAGTAATCGAGATGCATCCCTTGGGTCCGATGCGAGCTTCGGGATGGAGGAAGGACATCGATCGCCTCTCTGCAGGAAATGCGACTGAGAATCGTCACCTGCCGCAATTCATTCGTCTGTTATTAATTGGTTCTGTTCGGAATTACACACGCTGTCGGTTTCCTAAAGGTCAGCATTCTTTGTGTGTGGTATAGCTCTATTTTGGACACTTCCAGGAGTTTTAATGAATTCATTCGGGAGGTTGGGATGGAATATAAATATTTCGTGATCTATTTTGAACAACTGATGGTGATGAGCGATATACTGGGTGCCCCAGTTTGATAGTAGGAAAATCCAGGAGACAATAGAGAATCTACAAATAATATTAAAATAATTTAAGAACACAATTTGTGAAATGCTCCAAAGAATAGGGCATTCAGTTTGAGTAGAAAACATACTTTTAGAATCTTTATTAATTCACTCCAAACGTTCGGGTCGATTATAAATATTTGGAAATCTTTTTAGAACAACTTATTATGATAATCGATAATTTTTTGTGTGTTTATATTTATCATTATTATGTATAATGAGTCGTCTTCGTTGATTTTAGTTTTTTCGAGTATTTTAATCCTATAGTGAGTGGATTCATCCAGAAAAGTTTGATGATAATATCAGTTCTGGTCACACTTGAATCATTCTAGAGTATTTAGATAATGTTATTGAGCAGTGTAACCATAAATTCATCGTTAGATTCATTTTCGGTCACTGTAATATTTGAAATCCTGAGCTGGAAAAAACTGAGAAAAGATTTCTGAAAGAGTAAAAATGTATTATGTATTATAAGAAAATGAGTTATGTTCGGTTCGATCACAAAAACACTGTCAGTACAACGCTAAGTCGAAGCAATGGAGTTTTCCATATAGAATTGATTCCTAACATCATCATGGTTAATACTTTGCGATCATTAAATATCAACTTGATAGTGCTGAAGAGTACCATAAGGTGTTTCTCAAACGGTTATTATTAAGTGTTCCACTATACTTTATATATGTAGATCTCATAACAAATATATATCTATAGCCGAATCTAGACCCGAAAAATAATATTCGGAATGCTTAGTAATTAGACAACTATTTAGTTGAGACATTGTTCTTCAAGTTTTTACATATCGACAAAAAATTTATATTGTGTTGAATTTTGAGCGAAACATAATACCAAAACTCATATGTTCATCTACAATTAATGATGAAGAATTTGTCACAGGACAAAGTTATATATCTCAAATTCGAATTCAAATTCAATTCAAGTTCTGATCTGGAAAAAATTAAATTTAATCTGAAAAGATCTTTCTGATAGAGAGTACAGTTCTAAAAAAATGAGTTATGTTTGATTTGATTATGAAAACATCGAAAGTTTGAACTAAGTCATTACTTTGCGACTATTAAGGATGAACTTGATAGTGCTGAAGAGTACCATAAGGTGTTTCTCAAACGGTTATTATCAAGTGTTCCACTATACTTTATATCTGTAGATCTCATAACGAATATATAGATATATCTATAGTCGAATCTAGACCCGAAAAATAATATTCGGAATGCTCAATAACCAGACAACTATTTAGTTCAGACATTGTTCTTCAAGTTTTTATATATCGACAAAAATGTGTATTTGAATTTTGAGCAAAACATAATCGAAGAACTTATATGACCATCTACAATTTATGATGAACAATTTGTCATAGGACAAAGTTACATATTTCAAATTCGAACTAAAATTGAATTCAAGTTTTGATCTGGAAAAAATTAAATTTAATCTGATAAGATCTTTCTGATAGAGAGTACAGTTCTAAACAAATGAGTTATGTTTGATTTGATTATGAAAACATCGAAAGTTTGAACTAAGTCATTACTTTGCGACTATTAAGGATGAACTTGATAGTGCTGAAGAGTACCATAAGGTGTTTCTCAAACGGTTATTATCAAGTGTTCCACTATACTTTATATCTGTAGATCTCATAACGAATATATAGATATATCTATAGTCGAATCTAGACCCGAAAAATAATATTCGGAATGCTCAATAACCAGACAACTATTCATTTCAGACATTGTTCTTCAAGGTTTTGTATATTGACAAACATTTCGTATTTGAATTTTGAGCAAAACATAATCCCAAAACTTATATGTCCATCTACAATTTATGATGATGAATTTGTCATAGGACAAAGTTACATATCTCAAATTCGAATTCAAATTCAATTCAAGTTCTGATCTGGAAAATATTAAATTTAATCTGAAAAGATCTTTCTGATAGAGAGTATAGTTCTAAACAAATGAGTTATGTTCGAGTCGATTATGAAAACATCGAAAGTTTAAACTTAGTCATTACTTTGCGACCATTTGAGATGAACTTGATAGTGCTGAAGAGTACCATAAGGTGTTATATGTTCATCTACAAATTATAATGAAGATTTTTTCATAAGACAAAGTTACATATCCCAAGAAACACTGCGTATTGTCCACAGCAATCCATTGTTTTTTGAAATATTCAAAATCATTTAATGAAAAAATATTTCTCTTATCGGCAATCGAGTCTATGATCTTTTGGTTTACTGAACTAATGTTCAAACGGTGACAGCCCTGAGAAATATAAATAATATTCAGTCATAACTTTCTATACCAACAATCTTTTTTACCTTGATATTTTTATACAGTATTTTTTGTTGTAGTATCGGTGTTTCCATTCAACTTTATCATTATAAGATATCATTGTTCCCTCACTTCCAAAAACAGATTCGAATATGCATGACGCTAATTCAGTTTCGCCCGAACTAACGAATAATGATTACTTCTCTGTCTTAGGGTCTGATTGCAATGTTCTTTGCTGAAGTTTCCGCATCCTCTCATGTGTGTTGCCATTTAAACAGGCTCAAACAGTCGTCTTGTCGGAAACTGTGCTTCGTGACGTCAGTATAATGTGATCGGAAACCCGTATCCACTAGTTCCTACAATTCGATTCTGACCTCTGGATTCCCTGGTGTAATTAGCACCAATCAAATATCGACTTTAGAGACACGGGACGTTACGATCTTTGATATGCGCATTTCTTGTTGACGAAATATCCTCTTGGATAGCTTGGATAAATTCCAGTGATAGAAAATATTGACTTCAGCCATTTTACCATGAGAATATATTCAATTATAAATCATACATTTCGAACTTTCAATTATCATCATCAATCTTAATGATGTTGAATCTGCAATAAAGTGGTCAAATACAAACATTCATTAATCTTCAAATAGTAAGTAATTAATTATGGGTCCCCATATTCGTGAGATTCACTCTGGCGACAGTGCTGTTAATGGGAACGAAATGAACATTCACTGAATTTGTCTAATTTTAAATACCTAATAAAACCGTTGAAGATAATGTTTGTAATGTTTTGTCTGATTTGAACGAATCGATCGTTGGTCATAATTGAATGATTATTGTCGGAATTTCTTGAATGTTTTAGAACTTTGGGCAGATGGTATGAATGTGGGCAAGGAAGTTCTTAAGTGACAACTTTCTGACAAGTTCCCAGTTCTGTATTCAAAAACTATTAGTTCGAATTCCAAGGTTTCTTGATATCATGAGATTTTCTGGTGGAACAAGACGTAGGAAAATAATGAAAGGCTATTAAGATTCTTTGAATGGATTGAACTCTTCGAAAATTCAGAAACAAATCTCCAACTTGCGATCGCACTCAGATACAGAGAAGTCTACTGAGCTGATATTGAATTGCTATTTATCATTGCCTTTCAGTTAGCTAAGAATTAATTGATTCGGCATTGTTAATATTTCATTATAATTATCAATACCATATTTCAAATGTAATTGGGCCATTACTATTGAAAGTGTATTTTGAATGGACGAACATTTAAAACAAAACAATGCTCACAATTCGTCCCATTCAACATAAACTAACAAAACTGTAGAAAAGATAAAAATGTACAGTTACGGTAGGTTCGATTATAAAAATATTTTCAGTGAAACGCTGATTAATATAGGGCAAGTTCCTAATATCATCATAAAAACACATCCTAGATCAACTAGACAGTGCTGAAGGGTGCCATTGGGTTTTTCTTTGTTCCTTATAATTGAGTGATTCACTATACTCTATTATATATCTCATGACTAATGTCATATAGACATATTCGAAAACAAAAATAGTTGCAAATGCTGAATGAACTCATTCATTCAATTTCCTAGTTTAAAAATCGTTCTTTGAAATTTTTTTCGTTCGACAAGAATAATTATACTGTATGAATATCATCTTTTCGTTTACTTGTTTTCAAAACGATGAGTCTGAATTTCAAGCATGAAATAAACTGATATTATTTAAATATTATCATCTACAATTTTTGATGACGTTTTGTGCTTAAATGCAGTTTACTCGAAAACTATAAGTTTTATTTCCACAAAAATTCTTCGATACCTTGAAGTTTACTGATAGAACAAGCCTAGAAAATTGAAAATTCAGATAATTCAAAGAAATTGCACCTCTCGAAGGAGCAGAAAAAACACAACAACTGCGATACAGCACTAGAAAAAACTTGACTGAGCTGATATCGAATTTCTATTTATCATATTCTTCCATTTATAAAACAACCATTTCATGCGGCATCGTTAATATTGCATGAAGATGATCGATTCATCTCAATTTGAATTAATAATGTTATTGAAAATACATGCATCAAAATACTTATAAATCCTGTAATTTAATTTGTCATCAAAATATGTTAGAACAATAAAGTTCACTGTGATGTGGTTGAATACACAAATGCTCTGTTTATCAGTCAGGTATAGCCAGAAGCCCTTGGCTGAAATTGTCAACAATCTAATTTGAATAGTTTGTAACTACATTAATCCAGCTTATCTTGATTAGGTGACATAATCGTCATTATACCTAGCTCATCACGATCCTTCGGACTCAATTTCAATATGCAAATACTTCGATAGTATAGAATTTCATCTTCTTCGAATTTGACTATACTGGAGGTCGTAGAAATGTTACATTTGAAATTGGAATTATGGAAGATATCCAGGGAAATGGTGTTTTGTGGTTGAAATTATTGAGCGAATTGATTGTATCATACTGAATATCATAGAGTCATAGTTTGAATTTGCTGATTGGCTGTCACTGTTTCAATTATGACATAGAGAGGTAAAAAATCTGGCAAAAAAAAAGTTAGAAAGCTGCAATGATAGAATCGAAATTCTAACTGAAGTTTAGTGAACAGTAGCGAAGCTAGGAGGGGCCAGGGGAGCCTAGGTCCCCCCTAAAATTCTGCTGGCCCCCCCTAAAATTTGACATATACTAAGGCTAAAAGATTAGCAGAACTATAATTTTGCTATACTTTGGCCCCCCAAAAAAAAATCCCGCACGCTCTTGGCCCCCCGTTCTTGAAAGCTGGCGTCGTTACTGCATGCAGATATATCATTGTGAAGGAATAGACACCAAGTTGTCAATGTTTTGATATACACTGTGTCCTTAAAGTATGGAACAAATTCATCTTTAGGTAAACAGACCATTTTAAGAAATAATCCTGAAACACGGCGATTTTTGATTTTCATTTACCGTATTTTAAAATAATGATCTGATATACAGGGTGAATTACTTTCGGATAATGAAGTCACCGTCATTTTTTTTTAATGGAACACCTCCATTTTGTATCAATTTTCCGATTATCACGTGTTGATTCCAATTGGTACAGGGTGGACAAAAATACAATAATTTTATGTGTGCTCATGAAGTAATGCGTAACATTCTTCATTAGTTAAATTAACAATATCATCAAAAATACTTGTTGCCTAGCGGCAATAAACAAATAATGACATTTCACAAAAAACTAGACGACTATATTTTTTTCTTGAATTGATAAGAAATAGTTTCTTTCATATTCTGTCTGCTAGACCACAGGTACCAATGATATTTGGAAACAGCTCATTTTTATTAATCTAAAAATGTAACAAACTACAGGGTGTTACATTCAAACCAATTGCCGCTAGACAATAAGTATTTTTGATAATATTGTTAATTTAACTAATGAAGAATGTTACGGGTTACTTTATGAGCACACACAAAACTACTGTATTTTTGTCCACCCTGTACCAATTGGAATCAACATGTGATACATTTTTGGAATCAGCTCAGCTAGAGTAATCGAAAAATTGAGACAAAATGGGGGTTTTCCATTAAAAAAAAATGACGGTGTCGTCATTACTCGAAAATAATTTACCCTGTATATCAGATTATTATTTTGAAATACGGTAAATTGAAATAAAAAATCGACGTGTTTCAGGATTATTTCTTAAAATCGTGTGTTTAGCTACAAATGAATTTGTTCCATACTTTACGGACACAGTTCATATTAAATATCCTTCATCAAGAAGACTCATTAAACCTTTATACTTTGAAGTTGAGTATTGAATATTGAATAAAATATTTCTTTTTTGGACTCACTCTTCAACGTAAGTTATCAAAATTCATATCTTCCAAAAATTCATTCCAAGTGTGACAAGTACCATTGGACTAATTTTAAAAGTTCATCGACTGTGGCTCACCCTGAATATTGAATAATCTTTGGTTTCGAAATATTTTTCTGGAAGAAGGAAAAATAAAAAATCATTGTGTAAAATTTGCAACGTTTATTTACTTATACCTCGACAAAAATTCGATATTTCACTTGATACACCAAAATGAAACCAACAGGCAATAAAGCTGAGTTATAATATAAAATTTGGAATCGACAATTCGCTCTTGCATTCAACTCCAGCGGAATGCGAGGCTGCTACACAAAACAATGGTGTTAATTAAAGAACGAATTCAACTCGCAAACACGGATTTAATGGACCGTTGGACAGAAACATTCTGAGGCTTGATTCTCTTTATTTCTCAGTTGGATGAAATTAATGGCAAGACTATTCGTCGTGGACGATTCCAATGTTTCCGTAGTAGTTGCCGAAACGATTGGATGAAGACACTTCAGACTGGAAAAGTCGTCCCGAGGAAAGTTTCCAATTTGAAAAGTATTACCCTCATTGAATTATTTCACGGTTAGCCGAGTCTTATGGTTTATCCCGATACTTTGGCGAAACTTTTAATCCGATAACTTATCGCTATATAATTTGCTCTTCTGAATGGGAGTATCGGCGATCTGAAGTTGGAAGCGACTGCGAAACTGTCAAATCAGGTTTTTTGTCATTAGTAACTTCCATTTATCCGATATGATGGATCCGAAAAATTCAGCTCTCGCTTTAAATCTATTGATATTTATCATCGCAATGGACGGCCCTAATAACATTCTCCAACATGAAAAAGGTGACCTAATGTAAATGTTCATTGGAAATATTCCCATATTCACACAGAATTTTCATACCAATCATAATCTGGACCAGCTGTAATAAGATCACATTCTATGATCGGCAGCCAACATAATGTGTGCCATACAGACGTCAACCTATAATCTGCAACTTGACATTCTTTTCATAATCTCGAAAAATTTTGACCTCTTCCGTCAGAAAATATAATGGGATCTAGATGACCGTATTGATGATAAACTCAAGGCTTTTTGGAATTGTCACAATAACCTTTACCATTGTTTCCTTATTTCTGCAATTTCTCATATACCTAGAATGTGAGAAACCATATGTTTCTCATGTGAAGGATGAAGGATGTGGAGGATGACGAGGAGATTATTCGAATACAATGAAAATTTTTCATCGTCGAAAAATTTTCCATACCTAACCCATAGAAAATTGAAAAATAATAAAAGTTCCTTCATGGGAATATTGTATCATACTATTGATTGATTCGATCCTGTAGAACACGAAAATGCTTGCAGTTGGGCGATAAGTACATTATTTCAGAAATTATATCGTAAAAATCTGAAATTTTCGAGAAAAAACTTGATAATATTCCTGAGACTGTAACTTCTCCTGGACGTTAGATACGCCTTTAAAACTTCACTATGTTTCAGATCAGAACTTGATGTTTGGGTCTGTGACGAATAATACAGGAGATATAACTACAACTCAAAATGATGAACTTAATTGTATACTCTAGTGAAATTAATTAATACTACTCGTTATAATGAAATTAGAATTCATCAGCTTACAAGTGCCTGTTTTGTCATCAAGCTGACCACATAAAGTAGCCAAGACCTTTTACAATATAGAAGGTGTCTCGAAACAAAGTTAATGTAAAAAGGCGATCAAAAAAAATGGCAGTTTATCGGAAACATGATTATTAATAATTACTTTTTTTTCATTTGATGTTAAATCGGTCTCTTCAAATTTTTTTACCTATTTGCGAATGGGAGGAATGATTTGCGCTCCAATCACAGAATTACGATTTATGTTAGATTCTCTCCCACTAATGAAATATATACTTTTTTTTGAGACACCTTGTATTTATGTGCCCAGATCATTGAACGAATCGGATGACCTTTTGAAATTCTCACGAATTTTAATTGAAATTCCTGAAGATACTCAAACTTCACAACCAACAATGAATTTCAGCAAAAAAGCTCCACGTGATACTCTTCCCAATTGCCTCTATCACGTTCCTGTCAAGAAAACAATTTATCAACTTACTCTCGTCTTCAAGTCTGGCCTCGAAGTTCCAAATGGTTAACCCCTTCGATGAATCAATAAACTCTTAGAATGGAAGTGTGCTGCACTCTATCATCACTTATGAGAAAACTTTTCATAATTGCTAATAGTTGGAAACTTCAACAATGAACATTTTGAGATCAACACTTCAACAAAAACTTGACTTTCGAGTTATGAAAAATTGATGTGGAAGGGTTCATTGTGCTCCAACATTGTACCTCCTTGACATGTGATGAATTGCGAAAGTTTCATTCGATTGACGGGCCGGGAAACGTATCATTATACATCACTGCATCTGAAAACTTTTATGTAATTGAGCCTTTCATTTCAGATGTCATTTGGCTGTATAAATTAATCAAATAGGGAAAAAAATGAGACAAGGATTGACGTGAAGTCAAGAGGTTCTGAGCACTCGTTTATTTATGTACCCTTGGAGACCACAGAACTTTATTTAGGTCAGAAACTCATCAAAGAGAATTGAAGTTGGGCTTCAACAAGGTGCTTCAATGGTTGGATGTTAATATGCTTAACATGAATTTTTTAAAGATTTTTGTCATTACTACCTGACCTATTATTTCTCATCAACTGAAAATAAAATTTCAATTCATATGGAGAGTATTGATAAAGCAAAATTTGAGGTAATTAGGAGAGCCGAAAGTATCAGAAGCACTTGGTTTACTTGAATAAGAGGCTTAGAAACACATTTTACCAGCTACGCAATGTTATTCCTGAAACAATGTTGATCACTGTTATTAATTCACTAGTTTTTATTGGGTAGGTTTCGAGATATTCATTATTTCAGAAAGGAACTTGTTGAATATAAAGAATCTCTATGTGAGTTTTGTACTGGTGTATTTGTTGGAGATGGAAAAAAATTAGTGACTGAAAAGCATGATCACATAACTAGATTTGCACTTGAGATTGTTTTCGATAAAATTATGGACGTTTTCGAGTCCGACCATGTAAGCACTGTTTTTATTACCCAAAAGCTAGAGATTGCAAAAAAAAAACATTTGGAACCATTTGCATCAGACTGGCTTCAAAAAGAAGCTTCATTTTGGATACAACACGAGTTGACGCAGAAAAATTCATGGACCGAATTTCCATCTGCGGATCGCTACACACGTACGACAACGTCAAGCGAAAACGGTCGAGCTCGAAACGCGGGGAGCTGGCGGAAACGGTGGCCAAACTAGGAGACCAGGAATGTTTTGCTAGGTGTTTGGTGGGTTTTGCAGGGAATTATCCACCTTGAACTGCTCCCCTACGGTGCAACTGTTAACTCGAAACTGTACTGCCATCAATTGAGCCATCTGAATGAATCAATCGCCCAGAAGCAGTCAGCTTTTGCCAATAGGAGAGGTGTTGTCTTCCATCAGAACAACGCCAGGCCACAGCTTGGCCGGGAGCTTGGTCGGGAGGTTTTTATGCATCCACTTCATAATACGAACCTGGCACCAAGTGATCCCCATCTGTTTATTCCCATGGCGAACAATTTTGCTGGTGAAAAATTAGCTTCAACAGAAGCTTTTGAAAATCGACTGTCTCAATTTTTTGCCAAAAGGGACGAGAGCTTTCATGAGAGAGACATAATGATGTTACGTTGAAAATGGCAAAAATTAATTGAACAAAAAGGTGCATATTTGACCTGAATCGGATCATTCTAACCATGGTAATTGAAGTCTTGTTTTTCATGCAAAAATAATGGATTTCTTTTCACTACACCTCATTATTGCAGAATGTTTCAAAGGAAGGAATCCCTCCAATCAATAATTTCTATAGATTATCTATCCTTTCAAGAAACTTGACAAGCAGGTACAATCTGCTAGGGGAATCTCATCCTCTGAAATCAATCAACCCAATAACCGTTGATTTGAATCCGGATCTTGGACCTGTTCATCTGATTCATCCGGCAAGGTACATAGGAAATGAAGTTTGCATGAATTGAGGAAACCGGATGCAAATCACTTTATTGAGTGAAATGTATTTCTGACTGAAATTCCTATCGGTCCCCAATCTTCTTGAGAAAGTTACCCTGGTTCCTTGGATCCGAGCAATTAGCGTATTGATTGGGGATTAGAAAATGTTGATGTCATTGGATCTGACATTCCTAAGTTTCTTAGGAGGATTTATAAAAGACTAGGAATGACAAGGTGGAGGAAGCATTAACGAGTCATTAGTTGATGAAATTTTCCAAACAAGCTATATTATTATTCAATTCCTAAGACACCTCAAATTTTGAATTATATTTTGCATTTCAGTACTGTATATGTATGAGTAGGTAATGTGGTATTCTAGGACGTATATAATGTTTACTTAATTTCATGAGATCATTGAGGGAAAGGTTGTTGAGGGAACAGATAATTTGTTAATTTGAGTTCACTTTTGCTGTTTCAGTGTTATTTTTTATTGTTTATATCTATATAATTTTTTTTGTTATGATAGTATTTTTCTGGATATTTGTATTTTATTACATTTTTATATATTTTTTATTTTGGGGTTGTGTGGAGTAGTTTAAGCTACAGCCCCATTTCATGAATTTTTAGTTTTTTTTCAATGAAGGCACTATTATTATTATTATTAATCCCCAGAAATTGAGATTTATACAAAAAATACTTTTTTCGGCAACCGTCCAGGAAGTGAGCACTTCCCGGACTAGGCCGGAAAAGAATCACGTCGTTTGTGTCATTGTGAATATGAAAATCTTGGTAGGTATATTTTTAATAAATGATCATTACCATAGCAACCGAGAAAACGACCGACAATTCATATGAAATTAGTTGTCAACAATTTGCATGTTTTTTGATCGCAATCGCAATAAAATATGGAGAGCAGTTATAGTGTTATTCTACACAATTGCCGAAAAAATATTGTACGCAACACGTCCGAAAATAGTTTTTTTCGGCAACCGTCCGGGAAGTGCTCACTTCCCGGACGCTTTTTCTTTGAGAAAGTAGCATTTCCCGGCCTAGTCCGGAAAGTACGTACTTCCCGGACTAGGCCGGAAAAGAATCACGTCATTCGTGTCATTGTGAATATGAAAATCTTGGTAGGTATATTTTTAATAAATGCAGTTGATCATTACCATAGCAACCGAGATAACGGCTGACAGTTCATATGAAATTAGTTGTCAAAATATTGCATGTTTTTTTATCACAATCGCAATAAAATATGGAAAGCAGCAGCGATAATGTTATTCTACACGTTTCCGAAAAAATATTGTACGCAACACGCCCGAAAATGTTTTTTTTGGACGAATAGACAAAATTCCAGGACGAGCGTAAGCGAGTCCTGGAAGTCTGTGAGTCCGGACTGTGAGTCTGTGAGTTCCGGACTTGTTACGTAAATTACTATTTTGGACTCAGAGACTTCCAGGACTCGCTTACGCTCGTCCTGAAATTTTATCTATTCGTCCAAAAAAACCCTATTTTCCGGACTTGTTACGTGGATTACTATTTCGAAATCCATAATATGAATTTCCCTGGATCTATGGAACTAGCTTGCAAAAACTACAAGTTCAAGTATCATTTGAATTGTGCAATACAGTATATGACCTACTCTCGCAAATAATTTCAGGTTGCTCTTTCGACCATTTACTGATTAAAAAAACAAAATGAAAGAAGAAATAATTAATCTCATAGAACTCTCACCAAACAAGCTAATTTCAATGTCGTCCATAAAGCGGACATTTTTGATGTTGAATCCCATCAAACATTCAATACTTTACAGGCATCCAACAGATGCTCCATTAAAGGAATGAAACGGCGTGTATTCGTACACACGAAAATATATTAACCTAATAACAAGCTTTAATCTCGTTGGACAGTTGCCATTATTTATGGGCCCCACACGAGCGGATCAGCGTTGATCCTGATGGATTTCATGATATATTCATGCACAGGTTTTTTTTCGAAATGGAAGAAAGAATATATATTTTTCAAAGCAAATGTTTACGCGTTGTAGAAAATGTAATCGAGGCTCTCGTCGGATTTTTCCACTTGATTTGTGTTTTTGACCTCGTGAGATGAAATGGGTTTTTTGCGCGTCACCATACTGCATATCACAGGAATTAATTGGAATTTCGCTTGAATAATGGTTTTTCAACATTTATGTTGAAAGTTATCTATTTGTTTGGTTTTTACATATTATTATTATTATATGAAGGTATGAGTAGAGGTATAACCCTATAAACTCAATAATTATATGAAACATATTTTTTATGCACTTGTTAGTAACGGCCAATTGAAAAGTCCCCGGTCTACCATTTTAAAACACATTTTTTTGGCAAAATTCGAATTTATTATTCAACACAGTTGTCTTTGAGAGTGATTATAGCGATCTTTCAACTTTTCGTTACCATTCTTGTAGTACGATTTCTGTTCCGCTTCGAAATAAGCCTTAGTTTCGGCGATTTCTTCTTCATTGGCGCTTAATTTCTTTCCAGCGAGCATTCTTGTGAGGTCTGAGAACAGGAAAAAGTCGCTGGGGGTCAGATCTGGCGAATACGGTGGATGCAGAAGCAATTCGAAGCCCAATTCATGCAATTTTGCCATTGTTTCCATTGATCTGTGACACAGCGCATTGTCTCGATGAAATAGCCCTTTTTTTCTTCAAATGGGGCCGTTTTTGAACGATTTCATCCTTTAAACGATTCAATACGCTATATAATAATCGCGGTTGATGATCTGGTCCTTTTAGAGGGAATCAATGAATATTAAACCTTGCGCATTCCAGAATACTGATGCCATAACCTTGCCACCTGACTGTTGTGTTTTTCCTCGTTTTGGATTCGGTTCATCGTGTGCATTTCACTCAGCTGACTATCCATTGGACTCCGAAGTGAAATGATTATTATTTCCGAAGTGAAATGATGGAGCTATGTTTCATCCATTGTCACATATAGATGCAAAAATTCAGGTTTATTGCACTAAGAGCTTCAAACACAGCTCATGATCATAAACACGTTGTTGTTTTTGATCGATTGTGAGCTCGCGCGTGAATGATATAATGTACACGTTCAGATGATATCTTCACAATGTCTGCTATCTCGATCAACTTCACTTCACAGTCATTCAAAATCATTTTGTGAACTTTTTGATTTTTTAGTCTGTGACTGCTTCTTTTGGGCGTCCACTACGTTTGCCATCTTCGGTGCTTATTTTACCACGTTAATTTAAGCATACCGATCAATGATGGTTGATTTTCCTCTTCAAGAAGCAATACTTCATCAGCACACGAAATTATTTTTATTTCATCTTTTTCCAAATAAAAAAGAAGCTACATTCACAAACTAATGGTCGGACTTCTGTCAAATTTTGACACGTATCGTTTGAAGGTTGGTACTAACTGAAGATCATGTGGATTTAATGCTAGCACCGCCATTTGTGCATCAGATCGGGGACTTTTCAATTGGTCTGATATATTGTAGAGCAGAATTATTTTTAGATTGACAAATGCACCTCAGTCAAAGAGAGAGCTGTTTTTCTATCTTTGACTTGCGGCATTTTTTAAGCATTTCCCTTTATCACATCGATATTAGGTAGGTACATCCCAAGATACCGACTTGACAGTACTTTATAGCATCGTGTACAAAAATCCAAACGGAAATACTTACTATAATGGCATAATATTTGATGGCAGGCAGACAATTTTTTTAATTCCGGAAAAAGGACCTCCTCGAGCGGGACTCGAACCAGCAACCGCCGAATCACTAGTCCAGCGCTCTCACCAACTGAGCCACCGGAATCTAATGTTAGTCTGTTACCCATAAAATATTATGCTTTTATAGTTAATTTCAGACCTCAACCAATCTTTACGTGAATACTAACATTATATTTTGCTCGTACATGAATTCGATTGATCTTGGGGAGACCTGAAGAAAATACTAACACTTTTGTCAGCATAATTATAAAATTCACACGAGTTGGGAAATTCAATATATTCGGTAGCCTTCTCCTGGAAATTCTTTCTCACATGCTGACCCCAATATGAAATAAGAACCCTTTTCTCCTTCATCGCAGCTGTCCCATTTATTCTGAATGCGTAACGCGCATTTTATGGAATCCCATGCCTGTTTTATTCATGGAGTCGGGATAATTTCATACGTTCCATGACCGCTGGTTATTTATGAAGGCTATCATTTCGAATAAGGGTTCATTTCTGGAAATTATCTGGATTACTCGTTTATGATTAGGACTTAATGGGGGCGGGTAAAATGGAAGACAATCGTATTTCAAAGTTGTTAGCAGCGCCAGAGGCATCATTAATTTTGGAATATTGTTGTCTCGAATGATGATAAAACGGTATCGTTCAGGAAAAATCTTATTTTATATAGATTGGAAAAAAATCATTGGATCCATTCTATTTTCCATCATCATTCATAATGGAAAAAGAGGATATAACGATTTGGGAATGAAATAGTCTATATATGAAAATTGTTGCTTTCAATTCAATTTTGGGTTGAAACCGAGGTTGAAACAGGGGTTTATGATGAATGAAGGACTCTTATTATATACTATTTGATCGGACTATTACGTTCTTCCGCATGATTAGAGTAAACTGAAATGGACGGTCATAAATGATGCTTTCAATTTTATACTCCCTTTCGAATGTACCTATATGTTACCGGCAATATATATATATAATTCAAGCATTCCATACAATGCCTGGCAATGTTCATGATGTCTCGGTCTTTTAGGAAATGTATGAAATAATACGAATACGTTTGTCCATTTTATACTTAACCTAGGCATTATATACAATTCCTAGGCATTGTATAGGATGCCTGATGGTCTGCCGAAAATGTGTAAAATGCATTGATCCACGTGTAAATTCATTATCTCATCTGAATGGGTGTGCACTATTATGTTTTGTAATATGTAATGGACTAGTTTAGAGATGTTGATAATACTATATTTGACACGATAGAATTAAAATATAGAGCAAAACTGATAAATCAGTGAAAAAATTTTGAAAATCCATCAATAAATGACTGAGACATAGATTATTTAAATTTACGTACTTTAGCGCGGAACGTCTTTGGTCTCCGACTCGTCTGTGACGTCACGCCACTTGCCTGTGATCGCTACACCATAAATTACGTTTAAATACTTAGCCGCGCCAAGGCTCTCGCGCCGTTTGTAGTTGTACAGTGTAGTTTTAACTCGAGTTTTGTTTTTATGTCACCATAATTGAAGAAGGCTTCGTGAAAGGACAAAGTTATTTTTACTCAATAACTTATTTCAAACCAACTTACACCTTAGTATTTTTATTATCAGAAATAGACAACTAGTACTGATAGGTACTTACATCAAAATGATCTTCACACACATATGAAGTACTTTTAGGTCCAATTAAGTCACGCCTCATTAATTTGCACCACTTCTTCCTTTGATTCATGACATTTGGTACATGAAAAAACAATTTATTGGGGTTTTTAATTGTCGTGCTTGCACCCATAGGCACAATACAATATTTGTAGGATTTTTTTTCATTTCAGCCATCGTGTAACGAACAAAACACGACACGAACGGCACAAGTGATTGTACACCAATGAATTCGTAAGCACTCTGCGAATACCAGTCGCCTCGTGTAAGTGTCGTGACGTCACACACTAGACTATGAAATTATTCTTCCAAGCGCATTTTCAAAGTCCATAACTTTTTCATTTCTAGAGATATTTCAATGATTCTTCCACATTTTCGTTTCGTTCTACTTAAAATTTTAAAATAAATCCTTAACAAAAAAATTAAAACTAGTCCATTGAAATTATTTTAGGATCGAAACACTAATTTCTTTTTTTTTTTCGTTTCCTCTTTTGATGGAGAAGCGAAGAGCTAGAGAGATATCTGGAAATCCATTCTGAGCAAAAATTATTAACATCATTGAAATTAGAAATTTGGGATGTGGAAGCAATTTTCATAAAATGTTAATTATTGTTAACAGCAGAATTAGAAACCACTAGGTACTACACCTTCATTTGAAATTTTCATTAATATCAAGTTTTCAGATCCTAGAGTAAATGTTCGAAATTTAAAATTAATGATTTTTTAAATAATTGAATCAAAATCCTTCTGAGTTGATTGACGTAATTTTATTCGATTTGAATTATATCGTCAACGTCTTCCCTCTTCAATGCGATCTTACTTTACATACATTGCCTGCTAGGCGTTCGGTATTCTATAGAATGCCTCGGCAATGTATGACTTGAATAATTTTTCATATATTGCCTGACTTTTTCAGGCATTTCATACATTGCCTAGGCATTCTAATGTTGACAACATATAGATGTAGTGAAAGGGAATCCTACTTCACAAGTGCGAAAAGTAGAATATTCCTACCTATTTAAGTCTAACTTCCTAACAAAATAGACACAGGTCAGAGTTCAAGACCAATCGTTCCTCAGCAATGAAAGCATAACTAATATAAAATGTTCTGGAAACTGGAATTCAACCACTTATCTTAGAGTAGACTGGTAATCTTATCGGAAAAAGTTCACCCTAACACGGAGACAAACTAACACGAGATAGTCGAGACAGAGCAAATCACAACAAAGCGGAAACTAACCCGATTTCCCGCTTCCCGAATAGTGCAGTTCGCACTGCAGCATAGGCATGCCTCAAATCTTTTTTTTAAAAAGCCGCTTTCAGAAACTTAGGAATATTCCCGATTTCTCGCCGCGCCGATGTAGATAAAGAGCTAGACAAGGAAGCGCGTGAGGCATGCCTCAAACCGTCTAATTCCTAAAGAGGAAGTGAGATGAATATACAACAATCGTGAGATTGAGAGGGATATTATGGAACAGAGAATCAGTACCGTACCGAATGATGTGAAATAAAATAATCGATTAATAGGCGTTATTTCCAGAATTTATTAGGTAATTAATTTTTTTGAAATACTGCCTCACTTGCCTCATAGGACAAGCCACCACTGTTTGCAGTCTGATTCGAGTAAGCTCTCAATGAAAAGTTAGTATTTCATTCCTTCAATAAATGAATCGCATGACTAAGAATCCCAAATATCTACGCATACCTTTAATTGATGGATAGCAAAATAAAGAAGTTCTTGAACAATAAATATTGATTGAAAATTATAACGATATGCTTCTGTTTCTTTATGACGATATAACCACCAAAATTCATAAATCAAAATTCATATTTATCCATCAATCAATGTCGAATGAAGTCCAACCAATCACTTTCATCCTTTGGTTTGAACGATTTGTTCCGTATCTTGATCGGTACTAATATAACGTTGAAGCTCAATATAAACTTCCTCATTTCAATAAAAATCAAAACCCCTATATAACTGAGTCACATTCAGCTGCGACAAACCCCGTGTTTCTTCTAATTTTCATTAGTTAAGACGCAGTATATAAATTTCCCCTTTTGTAGATCTAATTATAACGTAGTCATGAAAAACAGACTCTCATTATGTACACGAGTCAAGCCCTGCTAACGTCTACAAAGGAAAGCATTTCGTGTTTTTGTTTATTTTCGGAACAAGCAAGAGCATGCACTGAACCAGTTCATTTTCTATGATGTTTTCAGTGGTATTGCATGCGGGACTTGTAATTGTGTGAAACATTGACTTATGATTTGGTTTGCTATCGTAGATGGCATTCATAGCATTAAAGCAGAGATTCGTTCCGAGTTAAAACGAATGATGATGGATGGTATTTCCTCCGTTAACCCTAAATTTGGCGCGAATACGTTTGAACTTGACAGAAATTGCTATGTTTCAACTAGAAACTGATTATTTAGTCTTGAGTATTTATTTTGAGAGCTTTTTTGTGCTGCTCTCATGCCTTTTCATTTGAGGTTATGTAATTGTTAGTTATGGGAAAAAAAGGTTGTGTTTTCGGTGAAGGCAAATATGAGTATATTTCAGCCCTGCTGACAGGTAACAGAACTTCATTTTTCATGAAATTTTTTCGCCAGGAAAAAGTGAGAACTTTTTCCCGGATTGTATAAACGTAAGTGAAGATAGATTTTTTTATATCAGAAGTACAATAACCAACTATTATTCTCGAACTCTTCAGTATAACAGTCGAATTGTGTTGAAATTTTTTTTCAGTGTTATCCAGTCTCCTGAATATCCTGCATATGAGATAGCAGAGGAAGAAAATTATTTGAAAATGTTCAGGCACTGTTTTTTAGCCTCAACCCGTTATGTTCTTTCAGCAAAATTCAATCAATTTCCTGTTTTCATCCCTATTAGTTTGCATGACTATAACTATCATCATCAGTCTTTATTCTTGAATCTTTAACATAATTTGATTCGCTGATTTCATAAGTTCTATTTGCTGCTGCCACCTTTTTTATTCTGTAAAAATTATTAAGATATCTAAAAAACTGTTAGCTTTCTCATGATTATGTCATTAGTTTCGAATATTTTGAACTACCTACATCATTATTGAATTGTGAATGTGGATTGGCATCAGGTCGTCTTTTCTGATGAATCTGGATTCTCCTTGGGTGCACATGATGGCCGAAAAAGGGTTAGGCGACGCTGGGAGAGAGACGTGAACCTCAGTTTAATGTTGAGCGTCATGTACACCAGACGGTAGGCGTTATGGTATGGGGTGCTATTGCCTTTAGTCTTTATTCGAGGTGACATGACAGCGCTGTGTTACCTTCAAAAAATTGTGGAGCCATATGTTCTCCTTAACCTTAATCGGCTCGAGAATCCAATATTTCAGCAAAATAATGTCCGACCTCATGTTGACAGAGTTAGTTCAAACTTTTTTCAAGTGACCCATGTGAATATTATGCCATGGCCACCCAGATCCCCTAATTTTTCTCCCATTGAGCATATTTGAGACATCATGGGTAGAAAGATGGCTTGTAAATTTACTCCAGTCCCCACGGACATTGATGGCTCTGAGACATGAAGTATAGGTAGCTTGGGATAGTATCCCTCAAAAAGAAATAGACCATTTTATTGCATCAATGCCGAGACGTGTTGGGGAGTGTTGGGATAATAGCGGTGGGCAAATACATCATTAACAAAATTATCAAAAAAAAAAAATCTAAACCCTTCGTTTTTTTCTTCAAATTTCAATCATTTACCCCTTGCTCCTTGCTACACTATCTATGTTTTACCAAAATAACATTAAATGTAAAAAGCTTCCTCTGGGTGTGGCAGTTTCTTTGTCAGTTAGTATAAATGGGTCTTCACATAAATAGATGATTTTCATCATAAAACGACATACAGACTTCAATTTCTAGTACTGACTGCAGTTGAGGAAGAAAACAATGATAATTTAATATTCCAAATTTGAATGCAGCCAGAAATTACCAAAACTACATACCTACAAAGGAAAAAAATCATTAAAAATGAGGTATAGATGAGGCATAGTAACAAATTGCTTCTTTTGAAATGCAAAATTTGTTAAGTTGGAATTATGTATATTGAAAAATAGTATACAGGTAGTTTACTTCAAGCTTGAACTTTGAAATCATCTTTTTCAGGACCTGATTTTCGCTAATTCTGAGCCAAATTCATATAAATATGATGGAAAAAGATATGCAGAAAGGAACATTTCACAAATATCACCCTGTACATCGGAAGCTAAGTGACTTAGATTATCCATATGGGATGAAATCAGCCCGATGTCCTCTACTCACCGTTTTCATTTACCCTTTTACTCGCGAATGACCTTGAATTGCACATTAACATTCCAGCCCTTCTTTCTTTTTTGATAATATCTGCATTTCGTAGCTACCAGTAATGTACTTATAATTCAAAATAACGGCAATGGCTTCATGTAATGCAAAGTAGTTAGCTTCAATATGAACCAGTCCACACCCGATATTTTCGAAACAGGCCTCCACTGGAGGCAGCCAGATTTTCGCTCCCCACTCACAATTGAATTAATCATTTCCCAGAATGGAAAATTGGAGGAATGGAATATTCAACATCCGATTCCTGCACCCATACCGCTAACTTATTCAGTGTTCACGAAATTTTTACACCTTGTTCCCTCCTTGAAAGCGTTTTAATGTTGCATTTTCCGGAGAAAACTCTAACGTAAAAGCCCAACAGCCCAGGAAATTCATTTCCTTCGCGATACTAATTCGGTTAATGCATTTTCGTTCCGAACTTTATTCGAACGCGCCACGCTGAAAGTCTGTGAAAGAATGTTGTCCGATTGACGGTACCAATTTTTCCAAGGGAGGTATTTTTGAGGCGTCCGGTAAGAGACTGAGAGTCTTCAGATAATTTCTTGAGAAAACTAAGATTTTTTGATTGATAAGTAGTGGATTATTATAGATTGATTGATTGATTGATAAGTAGTGGATTATTATAGATTGATTGATTGATAAGTAGTGGATTATAATTGTGAGCAGACATTATGAGGGGTTTTCCGTAAGCTTGTTTTATCGGTCGTCTAGGTATACGATTCGATGAATTGGCCAACGTCTACTTCTGGTTGATTTTATGCAGGTGGAGAAATTCCAGTTGCAGTTTTAAACAATCGTATACTTAAGAGAAATCCAATAGATGGCGGCAGTGTTGGTTCTATTTTATATATTTGATTCAATTCAATTTCTAGTTTACATTACTTAGTTTATTTTCTTCCTCTGATGAGGTTTCCTTATGTAAAGATCATAATTTTATTTATTTCTATAATTCTAGATAAGTTTTCTTTATTGTATATATTCATGAATTCTATGCGTAACATTCTATGGTTAAACTGAACCTCCCGAAAGCATAAGAAAATTCTTAACCTCTTGCTCTTTTTCTGTTCTTGTGTCAGCTGTAAAACGACACAACCTACCCAGGATAATGTTTGTAAAAGTGTAAAATAAACGGCTAAACTAGTGCAGGAGTTAATTTATACAGTCCATTATACCGAAAATATTTCCATGGTCCTTCGAGCCGGATTTTGGTTAGTGTGAAATTCGTTATATCGAAAGACTTGTGACCTTTCTGTTCCTGTTTTGAAGAAGACATAATTGGAAACCAAGAAAGTGCCAGAGGAATTAAGTCCATCTTTCAAGTTGAAGTCAAGTTCATTTGAACTAGAAAGCTAGTGACCTTCCTGTTCTCAAGCGTTGGAAACTAAGAAAGTGCTGGGAAAGCAAAAGGCTAACGAAAGGAATTGTTCACAAAACAAGGGAAAAAAGGAAAAGGACAGTCCCTCACAGAGAATTGCTAACCATAGACACGTGTTTTGGGTTTTCGGTCGTCATCAGTACGGTGAAAAAGTGTTAGGATGAGCAACACTTCAAGGAAACAACAAACAGACAGTCAAACAACAGAAGCCAGCAGTCCATATGTGGTTTAGCAGGAAGATAGAATGCTTGTGAGAAAAAGTGCTAGTATAAAAGGAAGGTTCACAATAATTGCAAAGAAATTGAAACCATTCATTGAGAAACTTGAAATCTTCTTTGAACGAAGAAGATTGTTAGAGATTTTAAAGATAAATTATCATCAATTGATGAATGCTTCAATGGAATTCTGTCACAAATTGAAGAATCTTGTGAAGACGATCATTTTGATAGTCAAATGAGTGAAAGATAGGAATTTTTTGACAATATGAATAGGTGTGAAACCAAAATTACTTAGATGTTGAATAAGAGAAATGTTCTCAATAATGATATCAAATCTGAGGTGAAGTTAAGGGTACAATTGCCAGTCAGCAGGATTGTGTGACTTGAACAGAAGTTCTTCAGTAGACACTACATAGTCTTTCAAGATATTCACTCCTTACTAACAAAGTCTTGTGTGGCGCTTTGTTAACCTGAGAGAAGAAGGCGTAGAAGGCTGCATAATTCTTGGAAGAACAGCATCGCTCAGTATATGAACCTAACCGTCCTATGGCAAAATCACCACCACGCTTCGTTATGAATCACTGAGTAGCCATAATGATGATTCCTTCAGTGAACAGAGATAACAGATGAAATGCAGCCCGGAATCAGAGATGAAATACTGCAAGGTCCGAGAGAAGGTTCACAAAATAGGCCGAGAACATCTTGTCAAAAGCTCAATATCGTACTGAATTTTTTGTAAGAATTATTCAAAGAAAAACAATTATCGAATCAAGTTTCTGAAGACTTAGATAATGATAGACGTCCAAATACAAATACAAAGGTGGAAATTAGCGTAGTTTCGTTAGAATCTAATCGATGTTCGTTAAATCCAGTATTGAAAGACCATCCTGTCTGTCCAATGTATTTCATATTGCAAGCGGAAGATACCAACAGTATTATGCCACAAAATACTATTACCGTCCCAGTTGGAAAAACCCCATTAAGAAGTACAACATCCTGAATTTCTCTTTTTCCATTCTATAACCGTCGAAGTGATATATCACACATCCCCGTCCTTAACATAAAGACCGGTAGGTGTCTCCACTGTAGGAACACAACGATGTGATAAGCGGTAGGCTCACATCCGAGTCCCGGTAATCCTGACACCGTTATTAGACCTTTTGAAACGGGCTGATAAAGTGTCTGATCGGCTTTGACGTGTGTCCTGTTTAAAATGGAGAGAACTGAGATCCGAAATGGAATCGGGCTTATTCACTCCTCCCTCGCTTTCCCCTCTCTTGACGGCGCCGTAAAAACCCTGTCGTCGTGGCTTTTCAATATCGTACACATTTCGCGAGGTTCGGAATTCGATTTGGCTGCGGATGTGCTTCATAAAAAATGAACGCCATCAGCAGCCACTTTAGACGGTTTTTTATTTATTCAAAATGCAGTATAGACGATGGGGGGATATCCAAGTGTATTCAATTAGCTTTTATTTTCTGACAAATATGTTGTAAGGTGTACAACTTTGCTGCAATTCTGCAATATATTGCTATAACGGTACCTGGTAGTTGAAGTGACTTAATTAAACATAGTAGCGACAATTCCCCTCTTTGCGATGCAGGTCTTCGACCAAAAATGTCTTGATCAACAAAAAGATGTCTACGCCTGCTTCATTGACTATGAGAAAGCGTTTGACACCGTCAAACACGATAAACTTATAGAGCTATTACAACGTTCAGGAATTGATACTAAGGACATTCAGATTATAAGAAATCTTAACTGGAATCAAACAGCAAACATCAAGCATGGAGACATAACGGGTCGGGACATTGCAATCGCTAGGGGAGTTAGACAGGTTTGCATCCTTTCACCACTGCTGTTCAATTTCTACTCTGGAGGACATAATAAAGGCATCAAAATTAATGGGGTACCAATCAGTAATCTACGTTTTGCAGATGATACTGTCTTGCTTGCGGATAATATTGAAGACTTACCGATGATGCTCAATAGAATAACTACAGTAAGTGACCATTTTGGACTTAAGATCAACAGAAGGAAAACGAAATTTATGGTGATTAGCAAGAGGAATATCCAAAATATCAATCTGCAAACAGGAACTGAATCCATCGAGAGAGTACACCGCTATAAGTATTTAGGATACACAATAAATGATGGGATTAGATTAAGATCAGGATTGAGATTGCAAGATCAACGTTCATAAAAATGAGAAAGCTCTTGAGTAACCGAAACCTAAGCATTGATATCCGATGGAGAGCCACGAAATGCTACGTGCTCTCTAAGTTGCTTTATTGTATGGAAGGGTGGACATTAAAGCTGACAACGATGAGAAAATTAGAGTCCCTTGAAATGTGGCTATATAGACGCATACTAAGAATACCATCGGCTGAAGGGATGACCAATGCGGAGGTACTGAGAAGAATGAATAAAGATCTAGAATTGCTTGCAACTGTTAAGAAAAGGCAAGCATCCTACCTGGGTCATGTGTTTCGTGATGGCAAGTAAGGTCTATTGCAACTTATCATGGAGGGAAAAATAGAAGGAAGAAGAGGATTGGGCAGAAAGAAACAATCCTGGATGAAAAACTTTCGTGAGTGGTTCCAAATACCAGAAGCTCCAACTATATTTCAAGCGGCGCAGAACAGAGAAACCTATCACATGTTGGTCGCCAATCTTTGGTGAAAGAAGGCACAGAAAGAAGAAGAAGCGACAATTCGTTCAAATTAAGTAAGATGTCTGAAAACATGGTGTATGCACTCATCAATTTTTGAATGGAATGACATTCGAACAAATTGAAAATATCAGTTTTATTTCGTGGCGGCGCCGCAATGTCATACTCTTCATTTCAATCTTTTTTCCTTTGATTTTGACAGGATACATTAATTAAAACCCGATCCTAGCCAGTCAGGAGCTTAACTTATATTCTCAAAATTGGCTAAACAATATCTAATCAGACCATACACCAGGTTTTTAGATATCTTAAAATTGAGCCTAAAAAAGGCGAATGGGAACATAGAACTTGAGAATATAATTGACTGAGCTAAACTGACAACTTTGAAAATCAAAATTATTGGGCCTGATAATATTTGATTGTATACAGGGTGTTTCCTAAACATGCGGCAAAAATTCAGGGGGTTGTTCCTTGGACTATTTTAAGCATGTTTTGTCCTTGGATGATTTTTGAAAAACCTCTTTGTTTCGAAGATACAGGGCGAACAACATTTTTCATATTTTTAAAATTAATAATAGTTTAAATAAAAATGCGTACCGCGCTGTGTTTACTAAGTAGGTACAATTTATTTTTAAATTTGTTTAACAACATTCCAATTACTAAAAACGGCCAGTTTTTCGACTAAAAATTGATAAGTGCAGATGGTAAAGGAATACAGATTAAACACGGTTTTCATTTGAATTCGTTTTGTGATGTATTAGCAATTAACATTTTATCTTTGACTATTATGAATCGCTATGAGGAGAAGATTGGATGCTTGTATGCTGGCTAGAGGTGGTCATTTTCAACAGTTTTTGTAGGTTGAGTTGAATTTTCATGTAATTTTTCATAATAAAATGTTATTATCTGAAATTTTGTTTCCCCTTTATCTTCGAAACAAATAGGTTTTTCAAAAATCATTAAAGGACAAAATATTCTTAGAATAGTCCAAGGAACAACCCCCTGAATTTTTGCCGCATGTTTAGGAAACACCCTGTATACAAAAATTATTCAACTGAAGTATAATACATTGACTAAAAAAAAGTAGCCTTGAATTTTGAAAGAATCCCAAAAATCAGGTAAATGGAAAATGTAAACAAAAATCCGCCATATTTAGGCTCAGCCAATCAAAACCGAGATAACGCTTGTCGCTACTGTGGTTTATTAAGTCACTGTAATGGTAGTCGAAATAAATAGACCGTAAATGTCATACAATAATCTTAAGTATTCGTTAACATAACGCCATCGAAATATTAGTCGATTTGTGTCTGCATCATAAAGTTATTCTCGATTGAACATGTCAGCTTACGAGCCAAATTCTCGTCATTTGCGAGTGGTTTTAATTTTCTGCTTTAATATGAAGAAATCTACGGTTGAGGCTCATCGAATACTCTCAAATACCTATGGTGAGGCCGCTATTAGCGAATGAACGTGACGAGAGTGGTTTCAACGCTTCAAGAACGGTTCTCTTGACATCGAAGACCAGCATGGCGGTAGAAGAGAGAAGGTTTTCGAAGATGCAGAATTGGAAGCATGACTCAAGCAAGACTCATGTTAAACGCAACAAGAATTGGCAGGATAATTGAGATTAACGAAAGGAGTCATTTCAAAACGCTTGAAAGTCATAAGAGTGATTCATGAACTAGGGAATTGGGTGCCGTACGAGTTGAAGCCGAGAGATGTTGGACGGCGTTTGTTTGCTTGTGAACAGCGGTTTTCATGGCAAAGACGGAAGGGATTTCTGCATCGCATTGTGACTGGAGACGAAAATTCATAAGGATATCCCGGCTATTCCACGTCGATGGCCAAACCGAATATTCCAAAGTCTTGCACAGTATTTGGTGGGACCAGCTCGGTGTAGTGAATTATGAGTAGTTAAAATCGATTGAAACAATCACAGGTGATCGTTTAGAGATTGAAATCATTTAAAATCTGTTCGTTCTAATAACTGGAATAGTACGTTTTTGATAGAAATTTTGAGAACATGTAGGAAGACATGTAACGATGAATTGGTTTGTTACAATTGCATAGATACTTGTTATATTGAAATTGGATATTTAAATAACTTTTTTCATGAAATATCCCCTGATTTCTATGCCCAGGCTATAAAAAAACTCTCTATCCTGTTTCTATAAATGAGTCATTACTTCGAAATCAACATTTTGATGTTGAAATGTACAAGCCGCAGATTAACTTAGTCCGTAAATTAAGCTTGTCCGCGAATCTACCCGAACAGCTTTGGTTTTTAAAGTCTTTGAGCGGTGCACAGATTTGAACGGACTCCGTCGACGTACACGGTTGGGTATGCGCTCAGTCGAATAGAACTTAAAAAACCATTAACGATTTTTTCTATGTATTCGATTAGAATGGAAGTTCGCAGAAAAATACGAACACAAAAATAATTAATGTTTAACTCCATTTGGCTCAACCAAAAAATCTAAGTAGAAGAGTGGAATATCCAAATTTCCATCTCATCATCAAATCGAAATAAGTATGTTATACATAGCTGTAGTTGTCAAAGGTTGATGTAAATTTATTCCTTACAGGATTCTCAATGGAAACACTTCAGCTCATTGATGAACATCGACTACACGAAATTTTCAGTTGTTATATCACAAGAGCAAAGATAATATTCGATTATACACCGTTTCACGAGATGTAGTTCGCGAAACATCAGAACAGCGCAGTTCGAGTGGTGTTTCGCGAACTACGTCGAGTGAATAGGTTCATATAATCGAAATATATTGTCTATGCTCAAATTTGACGAATTGTTCGAAGCTTTATTGTTTAATTTTCTTATGTAGAACAAAAATAGTTCCTGCAAATATTCTGCGTTTTTTACTAGAGTAACGTCGATTAGAAAAACTTGTGGTGCAAAAATTGAACAAATTGCTGTTCGACTTTTCCATAAAACCAAAGAACACTCACCTTTAAAAGCAATTCTTCATAAGGAGCTCTATGTCTGCCGCATGGGATCTATAAAAAAAATTGAAAATTAAAAAATGCCATGTGCCTTTCGGAAAATTGTAACTTGTAATTCATTAGGTACTGCTGAAAAATGATTAAGAATATAATACTGAAGGCGAAATCAAGCGTCGAGTAACAATCTACCTCATAGAAACTTGAAGATGCAGTAGTAAGCAACAGGTGAAAAACGGCTAATAAGCCCAAAATTTTTCAATTCTATCAAGTAATAGATTTTTGGGAATTTCTTCTTGATTAGCGCATTTATACTTTGCTATACTTTGAACATAAGCATTGCTAAAATATGAAGTTTTGAAATTTATTCGGAATAAAGTTATCAAACTCAATCACGATGTCATGGTGATTGATAATTGCACTGAATGCAAGTATCAGTGGAAACTGTACCGGGTTTTTCACCATAATTTGACCTCCCTTTAAATTTGTAACTAAAAGAGGTACAAAAAAATGTTTTCTACAAAAGATTCACGAAATCGACTCTTGCTTCTAAAAATGATTTCACAAAACGAAATTTATACATAGTGGACAACATATTGATTGCAACTTCATTTTTTCAAATGGAACACCCTGTATATTTTTCTATATTTGACTAGCTTTTTTTCCCCTGATTTCGAATATATAACATATGTTTGGCCTATCTCTCTCATTACGAGTACCACAGAGTTTCAAATTTTAAGAACCACCTGGCATGCTCAGTAATCAGTTTTCAAGTAGTAGGCTGCGATAACTCAAAATGCCCTTTTTTTGAGTTATCTCGTTGGCAACGATATGACATACGTTCTTCAGTATAAATTACAATTGGATGATTTAGATGCAACTCCATATATTCTCTCCTTGTAGCTTTCTTATTTTTATTGTTCCCCACATGAAGTGAAAATATTTCAACTTCAGTGTAGTGCATATTCGATGCATAATAGTTTCATTTAATGACAAACATATGTCATATGTCGTTGTCAACTAGATAACTCAAAAAGGGCATTTCACTTGAAAACTGATTACCTACTTAGCTTGCCAGGTGGTTCTTGAAATTTGAAACTCTGTGATACTCAAAATAAGAGAGATAGGCCAAACATATGTTATATATTCGAAGTCAGGGGAAAAAAGCTAGTCAAATATAGATAAATATACAGGGTGTTCCATTTGAAAAAATGAAGTTGCAATCAATATGTTGCCCACTCTGTATATATTTCATTTTGTGAAATAATTTCAGAAATCACTTGTCGAATTCGTGAAACTTTTGTAGAAAACATTTTTTTGTACCTCTTTCAGTAACAGAAATGAAGGGGGGGTCAAATTATGGTGAAAAACCCGGTACATTGTTGGGTGAAATTGTTTTATATTACACAAAATGACAAAATTTGATTGGTTTTTAGAACTTTCAAAACTTTTTCTTAGAAATTGCATGATTTCTATTTATTTCCAAAAAAACATGAACATTCATTAATTATATCAATGAAATGTTATTCAATACAAACAAAAAACATAATTTTTACAATACTTCGAGGTAAGTAATTGAGTTCTTGAAACCGATACTACTAATTTTCCGAAATTAACGTGGATCATTACATACCGTGATAGGTATTAAATCTTAATCAAGTGACGCGAATTATTCAAGGTTATAAACTCGTTTCCTTATCTCGACTTCTTCACTGCACAACTGAATTATTTTGAAGCCAAAAAATCCATTAATAATGCACCTCGTTCGTCAGTGAAACATGCAAAAAATATGAGTAGTGTATACTTAACTATTATTACCCCTTCACGATAGAGAATAGCGAATTGTACTACAGTTGAGGAACTCACAATAACTCACAGGCTACTGTGAAAATGCGATTTGAGAATTATTCTGATCTAGATAAGGTTGCAGCGTGCAAATAATGATCGATCTCATTTTGTTAATGCTTATTAAGTTGTGAATGCAATTGAATAACTGACAAGTGGAGAGGAAAAATGTTTCGATTTCATTTCCATCTAGGAAGAATGAAATTTATATGCATGAAAGAGTTTTAAATAACATCATAGGTCAACAACATTTGGGTGTCCATTTTTTTTAACTGTTCTTGTTCTTGTTAATTTATGGGGGAAGAATACGACATAGCCCTCATATTTTGTTGGATTTCGAAGCAAATTTCAAAGGAAATTTAACAAAATTAGTTTCCACACTTTTTTATTATTGCTTTAAAATTTCGACTGATCATTCGAAATGAGTCACTAAATTTGATGGTATTGAAATTTGGCGTGATAACAATTGCAAGCTATGTGCAAAAATTCATGTTAATCGCAGAATATAAAAAAGATTTCCGTGAAAGATCGGTATAAGTTGACATTTATATTGTATATGTGAAATAATGATTTAAATGTTTATGATGAATTTTGGGAGGATCATTTTGATCAGAACTTTCAATCTAGATTGAATAATCGACAACAAAGACACATAGTAAATCACATACACACAACAGTTCTGTGGTCTCTAATAGGCTCATGAATGAAATTTTGTGTAATATTTCGATATTTCAGCATATATTCTTTAGACGTCACTTAGATATTGTATAGGGTGTATAAATTTAATGCATTCCGAGAACTATAAGACTAAACTCTCGATAATTTTTATTTCAAAAAAACTAATATATCAGAAAACATATCATAGATATCTTGATTCGTTCTCAAGTTACAGGGCGTTTCTGAAAGATTACAGTTTCGAATATTTCGCTATATCTTTGTTTCTGTTCGAGATATTCAACAAATTCTAAGACTTTTTTCAGTAATTTTTATAGTTTATATGTTACTCATAACATATCATAGAAATTAATTATCATTTTAGAGATATAGAGAAGAGTTGGTGTTACTTCATATATTTTTCATTGCAGTTTTTCAGATTTGTAGAGAAGTATCTTGTTATCGGCTTCTCAAAAATATTCTCTGTATCAAAGTTTTTCGATTCATTTCGTGTCCACTATTCATATAACTGAAATCAAGTGCTTGAAGATTTTTTCTCTGAGTCTTATGGTTCTCTATATCTATGCTTACAGTGAGCATCGAATTCGGGATACGCAGTACGTATGAAAAGTTCATCCATTAAGTAATTTTTTCGAAAATTGAGCTATTATGCAGCTTTTACACTGGAACAAATTGATCGATTTCTTCTGATTTGATAACCTTCTGAGCCATAGAAAATCTTTCGGAGAAATAATTGACTTGTTTAAAAATTTTTCGGTTTTATGAGGTAGCTAGGGTGAAAAATCATCGTGAACGAACAACGACTGGTGCCATCTAAGTAGAAAACATCATTGACTCAATCATTGTTTCTCTGCGTAACGAATTTGGGGATGATTTCATTTATCAGAATGATAACGCCCTACCACACCGTACAAGAAGGATAAAAACATTCTTCAAGAGAACAATATCCAGAGAATGAACTGGCCAACAAACTCACCAGAGATAGGGAGATTAATATCAAATCGCCAAGAACCACCTTCAATTTTTCAGGAATAGAGTTTAGCCCTTCAGGAAGAATGGAACGATATGCCTAAAAATTTTATTAATGACTTGATTTGCAGTTGATTGAAAGAAAAGGTGGTAATACGGACTATTGAATTTGGATACAGTTGTGGAATAACTATAAATAATCAAAAATTAATAATCGATAAATGTAGTTTTTTTCGCATTTTTACTATTTTGTTTCATCCTGCATAAAGCAAAGAATAACAAACAAAGATTTTATATCAAGTGAATTGCAGATAAAATAGGAGAAAATATTAATATCATTTCCAGAATATACAGGGTGTTTCCTAAACATGCGGCAAAAATTCAGGGGGTTGTTCCTTGGACTATTTTAAGCATGTTTTGTCCTTGGATGATTTTTGAAAAACCTCTTTGTTTCGAAGATACAGGGCGAACAACATTTTTCATATTTTTAAAATTAATAATAGTTTAAATAAAAATGCGTACCGCACTGTGTTTACTAAGTAGGTACAATTTATTTTTAAATTTGTTTAACAACATTCCAATTACTAAAAACGGCCAGTTTTTTGACTAAAATCATTAGTTTATACCACTCCAGTAGAAAATGTGGAAGACTTGCGAAATCGGATCATTGCTGGGTGTAACTTAATAAGAAATGATCCTGGTGTTTTTGAAAGGGTTCGGCAGTCAATGAGGAGAAGATTGGATGCTTGTATGCTGGCTAGAGGTGGTCATTTTCAACAGTTTTTGTAGGTTGAGTTGAATTTTCATGTAATTTTTCATAATAAAATGTTATTATCTGAAATTTTGTTTCCCCTATATCTTCGAAACAAATAGGTTTTTCCAAAATCATCAAAGGACAAAATATTCTTAGAATAGTCCAAGGAACAACCCCCTGAATTTTTGCCGCATGTTTAGGAAACACCCTGTAGATTGTTTATCTCTTGAGAAACCTAGGGAGGACCAGAACTTTTGACGATATGTGTATATTGAATTTTCATAATTAATGAACATTCGCATGAACTTTATCTTGAGGCACTATGTATTCACTTTTAAATTGAAGGGTGACCCTCGAACTGCATATCAAAGTTATGTCTTATAGATATAAGGAGGTCGGGGTCACCCATCTATCTCGAATCTAGATGTAGTCCTATTGTTCAATGAGCAATACCTACAAGCTGACTAGCTGAAGGGACAATCCATGTATCCAACAAAATTTTATGTTTATTATATTGCACTATATCTTGCTCTCAGTTTGTCGTAACCGGGAACTTTCGAAATTGGCAATTTCATAATATATAATGCGGTAGTTAAAAAGCCCCAATTGTGAGGGTTAATTAGCGCCTGACTGTAGATTGTTAATTAACGCTGAATATCTGGCACATAAAACAAAAGCACGGTATTATAATTATATAACCTTGTTATCCTAGCAGTAATCGTCAAAAAACTGTCGGATTTGAAATACAGACCCTAAAAACTAATTAGAATTCTTCCTCATCCAATTCGGTTTCATGGGATTACCATTTGGTATATAGTGTGATAAAATCATTTTTTTTTTCTTAGCGGATGGATGCTTTGGTGAACTTGCTCGGAAATTATCTCCCTATAGAAGTGAAATATTTCCACCTAGATAATTTCATAGTCTAGGCAACTCAATTTCACTGGTATAATGATATGGGGGTTCTACTAATGTATTCCCCAGTAATTTATACATTGTTTTACCATTAACTAATACGGTAACTTAATGTTTCGTTGATCTACCGGAACTCAAATGGATTATTTTCCATAATTCAACTTTAATGATATGAAAATATTCATTACATGGAAAATGAGATATTTTGTTTTATATAAATCTTCGAATTGCACTACCTTTATGATATAAAAAAAAAAAAATAGTAAAGCACTCACGTGAAGTCTGTATACCCATGAGTATACAGACTTTTCATGAATTGCAATTGATCGTTCGTTGAGAATTGAAAGACTAGTGAAACTTTTCAAATTGATATGAATGAAAATTCCTGAAACCCTCAAATTTAGTTTCCGAAAAATTGAATTTTATTTTCTTTCAGTGATTTCGTAAATCACTAACTGAGTGATGTACCATCAATTAGAAACTGCGGTTTTTACTGATTTTTGTTCTTCCTCGATAAATCTTTAAGTTTTCATTTTAGGTGAAAGGTCTGATTAAGTGACCCACTTCCTTTTAATACGTAGAATTGACTAAAAGAATAAAAAAAATAGGTTGCAAGTTCAAAATCTAGACCTTAGTATTTGTGTTGTCCAAGTTAATGTTCTTCTTATAAACACCCTGTACATTTTTAGTCCAAACCAAAACAGTCTTATACCACCACGTATTAGCAGGATTAAAAATCAATAATGCTTTTCCGAAAAAACTTCGTCTGTAGAAATATTAAAAAAAATGCGAGTCCCCGACGCCAACATTTATTTCATGAGAATCCTACTCCTGAACCTCTGAGGTTTTATTGTTATTGAATTGCTGAAATTGTCATCGAATAAACTACAAATGAAGCAATAATATGCTGAGTGCACCATTTGAAATGGGGAAGTAGTAGAAATCTGAAATTATTTTAGAGAGAAAGCTCATTGTCTGAAACCCCAACTCACAATACGATAGGCCATTTCGCTGAATCACCCTGTATATGCCATCGGCACTGAATTATGAAAGGAGGACAATATTCAGATATGTCTTATTTGGTTTAAATCGAGCATTAATTAATATTACAAGTTTTTCTATGATAAATGCTGCATCTTCATGTGATGAGTTTATAGTGACTCTGTCTGGTCACAGACAGGTGGGGTCGCTGCGTTGAAGCAGGGTCACCTCTCATAATGGTGTAAGAGGGTGTGTCTTGGGCAGAGATCGCTGGATAGTCCAACTGAAGAGTCCACCAGCGATCTCTGGACGAAACACCAAACCCCTGGTGGAGGACGCACCTCATAACTTGGCTTGAGAAAGACTCGCCAAAAGTTAGTATGCTACGAAAATTAAGTCCATTTTGTACCTTTACATTCTGAAAGGTATTCTGTAGTTCATTGGGTTAGCAGATCAGATAAACTGGATTTTGTGGCTTGTAAGAGTCACATGGCTTTATTTCGAACATTTCATGGATAATTTATTAATTATTATTCCCAATTATTAACTCCGGAAATATTGAACCAATTAAGCCCAATAACAATCTGCCCATCGTACCCTTAACCTACCTTGAAAATTTCAAGTCTCTAGTGTTCGACAATTATCGAGTAGACAATTTTTTGTAACCACTGAATATTTAAAGAGATTGACAAAATGATAGCCCGCTGTATTCTTGAAACAAACGAATAAAAATGACTCTTCATCCCTAAAATATTCCTCAATTGTTAAACAAAACTACAACACTAAAACAGTAGGCTTATCACAAATAACATTCCGTCAAGGTTTTATTCAAGATGGGTATGTTCATATCTATCCTCTGCTATTCGGTTTTTTTATCTTAGGAGCGCCTTCCATGAAAAATCCACACTTTATATAGATTTATATGTATAGCTACAGAAAAACTTGTTGCTTTATCGAAGTGAAAGATGACCCCCATAAGAAGTGGGAGAGAACGTTACTTCAAAGGACCATATTTCAACAGAATCATCTAATAAAAATAATCTACAGACCTGTAACATAAATCATGCGCCAAAAATGCGCGGGAAGAGGTTGAGAAAGAGTTCAAGAGCACAATAGCGGCATCACAAAAGAAGCCTTACATATCAATGAATGGAGGAAAATATAAAAGTTATGGGACCAACACAGCCATAAATTAGTATAAACATATCGTGTGTGTTCATCTCTTTGTATAGATTCGAAATGTGTTTCTTCTCATTCGACGCTCCTTTATGCATTGTATTGAATGGAAATGGATCATGAATAAAAGGGAAAATGAAATTTCCGCTATTTTCCTGTTTTTCGTGGGCTCTTCACAATTCATTTCAATCCATTGAATTAGTGCTCGTATAAATTGCTGAGTACTCATTCAAATATAAAATCATGTTTATTTCAATAATTCTCGGAAAACCTTTCATTCGAATAGCCCCTGAAAAAAGAATTTTCTTGTCTGAAATTCCCAAAAGAAAATAAATTTGTAGCAGCTGTTCACAAGTAAACAAACCGTTCAACATATCTCGGCTTCAACTCGTACGGCACCCAATTTCTTTGTTTCTGAATCATTTCCATGACTTTCAGGCGTTTTGAAATGCCTTGTTGCGTCACTCTCAATGATCCTGCCAATTCTTGTTCCGTTTGACACTCCATCCTCAATTCAGAATTCAGTGAATTAAAAATATTATCAAGAAAAATTCAATATTTCTGTAATTAGTGAACCGACAGAGGTATGACAGGTCAGAGCTGTTTAATTTTTGAATTTTTTAAGGTAGAACAAAGATAGTATAACAAGCAGTGATTGATTGAAATTAGGAGAAGAAACGAAGAGATTTCAATTTTTTCTAATAAATTCATTTATGAAGTGTTTTTCCATCGCGATTATCTATACACTCCCCAACACGTCTCGACTCTGATGCAAAAAGATGGGCTATTTCTTCTTGAGGGATACTATCCCAAGCTATTTGTACATGTCTCAGAGCCGCCAAAGTCCGTGGGGGCTGGGAAAAATTTCCAAGTCTTCTATCCATGATGTCCCACACATGCTCTATGTGTGTAAGATCAGAATATCCGTGTACATGACGCTCAACATCAAACTGAGGTTCATGTCTTTCTCTCCGACGTCGTCTAACCCTTCTCCGGCCATCATGGGCACCCAAGGCGAATTGAGATACATTAGAAAAGACGACCTGATGCCATTCCCATTGCAATGTTGACGTTCTCTGCACTATTGTAATCGTTGCCGGCAATGCTCAACCGTCAGAGGTAACACGTGATGGGGTCGATAATACTTCAGTGTAAAGACATTATCCGGCGGTAAACCGTTCCAACAGTTATAGGACGGCTTTGTTCTCCTAACCTCTTATCAGCCAAAGATCGAGTTGTCGTGAATCGTTCTCTAATGGCCATAAATCTTAGACGTCGATCTTGAACTTCATTTGTGCCCCTTCGACGTCTAGTGCTTTCTCTTTTTCGATTTTGACATTATCAAACCACGCTTGACAACATCTAATAACAATAGTTGGATTTCTGTTCGTACGGTTAGCTATATATATATATAATTTGACCTCTTTCAAATCCACTTAGCTGGCGATACATTCCGCGTACCCGTGCTCTAGGCATTTCAACAACAACTAAACATCGAATTTGGATCTCCTCGAACAACTGGTTTGTTGTAAATTTAAAAAACTTAGTTAAAAAACGACTACAATATTTGAGTAACAAAAATTGTTAACAAGAAAAAACCTTCACGATTTCTTTCTCAAAATTCAATCATTTACTCTTTGCTCTACTATCTGTGTTCCACAAAAAAAATTGAATTCAATAAGCTCCTTCTGTGTGTAGCAGTTTCTTCGTCAGTTAGTATATAATATCAAAATGATCACATCATTAGAACCATAGGGAATATTGTCTCAGCAATGCTTAAAGTATAATACTGCACGATATTCTTCTTGATTTTTGTATGATTCTGATGAAACTATATCACAAATACAGTTTTCAAAATGTTTGAAGTACTGTGTCGATGATAATTTTGCCCGCCTCTTTGAAAGCTTTCATTTACTTGGTATTGTATTGAAAAATACGGAATTAAGCAAAAATATGCATCATCCCTAGATATTTGGTAAAATAAGCAATAACTGGTGCGAAATGGCTGAATATACATCAGCATAATATGCAAATATCCGGTCTCTACTAATCAGAAATCAATTTCTATTCAGCACCTATCCTTACACTCCAAAAATCCTTCATAGCATATCAAGAGACGAAAAATCGATCTTCGATGAATAAATCATGCAGGCGGAGTTCATTTCTCATTTGAACGCTAGCTGGCTATGTTTCTCCCCATGATAACAACCCTATGACTTTGGCGAGTAAAACTTACAATCAAAAAGCTTGAAGACGCCTTCTGAAGTCGCATCTGATAATCCACTCTGAAAGGAAAATAAGCTCTGTAAATGAAAGCTTTTCTTCCTTCGGTCCACAAAAAAAAAACCGCTCCTGAAATTCCAGATATCCCATCTTTATTCGAGTTCCGTCGGTTCTATTATTTTTCTCTGAATGTTTTGCGTGGTGGAGATAGAATCTGGAAGGCAGCTACTCCCTGTGTTTGAACAACTTCATATTACGGAAGCCCTACTAAGCGCAGAATTTGATATTAGTACATTCGTACTGGTCTCATATCAAAGCTGAAAAATCAGACTTTCTCAGATGGCAATCTGAAATTTTTAATATTTTCCTTATTTCTTTCTCCGTTTATTCTCTGTGTAAACTAGGATCTCGTTCCATACGAGTCTGGAATTTTAATAATTCCATATCATTTCAGCAGAGACGTGATTGAAATCTTTCTATGATTTCCATCACCATAGAGAGCATTCTGCAGAATTACGTACATATATAATATCTTCGGAATAACTTCACTTTTGCAGCATTCCGTATTTTTAATGATATATTGAAATTTCGATTGAGTCAATTTACCAGCATATTGGTCAAATCGACATTGATATCGCTGGGAGCTACATCAAAGTTGAAATTAGATATCATGTGGACCACTAATAGGCGTTAACACATTATCTTTGATATAGTACCAGGCCAATTGGTAATCAAACGATTAATTCAGTTTCAATTGAATATCGAAACGATGTTCCAAATGACATTATCCCGTAATTAATATAGCTACAACATGAAGGTTGCCGTTTTTATATCTCATTTTTAGGTTTTCCTACGGTTTGGAACGTCTTGAAAAATAGAAAAAGTTATTCCGATAATTTTATTTCCTCAAATCGCTCTGTATTCGGAGAGATAGAACTACACAAAAAACCATAGTAAAATACATTTTTTTGGCAAAAATCGATTTTTTTATTCAACATAGTTGCTTTCGAGGGCGATACAGCTATTATAACGATCTTCCAACTTTCCGATCCCATTTTTGTAGTGCGATTTGTCTTTCGCTTTGAAATAGGCCTCAGTTCCAGCGATCACTTCTTCATTGGCGCTAAATTTCTTTCTAGCGAGAATTTTTTGAGGTCTGAGATCAACAAAAAGTCGCTGGGGGCCAGATCTGGCGAATATGGTGGATGCAGAAGCAATTCGAAGCCCAATTCATGCAATTTTGCCATTGTTTCCATTGATTTGTGACACGGCGCATTGTCTTCATGAAACAGCTGTTTTTTTCTTCAAACGAGGACGTTTTTTAATGATTGCATCCTTTGAACGATTCAATAACGCTTTACATGTAGTAATTGCTGTTGATGATATGGCCCTTTTGGAGGTAATCAATGAGTAATATACCTTGCGCATCTCAGAATAGTGATGACATAACTTTGCCAGCTGACTGTTATATTTTTCCTCGCTTTGGATTCGGTTCATCGTGTGCAGTCCACTCAGCTGATTGTTGATTGGACTCCAGAATGAAATGATGGAGCCATGTTTCATCCATTGTCACATATGGACGCAGAAATGCAGGCTTATTGCACTTAAACAGCTTCAAACACTGCTCAGAATCATTAAAACGTAGTTGCTTTTGATCGATTGTGAGCTCGCGCGGCACCCATTTTTCACACAGCTTTCTCATGTACAAATATTCGTGAATGATATGATGATTATGATGTACACGTTCAGATGATATTTTCACAATATCTGCTAACTCGATCAACTCAACTTCACGATCATTCAAAATTATTTTGTGCACTTTTTTGATTTTTTCGTCGGTAACAGCCTCTTTTGGACGTCCACTGCGTTCGCCGTCTTCGGTGCTCATGTCACCACGTTTAAACTTAGCATACCAATCAATGATGGTTGATTTACCTGGTGCAGACCACGAAAAATGTTCATTAAGCCAAGATTTTGCTTCTACGATAGTTTTCCTTTTAAAAAGCAATATTTTATCAGAACACGAAATTCTTTTTTTTTATCTTTCTTTCAAATAACAAAAAAAGCTACACTCACAACGCAATATCTCACAAACTAATGGTTGGCTGCGGTCAAATTTTGACACATACCGTATGAAGGTTGGTACTTACTAAAAATTATATGGATTCAATACTAGTCCAGCCATCTGTGCATCAGACCAGGGACTTTTCAATCAGCCTAATATGTAGGGTTAAGAAGAAAAGATCCATATGGTCGCAGTTTTTGGAATCCTAACTGAGCCGTAACGATGCCGATTCAAATAATCAATGATACTATTCAATGAAATTTATTCTACTTTTACTGAACCAGAGATCAAAAGCATCTCGCTTAGCGATAACTTTGTTTTACAATAGTTCGAGGTTAATATGTTCTCAACAATGATAAACAAACTAACGAAAAATCGATAGCTTTCATCACGACGCGGTCATCTGATTTGAAAACGTCGAAACGGCCCGTCGTGATAGCAATAATCGAATAACTTTTCATTCATTCCATTTCCTAAGCGAGAATTCCATTAGCGCCATTATACACGTTGAAAGGTAAACCGTTAACAGTTTTTATCCGGCCAACTTCCGAAAGTCTATTGTGCAATTAAAAGCGATATGACGAAACCAAACTTGGCGATACCGCGGAAATTAATATGCAACAGAGTCCATTTATATTTCAATCAAGCGGGACAAATATAAAAGAAAATAGAGCGATACAGTAGATTCGGGCTACAACCCACGTTGAAAAGCCACTCAAGCTTTTACATGGAATGCGTATAACTCAACATAATACATTTCAGCGACACAGGGAGCAATTTTGTCGCGGAATGAAGTCCCAAAGCTGATTATAAAATATAATGCCACAGACCTGCCTCAGATATGAATTTGAGAAGGTTTACTCAGAGCACTAGGGCGGGTTACGATTATATCTCGGGTTTAATTTGCCGTTCGGAGCAATTTTCACCGTTCATTTCTTGTGAAATCTTAGTTCTTTATTCATGAATTCTTGGCAAGTGGCGAGATACTCGAAATTTTTTTCATATTACCAGACAGATAGCTGGAGAATAGATTGAAATAAATTAATGATAGGCTCACGGTAGAGCCCTGGAATGAAACATTCATATAAAAAATTGATAAAAATACCCCGGAGCCTAATGAAATCATTTCGATTATTCTTCTTGTTTATTCTACAATGGTCAAAGTTCCAATAATTGCAAAACCATCAGTTAATTCGTAAATTGGTAACATAATACTCATTATTTCGTGATGGATATTTTTCTACCATTGATTAATTTTGAAATTCAGTATTCACAATTGGTTTGTCGTATTCAATTATGAACATCATTCTATGAGAAATAGGCCTAATTTTCGTCTCGAAATAATACAGGGCAAATTTTTGACTTGCACATGTATTGTGACAGTAGATTCCTGAGATCAAAAGAAACACTTGTCCTTTATCATTTTTTCTGATTCAGCTTAGTTGAAATGATACAGGCTGTTGAAAATGCATAACAAAATTTTCAGTTATGTCTTACACAATTTCCAAATAGTTTTATCGAAGAAAAATAATTTTTGAAATATAGTTTTCCATTGATATGATCAATCTTATCCCAACACAAAATGTCTTACAAAACTTCCAATTACTTCATTAAGGCGATAAAATTCCATAAAAATGCCTGAGATTGAGAGAACCCAACTCTAGAAATTAATTTAAACGCTCATCAAAGATTAATTGATCATTCTGAAAAATGAAATTATTCCTGATATTCCCCCGTATAAAGCGTCGTTTTCAATTTATTTTTTCAGTAGAAAAGTTATCTGAGGAATTCAAATAATTCGGTACTCTGGATAAATGCTCTGTTTTTCTAATATAGTAGCTCATGTCCGAGGTTGAAATGGTATACCTTATGGTTGGAAAAACTTCAATGTGCAGGATATCAGTGTTGGCATAATTCATTATAAAAATTTAAAATGACCATAGCTATACTTTTTCATTTTGGTCGAATCGAAAAAATGGTAAAAAAAGTGTTTTTCTACATTCATGCAAAAAGCAAAACTTTATTGAACTATATTTTAATGGAAAAAGAAGTTCTTTATTGCACTAGTGCAATAAAGTTTTTATTGCACCCATCTGTCATTGTACTTCAACGTGCTGTCATCATGACAAACAAATATTTCAGCCTGAAGGAAATAACGATGTACAATTACCAAGTACTAGTACGTTTACAGCAGTAACAAATCAAGAAGTGGATTTAAAAAGTACTTCACTACGAAATATTCATATTGAAAACTACACCAATTGTTCATTAACTTTCAACATTGAGGGTAAAAATAAAGTTTGAGTTAAATTGTTCGTTACGTATTAGTTCCTGTTTCAATGCAAATCGATATTAATAATAAAGTATTTAAAATGCGCTTTTCATTTTCCTACATCTAGTGCCGCACCTCAATAAATCATTTTTTGCTTTTTGCATGAACGTAGAAAAAATGTTGTATGCAACTCGTGCAAAAATTGTTTATTGCTCCGACATGTTGTCCAACTCGGCCTAACGGCCTCGTCGGACAATTTCACGTCGAGTGCAATACACATTCACTTTTTGCACTTGTTGCATAAATAACTATTTTTTACGATTCTTAAATATATGTACAAGTCAAAGACTCACCCTTTATACATGGACTTCAATATGGAAAAAAACACGTGGGAAACAGGGACGTTAGAAATGAACCTCTGAAATATGAAATTATCCTGACACTTTTAATGATTATTAATTAATTCAAGAAAAGTACTGACATGACATCACGAGCTTTTGAGCGATCGATTATTCAATGATACGGTCATCGCATACACTTGGATTCCTTTAAATTCTGCAACAATCTGGAGAAAAATGTTAACATTTTTCGGAGCATTTATCAGTGTTCATGGGTTATTCGCATAGAGAATTTTTCGCTTCTATAATTTCATTGATATTCTCGACAGTATTATGACCAAATCATAACATTTTGAAATGTTAATAATATGAACCGTCAAAATCGAAATGAATACATAATCAAATTGTATTCATAGCAACGTGATAGAGTGAAAACAGGCCATTGGATATGTTTTCAGTATTATGTTGTTCTGATTGGTTCTGTTCAATCGAATGACCTCTAATCAACTTTTGCTCTAGTAGAAATCCAATGAAATATTGGATTTCATTTCGATCCCTATTTTAATATCGACAATAATGCACCAAAACTATGAGAATTTATTGTTACAAAGATTCCTCAGCAACTTCCGTTAAATTTCTGCTCTTTCAAATTCGTTTTCGCTATCTTGGATTCCGAAATGAATATAATTGCAGACGAAATTTCCAGACTAATTAGAGCTAAAATAATTTCACTCCTGAAGAAATTAATCACACTACCTACATACCACTAATTTCGGATCTTTGTTTTGAAAGTCGTTTACATGAACTGCTGATGGTTCATGTAAACGGCAAAGGTTAGTGAGGAATATCATCTTTAAAATGAATGCTAGCTTATTCATCAAAGCGGTTCCTTCATTGTAACCCGAAAACCTGAAATTCTGACATTCATTGTCGATATATTCCTTGAAATTGTCGAAAGAAAGGCGTAGGAAACAAATTGAAACAATTAGGCCCTGATTTCTTGCCTTTAACAGTCTCATTTGTGGTGAACGATGCCAGTAGAAACACGGCGAATCCCAAATTCGGCACTCTAGCGCAAAGCCTTTCTGGAGACTACTCACAGAATGAGACGGTTGTTAATGATGACTCTTTGAATTACCATTTCTTATTACATCCTTGAAATATGCTCATATTCATAGCTTGGCTTGCTCATGAGGCGCGCTTATGATACCAGAACTGATACAGCCCACCCTCTCTTCAATGCTCTCCACGGAAAGCTTTCTCGTTATCATTAATTAGGAGGCCAAAAATTCATGAATATTAATCTCAATATAGAACTGAAGGAAGATTATGACGTTCAAATTAGTGTCGGTACGTCTTTATCGTTTTGCTTTCAGTGAGTTAACAAGATTTCAGGAGGAAATGCATCAATTTCGAGAATTGCATGAGATACACAGATAATAACAAGTAAAATCCGTCCTTGTATGTACTGGAAACTCTCAGACTCGAGAGAGGTATAAGATCAGGAAAATTTTGTTTTTCCGGCCTAATGAATAACGAGTTTCATAAAACTTTGGTTGACCGATCAACTCGTTGATTGTAGTCAGCGCCGGCGTTAGGGGTGAAACAGTGAAGCGACTGTTTCAGGCGTCTCTTTTCGAAGGCCGGCAATTTAGCCCAGTTTGTGGCCGCCCTTTCGTATTTCTGAAGAAAAATAGTCTTAATTCTTAAAAACAACATGAAGTTGGTCCGCTTTGCTGAGTTTATCAACATTACCTGTAATAAGAATCTTCAAACCGTCTTTACTAAGCCGCCTGTTCATCAAATAACTCATGGCAACCCAACCAATATAAGCAGCATTTCCTATTATTGAATGGGGGATGGAATGCATTTCACAAAGACGAAAAACAACACTTCTAATTATGTGGAAGTTGTTTACACAATATTTAACATATGGAAGATTCCTACGATTCTGCATTGGAAACTAGTTGCTGATAAATGCTGAATGTTTTCAGCGGAACACATGTTTCTAATCCCATTTAGTTTTCGAAGCTTTGCATGTCCTAACGCTCTTTCTATCTTGTGGTGTGATAGGTAATCTTTCATCGATCGTACGCAATGTCTTGTGAATGTGAGAATCAGATATATATAAATCCAGGCATTTATTGTAGGTAAAAATGTCCGAAAAGAAAAAAAACCTAGTGGAAACGACTTTAGAAAGTAACGATTAGCAAAAACGCTAGAGAAATCAAAAATGGCGAATGATCGGGGCAGGTGATGTTTTTTATGGGGGGGGGAGGTTTATTGATACTCTTCCAGCGGGGGCGCCAAAAAATTCTTTGCTTCAGGCGCCAAAATTGCTCGTGCCGGCCCTGATTGTAGTTTCAAATCTATGTAAATTCCGAAAATGAACTGAAATTGAACACAGAAAAGATTGGTCGAGCAAACCACCACGATAAAAGTTTCATGAAACCCACCATAATTCTGCTCACTTAGTGGCCGAATGAAATTTTACCAATCCCTACAATCGAGATGAGTTCCTGACATTTCATTGACAGAATGAATCGTTTTATGACTGAGAGAGCCAGTGTTTACCTGAAAATTGTAATATTTCAATTCTATTCATATAGGAAAAAAACGACTTGACTTACCAATTATTTTCTTTCACTAGGAAATTGAATGAATATGTATTAAGAGAAATGATATGAATATCTTTCATCTTTATTCAGGCACAATAATCATCACAAAATAAAGTATCGAATAGAAGCAAGCTTCACAATGCCTCAAATATTAGATATTCGACGTCATCAGAAACCATTATTGTATATCTATCACTTCAAATGACACTTTATCAACTAGATCACATATCAGAGTAAATGTTGACCATCAAACATTCCTAATTCAATCAAGACCGTTCAAACACGAATATGAAACTGGTGAATACGTCTTCGTTATCTAGACTAGGGAATATAATATCGAATCAATAATATAGTCTCCATATGTTTTATAGTAGAATTACCAAATAAACACCTCTTTTTTTCTGAAGAACTGAGTAGAAACATGAAAATTGATAAAATCGAATAAATTACGAATATACAGGTATGTAGGTAAATTTTCCAAATTTTTTCTTTTTTACGTTTCAAATACCTGTAACTCCCAATATCTAAAAATTCTCCATTTCTTTCAACAAATATTCATGCTACAATTCATGAGAAATAAGAAATTCCATAAGTACCCTTTTTCTATTTTTTCTTCATTAATGACATCAGGAGAATAAAAAATCAAGTAACTCGTATTAAAAATTCAACGAAATTGACATTTGACAAATTACGCCAGAAAGTTATAGAGCAGATAATGTGTTTATCGATTGTTTGACCTAGTGGTATGATATAATAAAGTCGCCTACGTCTTTTTCTCATAAACATTTTATGAAGGTATAAGAATTAAATATTGATTTTCCTAGCAGTATTTACGAAATGTCTTTCAATCTTCACTATGCAATACTTAGACTCGTCGTTGTGTCGTATAAAATCATCATGGTTAACATCAACTCACAAATTTTATATCGTCATGTAAATTCTGTCATCAGGTACATGAGTCTCTGTTATCACCATTTCATAATTTGTAGTGGGTCGTTTTTCTTTACGTTGAATGTATGTCAATAATTCACCCATTAGTCAATATGATAACCTCTCTAGTCATTTATGAATGAATGAATTTATGATGAATCTTATTCATGAACTTCCCAGGGAGTAGTACCTCATACTACTCTTCAGCGTTGTCAAGTGAATTCGAATTTTTTTTCACTACTAACTGATTGTCACCAGTTTCAGCACTTCAACCTCTCAAAGGATTGAAATATCTGTTGTATCGATGTTTTCATTGTTATCAATTAATACTATTGTATTCGAAAAACTAAAACTGGAATATATCGAATATGGCATGTTTTTTTTTCTACATGACGTATAATTGCAATTATATGATGAGATTAGATATTGACTACTGATATTTCTCGAGTTCTGATTACTGAAGAAGAATATTAAGAGAACAGTATGCTCATCGCATGAAGGTAAGATAATTTATCAATTCTGGAAATCGTACTCTGACTTTTTCGAGTTTTTCCATAGATATTTTACGTTGATTTCGTATCTTCTGATTTGATGAGTAGGCTTCAACAATAAAATAAATTTCATGATATATCTTGAAACCTGAAAGTTTTCAATCACCAACCTACCACATAAGACCGATAACAGGGGAGCTCTTCGAATGAAAACCTGGATGATGTATCCTCCATTAAATTTTTGCATAGAGAATAGTTTGGTGTGCATGCTCCGCATCCGCATCACCCAATCTCTATCACACCGAGTAAAGAATTGGACCCTTCCATCTCATCCATAATGTTGGATACCCAAAAACCCGGAGTCATAATATCCGAGACACCATAAAACTATATAGCCACTGAATATTCAAACTCTGTCGAAATGTGGTGTCAGAACGATTTAATGGGTTATGTAGTAAAAGTTGAAAATGCAATTTATATGACACTATCGTGGTAAGCCCCCATCTATAAATCTCTTCACCTTCGGCATGTATGGCTGCTAGATCGATATTGGAATTACGTTGAACGCATTTTTAATGGGGTCTTTGAATTTCGGCAGTTGATTGGATCAGAAGTAACTTATCGGCTATGGAGGTACTTGTTCAGGGTGACAGAAACTCTTCAAGGAAAATGATCGGTATCGTTACATAGGAGGATGCAATTATTTTTTGAAAAAATTATTTTGAGTCGAAATTAATTTCGAATGAACTCATTATGACAATTCGAAAACCTTTCATGTTCTCTGAAGAACAGCAACCAGACACTCGGAGGGTTAAAATCACCTGAAAATCTACTTTGAATGACATTGTATGATATATCGTTGAATTCAGCGTTAAAAGTTATTTGGAAAAATGTCATAAAATATGCAGGTCCATATTGAAAAAAATGAGGTTGAGGGTGGCCCAGAGAGTACGAAACGTTGGATACGAAATCTGATTACGTCAAATTGAGAATAATTTACTGTCGAATAAAAAATTCCTGTAACATTTTTTTATAATATTTGAAATAAAGTGGGAAAAAAAGAAAAATCAAAATGACATAATTTACTTTTCTTATGATATCTCGAAAACCGGCCCTGATAATCTCGATTTGTTCGAACTGCTTGATAATGCTTCTATGCATGCAACTTTTTCTCCATTTGACTAACCTCCTAACTCTTATGGTTTAAAAGTTACCAATACAATCCCATTGAAAAATTGGCCAACCTGTATAAGGTTCATATATGAAATGAGTTATTCTGCTATGTCACTCTCAGACAGGATCTTATAGAATAAAATACAGTATGATTTCGAGAAATCCAATGTGTTTTTTTTTTTTAAGCAAATTATCATTTTATTTCATCATTACATGTCACAGAGGAAAAAGTTTCGATTACATGTGAAATTCAGACAAAAACGAAAAAGTTTCTGACATCATTGATTGTTTCATAATGAAGCTTCGAACCTTCGTAGGACGTATCAGCAGTTAATTAAAAAAACAAAATGTAGTTTATGCAGAACTTATTACTCTGTCATTTCGTCATCTTTCATTTCAATATGTTCCGAATGTGGGATGTTTTTTGACGCAATTCAACTCATAATTCAGAAAAGTAATTTCCGTTGAATAAAAAAAATTGAAAGATAACTACATATACAATTCCTAACTGAGCCACTACTCTTTGTTCACTACAGCGTTGCTGTTGAGTAATGATAGCCGTATTTCACATCCACGCAAACAATGTTGGCTTCCAAGACGTGCAGTATTGATGGTCTATTAAACGATAAAATAATAGGTCAGTTTCGAATTGGTCTTGAGCCAATGATCGAAATAACGTCACGAACATGGCTTCAATTCCCGATCTAGATCTAGATGCCGTGAATTAGGATTTAAGATCTTTGTGCCATCGCAGAGTTAAATTAGAAGATTCAGCATTGTCCTCATTTGAACAAACCAGCAACTGTTACCACATTGATGTTGGAATAGTTATTTATAATACTAGTACGCGCCCTGATCAATATATCCTGTAGATCTACCTTGTAGGTAGATTCGCTTTGCCCGTAGATACACCTTGTAGGTAGATCTACATTGGCCATAGATCTGCATTGGCCATAGATCTGCATTGGCCATAGATCTGCATTGGCCATAGATCTGCATTGACCATAGATCTGCATTGGCCATAGATCTGCATTGGCCAAAAATCTATATAAAATTCATTCAAATACTGCATATCTTCTGTATTATCGATATCGGACTAATATACAGCGAGATACTAAGGTTTCACTATTTTCATAAATACGCGTTAGCAACGCACAGTATGTATGTAGTTAGGGGAATAATTTTAATCGATTCGACATGAAACACCCTGTATATGATAGTCAGTCACCTAGTATATTCCTTCAAGAATTATTCTATATAATAATAACCTGTAGCTATAATCTCAACTCTCAAACTCAAATCTATTGTACAGCCTGCATGAGATGAGAATGTGGAAACCCCTATTATTTTCAAATCAGTTCATTAATTTCATTATACCGATTTTTATATTTCAAATGGATCTATTCATCAAGAAACCTCTAACAGGCACTGTTACTTCAGAAACACTGTATAATCGTTATTCTTATACGTACTTTGAAAACTATGCAAAAACATAAATATATAATGTATATTACGGAATCATTCACACAGTGGATCGAAGAAAAAATTGATCTGTTTCATTATTCCAAAGCATTCACCGCTAAATAATATAAGAATTAATAACAATTCACATGAAACGGAATACTTCAAGATTTGACCAATTTCCATAAAAATCTCAACAGAACGTAAAAATACCATCATAAAAGGGCGGTACATACAGTTCCAGTCTATTATTCCCTTGAATATCTCGTTTAAAACTCCTCAAATAACCAAATGACTCCTGTACCTAGCGACTTCTGTCAAACCAAGCTTTCCACTGACACAAAACGATTCCTCTTGAAAATATCATCAAATATTCATGGAAAAAAGGATAGAAATCGTATCTGAATCATCTTTTCTTGCATATTTCCTCTCGATTCGTCCAAATTTCAACATTTCCATTAAAATATCATCTGACGTTTCATTAATGATTTCGACGATTTTATGAATAAGCACAGAATTGGTCGAAACGTCAGAATATTTCGAATAGATTATTAAATAGAAATCATTCACACAGTTGACTAAAAATACTTTGATCCATTTCATTATTCTAAAGCATTCACCGCCAAATAATAAAACAATTAATAACTGGATGAAAAATGAAAAAAAATAAATCGGCCGGCGGAGATTAGAACTTGCAGCGCATAGAGACCACTGCACATAGGTCCGTACCCCTAACCAACCGGCCACAACGCCTTTGCTAAATTGGGTGCATTTGTGCTTCTTATAGGAATGAAGTCAAAATAACTGGTGACAGATTCTATAAATTTGAAGAAATTTGATGATTTTCGTTTAAAAAATCGTTAAATATAAAGGAAATCGAAGTGAAATATCTCTACCTACCGGCTTTTTTCCCCTTGAATGCTAATATCTCTCCAAAATGATATATTTACGTATGTCCTTGACAATTCACATGAAACGGAATGCTTCAAAATTTGACCAATTTCCATGAAAATCTCAACAAAACGTGAAAATACCATCATAAAAGGGGGGTACATACAGTTCTTGTCTAGCATTTCATCAAATTTCTCGTTGAAAACTTCTCAAATAACCAACTGACTCCTGGTAGAGGCTTCTGGCAATTCAAGCTTCCCACGGACTAAAAACGATTTCTTTCGAAAATATCATCAAATATACATGGAAAAAGGGATATAAATCGTATCTGAACATCTTTTCCTCCATATTTCCTCTCGATTCGTCCAAATTTCAATGTTTCTAGTCGAATATCATCTGACGTTTCGTATTTATAATTAGGGGCGTTCCTACTTTGAATGCCATCGATGGATGATATCGGGGAACACAGATTTAAGAGAAACGTCAAAATGTTACCAAAATTGCACATTTTTGCGTGAATTTTTCGAGAAAACAAAGACGAAAATCGAAAAAAGGGCTCCGTTACTTTTCCAGTTCATCTTTCGTGCATCAGATTGAGCCAAAACTTCTCGTCCCGACGATATCCTACGCCCGGTCTCGTTTCTAGAAGTTTTCACTTTTCGACGAAAATCGATTTTTTCGTCGAGTTTGAGAATAATTATAAAATAATCGGGGTGTTTTTGCGGAAAAACCCCGGTACCGTAACAAATGTCCGTCTTTCCTCTTTCGAAACGTATTATCGCGTCCCTTCCTACTCCCCTTCCAACGGTCGAAAAAAGTCTAAACTTTTCTTCCCTTTTAAAAAAACACGTTTCTTTCCCCTTTCCCCCCCATAGTACTGATTCCTGACTTAGTATATAGAACTAGTACGCGCCGTAGATCTACCTTGTAGGTAGATTCGCTTTGCCCGTAGATACACCTTGTAGGTAGATCTACATTGCCCATAGATCATCTTTGTCCATAGATCCACATTGTCCATAGATCTGCATTGGCCATAGATCTGCTGCATTGGCCATAGATCTGCATTGGCCAAAAATCTATATAAAATTCATTCAAATACTGAATATCTTTTGTATTATCGATATCGGACTAATATACACCGAGATACTAAGGTTTCAGTATTTTCATAAATATGCGTTAGCAACGCACAGTATGTATGTAATTTGAGGAATAATTTTAATCAATTCGACATGAAACACCCTGTATATGATCGTCAGTCACTTAGTATATACCTTCAAGAATTATGCTATGGAATAATAACCTGTAGCTATGATCTCAACTATAAATCTATTGTGCACCCTGTATGAGATGAAAATGTGGGAACCCCTATTATTTTCAAATCAGTTCATTAATTTTATTATACCGATTTTCATATTTCAAATAGGTCTATTCATCAAGAAACCTCCAATAGGCACGGTAACTTCAGAAACACTGTATAATCGTTATTCTCATAAGTAGATACTTTGAAAACTACGCGAAAACATAAATATATAATATGTATATTACGGAATTATTCACACAGTTGACCAAAAAAAATTTGATCCATTTCATAATTTCAAAGCATTCACCGCAAAATAATATAAGAATTAATAACTGGCGAAAAATAAGAAAAAAAATTCACTGACTGGCAGCGATTCGAACCTGCAGTAGCGCTGCGCCTCAGATTATCAGTCCGCGACTCACAGCCTCCAGCCATGACCACATTGAGGAACTTATTGCATTTCTGCTTCTTATAGGGAAAATGTCAAAATCACAGGATACAGAGATTCTATAAATTTGAAGAATTTTCATGATTTTCGTGTAAAAAACCGTTAGATATGAAGGAAATCGAATATTTATATCTCTACTTACAAATTTACTTCGACTTGATTGCTGTTATCAGTGCAAAATGAAAAATTCACGTCTCTCCTTGACAACTTACATGATACGAAATGCTATAAGATTTGACCAATTTCCATGAAAATCTCAACAAAACGCAAAGATACCATCAGTAAAGGACGTTTCGTACCATTTCAGTCCATTCTTTGCTTAAATATCTCGTTGAAAACACCTCAAATAACCAAAATAACTCCAGTAGAAGCTTCAGCAAACGAATGTATTCGACTGACACAAAACGATTCTGTTTGAAAATATCATCAAATATACCTCGAAAAACGGATAGAAATGGTATATTAATCATCTTTTCTTGCATCTTTCCTCTGAATTCGTCCAAATTTCAATGTTTCTAGTCGAATATCATCTGACGTTTCTCATTTTCATTCACATCGTTTCTATTCTGAATGCCATCGATGGATGTTATCGGGGAACACAGATTTAAGAGAAACGTCAAAATGTTACCAAAATTGCACATTTTTGCGTGAATTTTTCGAGAAAACAAAGACGAAAATCGAAAAAAGGGCTCCGTTACTTTTCCAGTTCATCTTTCGTGCGTCAGATTGAGCCAAAACATCTCGTCCCGACGATATCCTACGCCCCATCTCGTTTCTAGAAGTTTTCACTTTTCGACGAAAATCGATTTTTTCGTCCAGTTTGAGAATTATTATAAAATAATCGGGGTACTTTTGTCGAAAAACCCCGGTACCGTAACAAATGTCCGTCTTTCCTCTTTCGAAACGTATTATCGCGTCCCTTTCTCCTCCCCTCCCAACGGTCGAAAAAAGTCTAAACTTTTCTTCCTTTTTAAAAAAACACGTTTCTTTCCCCTTTCCCCCCCATAGTACTGATTCCTGACTTAGTATATAGACTAGTACGCGCCGTAGATCTACCTTGTAGGTAGATTCGCTTTGCCCGTAGATACACCTTGTAGGTAGATCTACATTGCCCATAGATCCTCTTTGTCCATAGATCCACATTCTCCATAGATCTGCATTGGCCATAGATCCACATTGTCCATAGATCTGCATTGGCCATAGATCTGCATTGGCCAAAAATCTATATAAAATTCATTCAAATACTGCATATCTTCTGTATTATCGATATCGGACTAATATACAGCGAGATACTAAGGTTTCAGTATTTTCATAAATACGCGTTAGCAACAAACAGTACGTATGTAAGTTGAGGAATAATTTTAATCAATTCGACATGAAACACCCTGTATATGATCGTCAGTCACGTAGTATATACCTTCAAGAATTATGCTATGGAATAATAACCTGTAGCTATAATCTCAACTATAAATCTATTGTACACCCTGTATGAGATGAGAATGTGGAAACCCCTATTATTTTCAAATCTGTTCATTAATTTAATTATACCGATTTTCATATTTCAAATGGGTCTATTCATCAAGAAACCTCTAATAGGCACTGTAACTTCAGAAACACTGTATAATCGTTATTCTTATACGTACTTTGAAAACTATGCAAAAACATAAATACATAATATGTATATTACGGAATCATTCAAACAGTAGACCAAAAAAAAATTTGATCCATTTCATTATTCCAAAGCATTCACCGCCAAATAATATAAGAATTAATAACTTGCGAAAAATAAGAAAAAAAAAACCACTGACTGGCAGCGATTCGAACATGCAGTAGCGCAGCGCCTCAGTTTATCAGTCCGCAACTCACACCCTCTAGCCAATACCACGTTGAGAATATTATTGCATTTGTGCTTCTTATAGGGAATGTGTCAAAATCACAGGATACAGAGATTCTATAAAATTAAAGAATTTCCATGATTTTCGTTTGAAAAACCGTTAGATATGAAGGAAATCCAATATTTATATCTGTACCTACCGATTCATCAGTCCAAAATGAAATATTCACGTCTTTCCTTGACAACTTACATGAAACGGAATGCTATAAGATTTGACCAATTTCCATGAAAATCTCAACAAAATGCAAAGATACCATCAGAAAAGGACGTTTCCTACCATTCCCGTTCATTATTTGCTTGAATATCTCCTTGAAAACACTTCAAATAACCAAAATGACTCCTATAGAAGCTTCAGCAAACCAATGTATTCGACTGCCACAAAATGATTCTGTTTGAAAATATCATCAAATATACCTCGAAAAACGGATAGAAATCGTATATTAATCATCTTTTCTTGCATCTTTCCTCTGAATTCGTCCAAATTTTAATGTTTCTAGTCGAATATCATCTGACGTTTCGTATTTATAATTAGGGGCGTTCCTACTTTGAATGCCATCGATGGATGATATCGGGGAACACAGATTTAAGAGAAACGTCAAAATGTTACCAAAATTGCACATTTTTGCGTGAATTTTTCGAGAAAACAAAGACGAAAATCGAAAAAAGGGCTCCGTTACTTTTCCAGTTCATCTTTCGTGCATCAGATTGAGCCAAAACATCTCGTCCCGACGTTATCCTACGCCCCATCTCGTTTCTAGAAGTTTTCACTTTTCGACGAAAATCGATTTTTTCGTCGAGTTTGAGAATTATTATAAAATAATCGGGGTACTTTTGCGGAAAAACCCCGGTACCGTAACAAATGTCCGTCTTTCCTCTTTCGAAACGTATTATCGTGTCCCTTCCTACTTCCCTTCCAACGGTCAAAAAAAGTCTAAACTTTTCTTCCTTTTTAAAAAAACACGTTTCTTTCCCCTTTCCCCCCCATAGTACTGATTCCTGACTTAGTATATAGACTAGTACGCGCCGTAGATCTACCTTGTAGGTAGATCAATGTAGCCCATAGATCCTCTTTGCCCGTAGATACACCTTGTAGGTAGATCTACATTGACCATAGATCCTCTTCGTCCATAGATCCTCATTGTCCATAGATCTACATTAGCCACAGATGTACACCCTATATAAAATTCATTCAAATAATGCATATCTTCAGTATTCTGTATATATACAACGCACAGTCTGTATGCAATTTGGGGAATAATTTAAATCAACTTGAAATTAAACATTCTGTAGATGGAGTTTTCGTTGAAACACAAAAAAGCAATCAAAAACACCAATGAACATGCCCGACTCGTTATTCGAGAACCTTCAAGATGGCGGAAAAAGCAAATGCTATGAAACCAATTTTCGAATTCCATAAGGAATCAATTCTTCAGAAATGTCTAAGGCTGACCTGAAGCTGTTATCCAAATTTCCAAATTTCATTATGCCTCTTTTGCCCAAAATATCAAATTGGTATCCCCATTTTATACACCCTGTATAATTTTTAATCAATTATTATATTTTTCCCCACAAATTATGAAAACGAAGAATAACCCGAAGCTTATAATCCGATGTTTCAATAGGTTACATTTTTGCATAAACGTCTAATTGCCACTCAAAAATAATACACCCTGTATGAAATCGTCAATCACTCAGTGTATAACTTCAAGAATTTTGCAACAAAAATAACCTGGATCTAAGATTTCAACTATCAGATTTCAACAGGAAATTGTGCACTCTGTATAAAAAATATTCATCGCACGTATATCTTAGCAAATAATGCAAATAATAAAATTCACACAATAGACCAAAAAAAAAATTGATCCATTTCAACATTCCGAAGCATTCACCGCCAAATAATATAAAAATTAATAACTGGTGAAAAAATAAGAAAAAAAAATTATGACCTGCAGCAAGATTTGAACTCGCAACCTATAGAGACCTCACTTTATAAGACCGCATCCCTAACGACCAGGCCACAACGCCTTTACAAAATTAGGTGCATTTCTGCTTCTTATAGGAAAACTGTCAAAATAAATGGTGACAGAGATTCTATAAGTTGATAATTTTCATGATTTTCGGTTAAAAAAATCGTTAAATATAAAGGATATCTAATTGAATTATCTCTACCTACCGGCTTACTTCAGGTTGGATGCCAATATCTGTCCGAAATGATATATTTACGTATGTCCTTGACAATGCACATGAAACGGAATGCTTCAAGATTTGACGAATTTCCATGAAAATCTCAACAAAACGCAAAGATACCATCAGAAAAGGACGTTTCCTACCATTCACGTTCATTATTTGCTTGAATATCTCGTTAAAAACACTTCAAATAACCAAAATGACTCCTGTAGAAGCTTCAGCAAACCAATGTATTCGACTGCCACAAAATGATTCTGTTTGAAAATATCATCAAATATACCTCGAAAAACGGATAGAAATTGTATATTAATCATCTTTTCTTGCATCTTTCCTCTGAATTCGTCCAAATTTCAATGTTTCTAGTCGAATATCATCTGACGTTTCTCATTTTCATTCACATCGTTTCTATTTTGAATGCCATCGATGAATGTTATCGGGAACCACAGATTTAAGAGAAACGTCAAAATGTTACCAAAATTGCACATTTTTGCGTGAATTTTTCGAGAAAACAAAGACGAAAATCGAAAAAAGGGCTCCGTTACTTTTCCAGTTCATCTTTCGTGCATCAGATTGAGCCAAAACATCTCGTCCCGACGATATCCTACGCCCCATCTCGTTTCTAGAAGTTTTCACTTTTCGACGAAAATCGATTTTTTCGTCGAGTTTGAGAATATTTATAAAATAATCGGGGTACTTTTGCCGAAAAACCCCGGTACCGTAACAAATGTCCGTCTTTCCTCTTTCGAAACGTATTATCGCGTCCCTTTCTCCTCCCCTGCCAACGGTCGAAAAAAGTGTAAACTTTTCTTCCCTTTTAAAAAAACACGTTTCTTTCCCCTTTCCCCCCCATAGTACTGATTCCTGACTTAGTATATAGACTAGTACGCGCCGTAGATCTACCTTGTAGGTAGATCAATATATCCTGTGGATCAATAAAGCCCATAGATCCACATTGCCCATAGATCTACCTTGTAGGTTGATCAATGTTGCCCATAGATCTACCTTGTAGGTAGATCAATGTTGCCCACAGATCTACCTTGTAGGTAGATCAATGTTGCCCATTGATCTACCTTGTAGGTGGATCAATACAGCCCATAGATCTACCTTTTAGGTTGATCAATATAGCCCATAGATCTACTTTTTAATTCATTCGTAAATACTCCCATATCTCCTGTAAAATCGATATCGCACTGAGATAAAGCGAGATACTAAGGATTCATGAATATACGCGTGAGCAACCCGCATCTTGTATGTAATTTGAGGATAGGAATAATATCGAATAATTCCTATCAAGTGACAATCAACTCGACCCTTTATAAACTGTATATTTACATGAAACATCCTGTATATAAAGTTTTTGTTGAAACATATAGAAGAAACTTAAAATGACAATCAACATGTCTGATGAGTTAATAAATTATGCATTGGAAAAATAAGCAAAAGCTATAATCTCAATTTTCAGATTTCATAATTCAGAAATGGCTAATTGCCACTAAATTGTACACCCAGTATAATTTTGAATCAATTATAATATATTTCCTCACAAACTATGAAAAAAAAACCTGAAGCTTATAATCCGATGGTTCAATATTTCACATTTCTGCATAAAAATCTAATTGGTACTCGAAAATAATACACCCTGTATATGATCGTCAGTCGCTTACTGTATACCTTCAACAATTATGCAAAAAAAAATAACCTGGATCTAAGATCTCAACTATCAGATTTCAACAGGTTTCAGTTATCCAGAGTCGTCCAATTGGAACTCGGAAATTGTGCACTCTGTATAAAAAATATTCAGCGCACGTATATTTTCGCAAATTATGCAAAAGAAAACTAACCGGAAGCTCTTATTCCAATTTTCAGATTTATGAGGTCTCGATTTTCCAGAAATATAGGTATAATTGACGCTTGAAAATTGTACCCCCTATATGAAATGGGAATGTGGGAATCCCTATTATTTTAAAATAATCATTGATTTTATTTGATCCATTTCACTATTCCAAAGTATTCACTGCCAAATGATATAAAAATTAATAACTGGCGAAAAAATAAGAAAAAAAAATTATGACCTGCTGCAAGATTTGAACTCGCAACCCATAGAGACCTCAGATTGTACGACCGCATCCCTAACGATTCGACCACAATTCCTTTATATAATTAGGTGCATTTGTGCTTCTTATAGGAATAATGTCAAAATAAATGGTGACAGAGATTCTATAAGTTGATGAATTTTCATGATTTTCGTTTGAAAAATCGTTAGATATTTAGGTTATCTAATTAAAATATCTACCTACCGGCTTATTTCAGGTTGGATGCTAATATCTGTCTGAAATGATATATTTACGTATGTCCTTGACAATTCACATGAAACGGAATGCTTCAAGATTTGACGAATTTCCATGAAAATCTCAACAAAACGCAAAAATATCATCATAAGAGGGCGGTACATACAGTTCTAGTCTATTATTTCCTCAAATTTCTCGTTAAAAACTTCTCAAATAACCAAATGACTCCTGGTAGAGGCTTCTGGCAAATCAAGCTTCCCACTGACTAAAAACGTTTTCTTTCTAAAATATCATCAAATATACCTCGAAAAACGGATAGAAATCGTATATTAATCATCTTTTCTTGCATCTTTCCTCTGAATTCGTCCAAATTTCAATGTTTCTAGTCGAATATCATCTGACGTTTCTCATTTTCATTCACATCGTTTCTTATTTATAATTAGGGGCGTTCCTACTCTGAATGCCATCGATGGATGTTATCGGGGAACACAGATTTAAGAGAAACGTCAAAATGTTACCAAAATTGCACATTTTTGCGTGAATTTTTCGAGAAAACAAAGACGAAAATCGAAAAAAGGGCTCCGTTACTTTTCCAGTTCATCTTTCGTGCATCAGATTGAGCCAAAACATCTCGTCCCGACGATATCCTACGTCCCAGCTCGTTTCTAGAAGTTTTCACTTTTCGACGAAAATCGATTTTTTCGTCGAGTTTGAGAATTATTATAAAATAATCGGGGTACTTTTGCCGAAAAACCCCGGTACCGTAACAAATGTCCGTCTTTCCTCTTTCGAAACGTATTATCGCGTCCCTTACTTCTTCTTTGCGAACGGTCGAAAAAAGTCTAAACTTTTCTTCTCTTTTAAAAAAACGCGTTTCTTTCCCCTTTCCCCCCCATAGTACTGATTCCACGATTAGTATATCTAACTAGTACGCGCCGTAGATCTACCTTGTAGGTAGATCAATGTAGCCCATAGATCTTCTTTGCCCGTAGATACACCTTGTAGGTAGATCTACATTGACCATAGATCCTCTTTGTCCATAGATCCTCATTGTCCATAGATCTACATTGGCCACAGATGTACACCCCATATAAAATTCATTCAAATACTGCATATCTCCTGTATTATCGATATCGGACTAATATACAACGCACAGTCTGTATGTAATTTGAGGAATAATTTTAATCAAGTCGACATGAAACATCGTGTATATAAAGTTTTTGTTGAAACACAAAAAAGCAAACAAAAACACCAATGAACATGCCCGACTCGTTATTCGAATACCTTCAAGATGGCAGAAAGAGCAAATGCTATGAAACCAATTTTCCATACGGAATCAATTCTTCAGGAATGTCTTAGACTAACCCAAAGCTATTATCCAAATTTTCAGATTTCATTTTGCCTATTTTTCCAAAAATATCAAATTGGTATCCCAATTCAATACACCCTGTAAAATCTTTAATCAATTATTATATTATTCCCCACAAATTATGAAAACGAAGAATAACCCGAAGCTTATAATCCGTTGTTTCAATAGGTTACAATTTTGCATAAATGTCTGATTGCCACTCAAAAATAATACACCCTGTATGAAATCGTCCACCTGTATATCAGTGTATACCTCCAAGAATTATGCAAAATAAATAACCTGGATCTAAGATCTCAACTATCAGATTTCAACAGGTTTCAGTTATTCAGAGTCGTCCAATTGGAACTCGGAAATTGTGCACTCTGTATAAAAAATATTCATCGCACGTATATCTTCGCAAATTATGCAAAAGAAAACTAACCTGAAGCTCTAATTCCAATTTTCAGATTTATAAGGTCTCGATTTTCCAGAAATGTATAATTGACGCTTGAAAATTGTACCCCCTATATGAAATGGGAATCCCTATTATTTTAAAATCATCATTGACTTTATTTGATCCATTTTACTATTCCAAAGTATTCACTGCCAAATAATATAAAAATTAATAACTGGCGAAAAAATAAGAAAAAAATTACAACTGGCAGCAGCGAGATTTGAACTTGCAGCCCATAGAGCCTTCAATTCAATCGACCGCATCCTTAACTACCCGGCCACAAAGGCTTTAAGTAAATATGTGCATTTGTGCTTGTTATAGGGAATGTTTCAAAATCACAGGTTTCAGAGTTTCTATACATATGAATAATTTTCATGATTTTCGTCTAAAAGACAATTAGATATAAAGGAAATCGAATATTTATATCTGTACCTACCGATTTATCAGTCCAAAATGAAAAATTCACGTCTCTCCTTGACAACTTACATGATACGGAATGCTATAAGATTTGACCAATTTCCATGAAAATCTCAACAAAACACAAAGATGCCATCAGAAAAGGACGTTTCCAACCATTCCCGTTCATCATTTGCTTGAATATCTCGTTGAAAACACTTCAAATAACCAAAATGACTCCAGTAGAAGCTTCAGCAAACCAATGTATTCGACTGCCACAAAATGATTCTGTTTGAAAATATCATCAAATATACCTCGAAAAACGGATCTGAATCATCTTTTCTTGCATCTTTCCTCTGAATTCGTCCAAATTTCAATGTTTGTAGTCGAATATCATCTGACGTTTCTCATTTTCATTCACATCGTTTCTATTCTGAATGCCATCGATGAATGTTATCGGGGAACACAGATTTAAGAGAAACGTCAAAATGTTACCAAAATTGCACATTTTTGCGTGAATTTTTCGAGAAAACAAAGACGAAAATGGAAAAAAGGGCTCCGTTACTTTTCCAGTTCATCTTTCGTGCGTCAGATTGAGCCAAAACATCTCGTCCCGACGATATCCTACGCCCCATCTCGTTTCTAGAAGTTTTCACTTTTCGACGAAAATCGATTTTTTCGTCGAGTTTGAGAATATTTATAAAATAATCGGGGTACTTTTGCCGAAAAACCCCGGTACCGTAACAAATGTCCGTCTTTCCTCTTTCGAAACGTATTATCGCGTCCCTTCCTACTCCCCTTCCAACGGTCGAAAAAAGTCTAAACTTTTCTTCCCTTTTAAAAAAACACGTTTCTTTCCCCTTTCCCCCCCATAGTACTGATTCCTGACTTAGTATATAGAACTAGTACGCGCCGTAGATCTACCTTGTAGGTAGATCAATGTAGCCCATAGATCCTCTTTGCCCGTAGATACACCTTGTAGGTAGATCTACATTGACCATAGATCCTCTTCGTCCATAGATCCTCATTGTCCATAGATCTACATTAGCCACAGATGTACACCCTATATAAAATTCATTCAAATAATGCATATCTTCAGTATTCTGTATATATACAACGCACAGTCTGTATGCAATTTGGGGAATAATTTAAATCAACTTGAAATTAAACATTCTGTAGATGGAGTTTTCGTTGAAACACAAAAAAGCAATCAAAAACACCAATGAACATGCCCGACTCGTTATTCGAGAACCTTCAAGATGGCGGAAAAAGCAAATGCTATGAAACCAATTTTCGAATTCCATAAGGAATCAATTCTTCAGAAATGTCTAAGGCTGACCTGAAGCTGTTATCCAAATTTCCAAATTTCATTATGCCTCTTTTGCCCAAAATATCAAATTGGTATCCCCATTTTATACACCCTGTATAATTTTTAATCAATTATTATATTTTTCCCCACAAATTATGAAAACGAAGAATAACCCGAAGCTTATAATCCGATGTTTCAATAGGTTACATTTTTGCATAAACGTCTAATTGCCACTCAAAAATAATACACCCTGTATGAAATCGTCAATCACTCAGTGTATAACTTCAAGAATTTTGCAACAAAAATAACCTGGATCTAAGATTTCAACTATCAGATTTCAACAGGAAATTGTGCACTCTGTATAAAAAATATTCATCGCACGTATATCTTAGCAAATAATGCAAATAATAAAATTCACACAATAGACCAAAAAAAAAATTGATCCATTTCAACATTCCGAAGCATTCACCGCCAAATAATATAAAAATTAATAACTGGTGAAAAAATAAGAAAAAAAAATTATGACCTGCAGCAAGATTTGAACTCGCAACCTATAGAGACCTCACTTTATAAGACCGCATCCCTAACGACCAGGCCACAACGCCTTTACAAAATTAGGTGCATTTCTGCTTCTTATAGGAAAACTGTCAAAATAAATGGTGACAGAGATTCTATAAGTTGATAATTTTCATGATTTTCGGTTAAAAAAATCGTTAAATATAAAGGATATCTAATTGAATTATCTCTACCTACCGGCTTACTTCAGGTTGGATGCCAATATCTGTCCGAAATGATATATTTACGTATGTCCTTGACAATGCACATGAAACGGAATGCTTCAAGATTTGACGAATTTCCATGAAAATCTCAACAAAACGCAAAGATACCATCAGAAAAGGACGTTTCCTACCATTCACGTTCATTATTTGCTTGAATATCTCGTTAAAAACACTTCAAATAACCAAAATGACTCCTGTAGAAGCTTCAGCAAACCAATGTATTCGACTGCCACAAAATGATTCTGTTTGAAAATATCATCAAATATACCTCGAAAAACGGATAGAAATTGTATATTAATCATCTTTTCTTGCATCTTTCCTCTGAATTCGTCCAAATTTCAATGTTTCTAGTCGAATATCATCTGACGTTTCTCATTTTCATTCACATCGTTTCTATTTTGAATGCCATCGATGAATGTTATCGGGAACCACAGATTTAAGAGAAACGTCAAAATGTTACCAAAATTGCACATTTTTGCGTGAATTTTTCGAGAAAACAAAGACGAAAATCGAAAAAAGGGCTCCGTTACTTTTCCAGTTCATCTTTCGTGCATCAGATTGAGCCAAAACATCTCGTCCCGACGATATCCTACGCCCCATCTCGTTTCTAGAAGTTTTCACTTTTCGACGAAAATCGATTTTTTCGTCGAGTTTGAGAATATTTATAAAATAATCGGGGTACTTTTGCCGAAAAACCCCGGTACCGTAACAAATGTCCGTCTTTCCTCTTTCGAAACGTATTATCGCGTCCCTTTCTCCTCCCCTGCCAACGGTCGAAAAAAGTGTAAACTTTTCTTCCCTTTTAAAAAAACACGTTTCTTTCCCCTTTCCCCCCCATAGTACTGATTCCTGACTTAGTATATAGACTAGTACGCGCCGTAGATCTACCTTGTAGGTAGATCAATGTAGCCCATAGATCTTCTTTGCCCGTAGATACACCTTGTAGGTAGATCTACATTGACCATAGATCCTCTTTGTCCATAGATCCTCATTGTCCATAGATCTACATTGGCCACAGATGTACACCCCATATAAAATTCATTCAAATACTGCATATCTCCTGTATTATCGATATCGGACTAATATACAACGCACAGTCTGTATGTAATTTGAGGAATAATTTTAATCAAGTCGACATGAAACATCGTGTATATAAAGTTTTTGTTGAAACACAAAAAAGCAAACAAAAACACCAATGAACATGCCCGACTCGTTATTCGAATACCTTCAAGATGGCAGAAAGAGCAAATGCTATGAAACCAATTTTCCATACGGAATCAATTCTTCAGGAATGTCTTAGACTAACCCAAAGCTATTATCCAAATTTTCAGATTTCATTTTGCCTATTTTTCCAAAAATATCAAATTGGTATCCCAATTCAATACACCCTGTAAAATCTTTAATCAATTATTATATTATTCCCCACAAATTATGAAAACGAAGAATAACCCGAAGCTTATAATCCGTTGTTTCAATAGGTTACAATTTTGCATAAATGTCTGATTGCCACTCAAAAATAATACACCCTGTATGAAATCGTCCACCTGTATATCAGTGTATACCTCCAAGAATTATGCAAAATAAATAACCTGGATCTAAGATCTCAACTATCAGATTTCAACAGGTTTCAGTTATTCAGAGTCGTCCAATTGGAACTCGGAAATTGTGCACTCTGTATAAAAAATATTCATCGCACGTATATCTTCGCAAATTATGCAAAAGAAAACTAACCTGAAGCTCTAATTCCAATTTTCAGATTTATAAGGTCTCGATTTTCCAGAAATGTATAATTGACGCTTGAAAATTGTACCCCCTATATGAAATGGGAATCCCTATTATTTTAAAATCATCATTGACTTTATTTGATCCATTTTACTATTCCAAAGTATTCACTGCCAAATAATATAAAAATTAATAACTGGCGAAAAAATAAGAAAAAAATTACAACTGGCAGCAGCGAGATTTGAACTTGCAGCCCATAGAGCCTTCAATTCAATCGACCGCATCCTTAACTACCCGGCCACAAAGGCTTTAAGTAAATATGTGCATTTGTGCTTGTTATAGGGAATGTGTCAAAATCACAGGTTTCAGAGTTTCTATACATATGAATAATTTTCATGATTTTCGTCTAAAAGACAATTAGATATAAAGGAAATCGAATATTTATATCTGTACCTACCGATTTATCAGTCCAAAATGAAAAATTCACGTCTCTCCTTGACAACTTACATGATACGGAATGCTATAAGATTTGACCAATTTCCATGAAAATCTCAACAAAACACAAAGATGCCATCAGAAAAGGACGTTTCCAACCATTCCCGTTCATCATTTGCTTGAATATCTCGTTGAAAACACTTCAAATAACCAAAATGACTCCAGTAGAAGCTTCAGCAAACCAATGTATTCGACTGCCACAAAATGATTCTGTTTGAAAATATCATCAAATATACCTCGAAAAACGGATCTGAATCATCTTTTCTTGCATCTTTCCTCTGAATTCGTCCAAATTTCAATGTTTGTAGTCGAATATCATCTGACGTTTCTCATTTTCATTCACATCGTTTCTATTCTGAATGCCATCGATGAATGTTATCGGGGAACACAGATTTAAGAGAAACGTCAAAATGTTACCAAAATTGCACATTTTTGCGTGAATTTTTCGAGAAAACAAAGACGAAAATGGAAAAAAGGGCTCCGTTACTTTTCCAGTTCATCTTTCGTGCGTCAGATTGAGCCAAAACATCTCGTCCCGACGATATCCTACGCCCCATCTCGTTTCTAGAAGTTTTCACTTTTCGACGAAAATCGATTTTTTCGTCCAGTTTGAGAATAATTATAAAATAATCGGGGTATTTTTGCCGAAAAACCTCGGTACCGTAACAAATGTCCGTCTTTCCTCTTTCGAAACGTATTATCGCGTCCCTTCCTACTTCTCTCCAAACGGTCGAAAAAAGTCTAAACTTTTCTTCACTTTTAAAAAAACACGTTTCTTTCCCCTTTCCCCCCCATAGTACTGATTCCTGACTTAGTATATAGACTAGTACGCGCCGTAGATCTACCTTGTAGGTAGATTCGCTTTGCCCGTAGATACACCTTGTAGGTAGATCTACATTGCCCATAGATCCTCTTTGTCCATAGATCCACATTTTCCATAGATCTGCATTGGCCATAGATCTGCATTGGACATAGATCTGCATTGGCCAAAAATCTATGTAAAATTCATTCAAATACTGCATATCTTCTGTATTATCGATATCGGACTAATATACAGCGAAATACTAAGGCTTCAGTATTTTCATAAATACGCGTTAGCAACGCACAGTATGTATGTAATTAGAGGAATAATTTTAATCAATTCGACATGAAACACCCTGTATATGATAGTCAGTCACCTAGTATATACCTTCAAGAATTTGCTATATAATAATAACCTGTAGCAATAATCACTACTATAAATCTATTGTACACCCTGTATGAGATGAGAATGTGGAAACCCCTATTATTTTCAAATCAGTTCATTAATTTTATTATACCGATTTTCATATTTCAAATGGGTCTATTCATCAAGAAACCTCTAATAGGCACTGTAACTTCAGAAACACTGTATAATCGTTATTCTTATACGTACTTTGAAAAGTATGCAAAAACATAAATATATAATATGTATATTACGGAATCATTCAAACAGTAGACCAAAAAAAAATTTGATCCATTTCATTATTCCAAAGCATTCACCGCCAAATAATATAAGAATTAATAACTTGCGAAAAATAAGAAAAAAAATCACTGACTGGCAGCGATTCGAACCTGCAGTAGTGAAGCGCCTCAGTTTATCAGTCCGCGACTCACTGCCTCTAGCCATGAACACGTTGAGGAATTTAATGCATTTGTGCTTCATATAGGGAAAATGTCAAAATCACAGGATACAGAAATTCTATAAACTTGAAGAATTTTCATGATTTTCGTGTAAAAAACCGTTAGATATGAAGGAAATCGAATATTTATATCTGTACCTACCGATTTTTCAGTCCAAAATGAAATATTTACGTCTTCCCTTGACAACTTACATGAAACGGAATGCTATATAATTTGACCAATTTCCATGAAAATCTCAACAAAATGCAAAGATGCCATCAGAAAAGGACGTTTTCTACCATTTCAGTCCTTTCTCTGCTTGAATATCTCGTTGAAAACACTTCAAATAACCAAAATAAATCCTATTGAAGCTTCAGCAAACCAATGTATTCGACTGTCACAAAATGATTCTGTTTGAAAATATCATCAAATATACCTCGAAAAACGGATAGAAATCGGATCTGAACATCTTTTCTTGTATATTTCCTCTCGATTCGTCCAAATTTCAATGTTTCTAGTCGAATATCATCTGACGTTTCTCATTTTCATTAACATCGTTTCTATTCTGAATGCCATCGATGGATGTTATCGGGGAACACAGATTTAAGAGAAACGTCAAAATGTTACCAAAATTGCACATTTTTGCGTGAATTTTTCGAGAAAACAAAGACGAAAATCGAAAAAAGGGCTCCGTTACTTTTCCAGTTCATCTTTCGTGCGTCAGATTGAGCCAAAACATCTCGTCCCGACGTTATCCTACGCCCCATCTCGTTTCTAGAAGTTTTCACTTTTCGACGAAAATCGATTTTTTCGTCGAGTTTGAGAATTATTATAAAATAATCGGGGTACTTTTGTCGAAAAACCCCGGTACCGTAACAAATGTCCGTCTTTCCTCTTTCGAAACGTATTATCGCGTCCCTTTCTCCTCCCCTCCCAACGGTCGAAAAAAGTCTAAACTTTTCTTCCCTTTTAAAAAAACACGTTTCTTTCCCCTTTCCCCCCCATAGTACTGATTCCTGACTTAGTATATAGACTAGTAAGCGCCCTTATCTACCTTGTAGGTAAATCCGCCTTTTAGGTAGATCAATATAGCCCTTAAATCTACCTTTTAGGTTGATCAATAAAGCCCTTAGATCCGCTTTGACCATAGATACACCTTGTAGGTAGATCTACATTGCCCATAGATCCTCTTTGTCCATAGATCCACATTGTCCATAGATTTGCATTGGCCATAGATCTGCATTGGCCAAAAATCTATATAAAATTCATTCAAATACTGCATATCTTCTGTATTATCGATATCGGACTAATATACAGCGAGATACTAAGGTTTCAGTAATTTCATAAATACGCGTTAGCAACGCACAGTATGTATGTAATTTGAGGAATAATTTTGATCAATTCGACATGAAACACCCTGTATATAATCGTCAGTCACTTACTGGATACCTTCAAGAATTATGCTTAGGAATAATAACCGATAGCTATAATCTCAACTATAAATCTATTTTACATCCTGTATGAGATGAGAATGTGAGAACCCCTATTATTTTGAAATCAGTTCATTAATTTTTTTAAACCTATTTTCATATTTCAAATAGGTCTATTCATCAAGAAACCTCCAATAGGCACTGTAACTTCAGAAACACTGTATAATCGTTATTCTCATACGTAGATACTTCGGAAACTACGCAAAAACATAAATATATAATATGTATATTACGGAATCATTCACACAGTGGATCAAAAAAAATTGATCTATTTCATTATTCCAAAGCATTCACCGGTAAATAATATAAGAATTAATAACAATTCACATGAAACGGAATACTTCAAGATTTGACCAATTTCCATAAAAATCTCAACAAAACGTAAAAATACCATCATTAAAGGGCGGTACATACAGTTCCAGTCTATTATTCCCTTGAATATCTCGTTTAAAACTCCTCAAATATCCAAATGACTCCTGTACCTAGCGACTTCTGTCAAACCAAGCTTTCCACTGACACAAAACGATTCCTCTTGAAAATATCATCAAATATTCATGAAAAAAAGGATAGAAATCGTATCTGAATCATCTTTTCTTGAATATTTCCTCTCGATTCGTCCAAATTTCAACATTTCCATTAAAATATCATCTGACGTTTCATTAATGATTTCGACGATTTTATGAATAAGCACAGAATTGGTTGAAACGTCAGAATATTTCGAATAGATTATTAAATAGAAATCATTCACACAGTTGACTAAAAATACTTTAATCCATTTCAGTATTCCAAAGCATTCACCGCCAAATAATAAAAGAATTAATAACTGGATGAAAAATAAAAAAAAATAAATCGACCGCCCGAGTTTCGAACTTCCAGCGAATAGATACCACTGCATGACGGTCCGTATCACTAACCACCCGACCACAACGCCTTTGAATAATTTGGTGCATTTCTGCTTCTTATATGAAAAATGTCAAAATAAATGGTGACAGAAATTCTATAAGTTGATGAATTTTCATGATTTTCGTTCAAAAAATCGTTAAATATAGAGGATATCTAATTAAAATATCTCTACCTACCGGCTTACTTCAGGTTGGATGCTAATATCTGTCCGAAATGATATATTTACGTATGTCCTTGACAATTCACATGAAACGGAATGCTTCAAAATTTGACGAATTTCCATGAAAACCTCAACAAAACGCAAAAATACCATCATAAAAGGGCGGTACATACAGTTGTAGTTTATTATTTCCTTGAATATCTCGTTAAAAACTCCTCAAATGACTCCTGTAGAGACTTCTGGCTTATCAAGTTTCCCATTGAGACATAACGATTCCGTTTGAAAATATCACCAAATATACATGGAAAAAGGGATAGAAATCGTATATTAATCATCTTTTCTTGCATCTTTCCTCTGAATTCGTCCAAATTTTAATGTTTCTAGTCGAATATCATCTGACGTTTCGTATTTATAATTAGGGGCGTTCCTACTTTGAATGCCATCGATGGATGATATCGGGGAACACAGATTTAAGAGAAACGTCAAAATGTTACCAAAATTGCACATTTTTGCGTGAATTTTTCGAGAAAACAAAGACGAAAATCGAAAAAAGGGCTCCGTTACTTTTCCAGTTCATCTTTCGTGCATCAGATTGAGCCAAAACATCTCGTCCCGACGTTATCCTACGCCCCATCTCGTTTCTAGAAGTTTTCACTTTTCGACGAAAATCGATTTTTTCGTCGGGTTTGAGAATTATTATAAAATAATCGGGGTGTTTTTGCGGAAAAACCCCGGTACCGTAACAAATGTCCGTCTTTCCTCTTTCGAAACGTATTATCGCGTCCCTTCCTACTCCCCTTCCAACGGTCGAAAAAAGTCTAAACTTTTCTTCCCTTTTAAAAAAACACGTTTCTTTCCCCTTTCCCCCCCATAGTACTGATTCCTGACTTAGTATATAGACTAGTACGCGCCGTAGATCTACCTTGTAGGTAGATTCGCTTTGCCCGTAGATACACCTTGTAGGTAGATCTACATTGCCCATAGATCATCTTTGTCCATAGATCCACATTGTCCATAGATCTGCATTGGCCATAGATCTGCTGCATTGGCCATAGATCTGCTGCATTGGCCATAGATCTGCATTGGCCAAAAATCTATATAAAATTCATTCAAATACTGAATATCTTTTGTATTATCGATATCGGACTAATATACACCGAGATACTAAGGTTTCAGTATTTTCATAAATATGCGTTAGCAACGCACAGTATGTATGTAATTTGAGGAATAATTTTAATCAATTCGACATGAAACACCCTGTATATGATCGTCAGTCACTTAGTATATACCTTCAAGAATTATGCTATGGAATAATAACCTGTAGCTATGATCTCAACTATAAATCTATTGTGCACCCTGTATGAGATGAAAATGTGGGAACCCCTATTATTTTCAAATCAGTTCATTAATTTTATTATACCGATTTTCATATTTCAAATAGGTCTATTCATCAAGAAACCTCCAATAGGCACGGTAACTTCAGAAACACTGTATAATCGTTATTCTCATAAGTAGATACTTTGAAAACTACGCGAAAACATAAATATATAATATGTATATTACGGAATTATTCACACAGTTGACCAAAAAAAATTTGATCCATTTCATCATTTCAAAGCATTCACCGCAAAATAATATAAGAATTAATAACTGGCGAAAAATAAGAAAAAAAATTCACTGACTGGCAGCGATTCGAACCTGCAGTAGCGCTGCGCCTCAGATTATCAGTCCGCGACTCACAGCCTCCAGCCATGACCACGTTGAAGAACTCACTGCATTTCTGCTTCTTATAGGGAAAATTTCAAAATCACAGGATACAGAGATTCTATAAATTTGAAGAATTTTCATGATTTTCGTGTAAAAAACCGTTAGATATGAAGGAAATCGAATATTTATATCTCTACTTACAAATTTACTTCGACTTGATTGCTGTTATCAGTGCAAAATGAAAAATTCACGTCTCTCCTTGACAACTTACATGATACGAAATGCTATAAGATTTGACCAATTTCCATGAAAATCTCAACAAAACGCAAAGATACCATCAGTAAAGGACGTTTCGTACCATTTCAGTCCATTCTTTGCTTAAATATCTCGTTGAAAACACCTCAAATAACCGAAATAACTCCAGTAGAAGCTTCAGCAAACGAATGTATTCGACTGACACAAAACGATTCTGTTTGAAAATATCATCAAATATACCTCGAAAAACGGATAGAAATGGTATATTAATCATCTTTTCTTGCATCTTTCCTCTGAATTCGTCCAAATTTCAATGTTTCTAGTCGAATATCATCTGACGTTTCTCATTTTCATTCATATCGTTTCTATTCTGAATGCCATCGATGGATGATATCGGGGAACACAGATTTAAGAGAAACGTCAAAATGTTACCAAAATTGCACATTTTTGCGTGAATTTTTCGAGAAAACAAAGACGAAAATGGAAAAAAGGGCTCCGTTACTTTTCCAGTTCATCTTTCGTGCGTCAGATTGAGCCAAAACATCTCGTCCCGACGATATCCTACGCCCCATCTCGTTTCTAGAAGTTTTCACTTTTCGACGAAAATCGATTTTTTCGTCCAGTTTGAGAATAATTATAAAATAATCGGGGTGTTTTTGCGGAAAAACCCCGGTACCGTAACAAATGTCCGTCTTTCCTCTTTCGAAACGTATTGTCGCGTCCCTTCCTACTCCCCTTCCAACGGTCGAAAAAAGTCTAAACTTTTCTTCCCTTTTAAAAAAACACGTTTCTTTCCCCTTTCCCCCCCATAGTACTGATTCCTGACTTAGTATATAGACTAGTACGCGCCGTAGATCTACCTTGTAGGTAGATTCGCTTTGCCCGTAGATACACCTTGTAGGTAGATCTACATTGCCCATAGATCCTCTTTGTCCATAGATCCACATTTTCCATAGATCTGCATTGGCCATAGATCTGCATTGGACATAGATCTGCATTGGCCAAAAATCTATGTAAAATTCATTCAAATACTGCATATCTTCTGTATTATCGATATCGGACTAATATACAGCGAAATACTAAGGCTTCAGTATTTTCATAAATACGCGTTAGCAACGCACAGTATGTATGTAATTAGAGGAATAATTTTAATCAATTCGACATGAAACACCCTGTATATGATAGTCAGTCACCTAGTATATACCTTCAAGAATTTGCTATATAATAATAACCTGTAGCAATAATCACTACTATAAATCTATTGTACACCCTGTATGAGATGAGAATGTGGAAACCCCTATTATTTTCAAATCAGTTCATTAATTTTATTATACCGATTTTCATATTTCAAATGGGTCTATTCATCAAGAAACCTCTAATAGGCACTGTAACTTCAGAAACACTGTATAATCGTTATTCTTATACGTACTTTGAAAAGTATGCAAAAACATAAATATATAATATGTATATTACGGAATCATTCAAACAGTAGACCAAAAAAAAATTTGATCCATTTCATTATTCCAAAGCATTCACCGCCAAATAATATAAGAATTAATAACTTGCGAAAAATAAGAAAAAAAATCACTGACTGGCAGCGATTCGAACCTGCAGTAGTGAAGCGCCTCAGTTTATCAGTCCGCGACTCACTGCCTCTAGCCATGAACACGTTGAGGAATTTAATGCATTTGTGCTTCATATAGGGAAAATGTCAAAATCACAGGATACAGAAATTCTATAAACTTGAAGAATTTTCATGATTTTCGTGTAAAAAACCGTTAGATATGAAGGAAATCGAATATTTATATCTGTACCTACCGATTTTTCAGTCCAAAATGAAATATTTACGTCTTCCCTTGACAACTTACATGAAACGGAATGCTATATAATTTGACCAATTTCCATGAAAATCTCAACAAAATGCAAAGATGCCATCAGAAAAGGACGTTTTCTACCATTTCAGTCCTTTCTCTGCTTGAATATCTCGTTGAAAACACTTCAAATAACCAAAATAAATCCTATTGAAGCTTCAGCAAACCAATGTATTCGACTGTCACAAAATGATTCTGTTTGAAAATATCATCAAATATACCTCGAAAAACGGATAGAAATCGGATCTGAACATCTTTTCTTGTATATTTCCTCTCGATTCGTCCAAATTTCAATGTTTCTAGTCGAATATCATCTGACGTTTCTCATTTTCATTAACATCGTTTCTATTCTGAATGCCATCGATGGATGTTATCGGGGAACACAGATTTAAGAGAAACGTCAAAATGTTACCAAAATTGCACATTTTTGCGTGAATTTTTCGAGAAAACAAAGACGAAAATCGAAAAAAGGGCTCCGTTACTTTTCCAGTTCATCTTTCGTGCGTCAGATTGAGCCAAAACATCTCGTCCCGACGTTATCCTACGCCCCATCTCGTTTCTAGAAGTTTTCACTTTTCGACGAAAATCGATTTTTTCGTCGAGTTTGAGAATTATTATAAAATAATCGGGGTACTTTTGTCGAAAAACCCCGGTACCGTAACAAATGTCCGTCTTTCCTCTTTCGAAACGTATTATCGCGTCCCTTTCTCCTCCCCTCCCAACGGTCGAAAAAAGTCTAAACTTTTCTTCCCTTTTAAAAAAACACGTTTCTTTCCCCTTTCCCCCCCATAGTACTGATTCCTGACTTAGTATATAGACTAGTACGCGCCGTAGATCTACCTTGTAGGTAGATCAATGTAGCCCATAGATCTTCTTTGCCCGTAGATACACCTTGTAGGTAGATCTACATTGACCATAGATCCTCTTTGTCCATAGATCCTCATTGTCCATAGATCTACATTGGCCACAGATGTACACCCCATATAAAATTCATTCAAATACTGCATATCTCCTGTATTATCGATATCGGACTAATATACAACGCACAGTCTGTATGTAATTTGAGGAATAATTTTAATCAAGTCGACATGAAACATCGTGTATATAAAGTTTTTGTTGAAACACAAAAAAGCAAACAAAAACACCAATGAACATGCCCGACTCGTTATTCGAATACCTTCAAGATGGCAGAAAGAGCAAATGCTATGAAACCAATTTTCCATACGGAATCAATTCTTCAGGAATGTCTTAGACTAACCCAAAGCTATTATCCAAATTTTCAGATTTCATTTTGCCTATTTTTCCAAAAATATCAAATTGGTATCCCAATTCAATACACCCTGTAAAATCTTTAATCAATTATTATATTATTCCCCACAAATTATGAAAACGAAGAATAACCCGAAGCTTATAATCCGTTGTTTCAATAGGTTACAATTTTGCATAAATGTCTGATTGCCACTCAAAAATAATACACCCTGTATGAAATCGTCCACCTGTATATCAGTGTATACCTCCAAGAATTATGCAAAATAAATAACCTGGATCTAAGATCTCAACTATCAGATTTCAACAGGTTTCAGTTATTCAGAGTCGTCCAATTGGAACTCGGAAATTGTGCACTCTGTATAAAAAATATTCATCGCACGTATATCTTCGCAAATTATGCAAAAGAAAACTAACCTGAAGCTCTAATTCCAATTTTCAGATTTATAAGGTCTCGATTTTCCAGAAATGTATAATTGACGCTTGAAAATTGTACCCCCTATATGAAATGGGAATCCCTATTATTTTAAAATCATCATTGACTTTATTTGATCCATTTTACTATTCCAAAGTATTCACTGCCAAATAATATAAAAATTAATAACTGGCGAAAAAATAAGAAAAAAATTACAACTGGCAGCAGCGAGATTTGAACTTGCAGCCCATAGAGCCTTCAATTCAATCGACCGCATCCTTAACTACCCGGCCACAAAGGCTTTAAGTAAATATGTGCATTTGTGCTTGTTATAGGGAATGTGTCAAAATCACAGGTTTCAGAGTTTCTATACATATGAATAATTTTCATGATTTTCGTCTAAAAGACAATTAGATATAAAGGAAATCGAATATTTATATCTGTACCTACCGATTTATCAGTCCAAAATGAAAAATTCACGTCTCTCCTTGACAACTTACATGATACGGAATGCTATAAGATTTGACCAATTTCCATGAAAATCTCAACAAAACACAAAGATGCCATCAGAAAAGGACGTTTCCAACCATTCCCGTTCATCATTTGCTTGAATATCTCGTTGAAAACACTTCAAATAACCAAAATGACTCCAGTAGAAGCTTCAGCAAACCAATGTATTCGACTGCCACAAAATGATTCTGTTTGAAAATATCATCAAATATACCTCGAAAAACGGATCTGAATCATCTTTTCTTGCATCTTTCCTCTGAATTCGTCCAAATTTCAATGTTTGTAGTCGAATATCATCTGACGTTTCTCATTTTCATTCACATCGTTTCTATTCTGAATGCCATCGATGAATGTTATCGGGGAACACAGATTTAAGAGAAACGTCAAAATGTTACCAAAATTGCACATTTTTGCGTGAATTTTTCGAGAAAACAAAGACGAAAATGGAAAAAAGGGCTCCGTTACTTTTCCAGTTCATCTTTCGTGCGTCAGATTGAGCCAAAACATCTCGTCCCGACGATATCCTACGCCCCATCTCGTTTCTAGAAGTTTTCACTTTTCGACGAAAATCGATTTTTTCGTCCAGTTTGAGAATAATTATAAAATAATCGGGGTATTTTTGCCGAAAAACCTCGGTACCGTAACAAATGTCCGTCTTTCCTCTTTCGAAACGTATTATCGCGTCCCTTCCTACTTCTCTCCAAACGGTCGAAAAAAGTCTAAACTTTTCTTCACTTTTAAAAAAACACGTTTCTTTCCCCTTTCCCCCCCATAGTACTGATTCCTGACTTAGTATATAGACTAGTACGCGCCGTAGATCTACCTTGTAGGTAGATCAATGTAGCCCATAGATCTTCTTTGCCCGTAGATACACCTTGTAGGTAGATCTACATTGACCATAGATCCTCTTTGTCCATAGATCCTCATTGTCCATAGATCTACATTGGCCACAGATGTACACCCCATATAAAATTCATTCAAATACTGCATATCTCCTGTATTATCGATATCGGACTAATATACAACGCACAGTCTGTATGTAATTTGAGGAATAATTTTAATCAAGTCGACATGAAACATCGTGTATATAAAGTTTTTGTTGAAACACAAAAAAGCAAACAAAAACACCAATGAACATGCCCGACTCGTTATTCGAATACCTTCAAGATGGCAGAAAGAGCAAATGCTATGAAACCAATTTTCCATACGGAATCAATTCTTCAGGAATGTCTTAGACTAACCCAAAGCTATTATCCAAATTTTCAGATTTCATTTTGCCTATTTTTCCAAAAATATCAAATTGGTATCCCAATTCAATACACCCTGTAAAATCTTTAATCAATTATTATATTATTCCCCACAAATTATGAAAACGAAGAATAACCCGAAGCTTATAATCCGTTGTTTCAATAGGTTACAATTTTGCATAAATGTCTGATTGCCACTCAAAAATAATACACCCTGTATGAAATCGTCCACCTGTATATCAGTGTATACCTCCAAGAATTATGCAAAATAAATAACCTGGATCTAAGATCTCAACTATCAGATTTCAACAGGTTTCAGTTATTCAGAGTCGTCCAATTGGAACTCGGAAATTGTGCACTCTGTATAAAAAATATTCATCGCACGTATATCTTCGCAAATTATGCAAAAGAAAACTAACCTGAAGCTCTAATTCCAATTTTCAGATTTATAAGGTCTCGATTTTCCAGAAATGTATAATTGACGCTTGAAAATTGTACCCCCTATATGAAATGGGAATCCCTATTATTTTAAAATCATCATTGACTTTATTTGATCCATTTTACTATTCCAAAGTATTCACTGCCAAATAATATAAAAATTAATAACTGGCGAAAAAATAAGAAAAAAATTACAACTGGCAGCAGCGAGATTTGAACTTGCAGCCCATAGAGCCTTCAATTCAATCGACCGCATCCTTAACTACCCGGCCACAAAGGCTTTAAGTAAATATGTGCATTTGTGCTTGTTATAGGGAATGTGTCAAAATCACAGGTTTCAGAGTTTCTATACATATGAATAATTTTCATGATTTTCGTCTAAAAGACAATTAGATATAAAGGAAATCGAATATTTATATCTGTACCTACCGATTTATCAGTCCAAAATGAAAAATTCACGTCTCTCCTTGACAACTTACATGATACGGAATGCTATAAGATTTGACCAATTTCCATGAAAATCTCAACAAAACACAAAGATGCCATCAGAAAAGGACGTTTCCAACCATTCCCGTTCATCATTTGCTTGAATATCTCGTTGAAAACACTTCAAATAACCAAAATGACTCCAGTAGAAGCTTCAGCAAACCAATGTATTCGACTGCCACAAAATGATTCTGTTTGAAAATATCATCAAATATACCTCGAAAAACGGATCTGAATCATCTTTTCTTGCATCTTTCCTCTGAATTCGTCCAAATTTCAATGTTTGTAGTCGAATATCATCTGACGTTTCTCATTTTCATTCACATCGTTTCTATTCTGAATGCCATCGATGAATGTTATCGGGGAACACAGATTTAAGAGAAACGTCAAAATGTTACCAAAATTGCACATTTTTGCGTGAATTTTTCGAGAAAACAAAGACGAAAATGGAAAAAAGGGCTCCGTTACTTTTCCAGTTCATCTTTCGTGCGTCAGATTGAGCCAAAACATCTCGTCCCGACGATATCCTACGCCCCATCTCGTTTCTAGAAGTTTTCACTTTTCGACGAAAATCGATTTTTTCGTCCAGTTTGAGAATAATTATAAAATAATCGGGGTATTTTTGCCGAAAAACCTCGGTACCGTAACAAATGTCCGTCTTTCCTCTTTCGAAACGTATTATCGCGTCCCTTCCTACTTCTCTCCAAACGGTCGAAAAAAGTCTAAACTTTTCTTCACTTTTAAAAAAACACGTTTCTTTCCCCTTTCCCCCCCATAGTACTGATTCCTGACTTAGTATATAGACTAGTACGCGCCGTAGATCTACCTTGTAGGTAGATTCGCTTTGCCCGTAGATACACCTTGTAGGTAGATCTACATTGCCCATAGATCATCTTTGTCCATAGATCCACATTGTCCATAGATCTGCATTGGCCATAGATCTGCTGCATTGGCCATAGATCTGCTGCATTGGCCATAGATCTGCATTGGCCAAAAATCTATATAAAATTCATTCAAATACTGAATATCTTTTGTATTATCGATATCGGACTAATATACACCGAGATACTAAGGTTTCAGTATTTTCATAAATATGCGTTAGCAACGCACAGTATGTATGTAATTTGAGGAATAATTTTAATCAATTCGACATGAAACACCCTGTATATGATCGTCAGTCACTTAGTATATACCTTCAAGAATTATGCTATGGAATAATAACCTGTAGCTATGATCTCAACTATAAATCTATTGTGCACCCTGTATGAGATGAAAATGTGGGAACCCCTATTATTTTCAAATCAGTTCATTAATTTTATTATACCGATTTTCATATTTCAAATAGGTCTATTCATCAAGAAACCTCCAATAGGCACGGTAACTTCAGAAACACTGTATAATCGTTATTCTCATAAGTAGATACTTTGAAAACTACGCGAAAACATAAATATATAATATGTATATTACGGAATTATTCACACAGTTGACCAAAAAAAATTTGATCCATTTCATCATTTCAAAGCATTCACCGCAAAATAATATAAGAATTAATAACTGGCGAAAAATAAGAAAAAAAATTCACTGACTGGCAGCGATTCGAACCTGCAGTAGCGCTGCGCCTCAGATTATCAGTCCGCGACTCACAGCCTCCAGCCATGACCACGTTGAAGAACTCACTGCATTTCTGCTTCTTATAGGGAAAATTTCAAAATCACAGGATACAGAGATTCTATAAATTTGAAGAATTTTCATGATTTTCGTGTAAAAAACCGTTAGATATGAAGGAAATCGAATATTTATATCTCTACTTACAAATTTACTTCGACTTGATTGCTGTTATCAGTGCAAAATGAAAAATTCACGTCTCTCCTTGACAACTTACATGATACGAAATGCTATAAGATTTGACCAATTTCCATGAAAATCTCAACAAAACGCAAAGATACCATCAGTAAAGGACGTTTCGTACCATTTCAGTCCATTCTTTGCTTAAATATCTCGTTGAAAACACCTCAAATAACCGAAATAACTCCAGTAGAAGCTTCAGCAAACGAATGTATTCGACTGACACAAAACGATTCTGTTTGAAAATATCATCAAATATACCTCGAAAAACGGATAGAAATGGTATATTAATCATCTTTTCTTGCATCTTTCCTCTGAATTCGTCCAAATTTCAATGTTTCTAGTCGAATATCATCTGACGTTTCTCATTTTCATTCATATCGTTTCTATTCTGAATGCCATCGATGGATGATATCGGGGAACACAGATTTAAGAGAAACGTCAAAATGTTACCAAAATTGCACATTTTTGCGTGAATTTTTCGAGAAAACAAAGACGAAAATCGAAAAAAGGGCTCCGTTACTTTTCCAGTTCATCTTTCGTGCGTCAGATTGAGCCAAAACATCTCGTCCCGACGATATCCTACGCCCCATCTCGTTTCTAGAAGTTTTCACTTTTCGACGAAAATCGATTTTTTCGTCGAGTTTGAGAATAATTATAAAATAATCGGGGTACTTTTGTCGAAAAACCCCGGTACCGTAACAAATGTCCGTCTTTCCTCTTTCGAAACGTATTATCGCGTCCCTTCCTACTCCCCTTCCAACGGTCAAAAAAAGTCTAAACTTTTCTTCCCTTTTAAAAAAACACGTTTCTTTCCCCTTTCCCCCCCATAGTACTGATTCCTGACTTAGTATATAGACTAGTACGCGCCGTAGATCTACCTTGTAGGTAGATTCGCTTTGCCCGTAGATACACCTTGTAGGTAGATCTACATTGCCCATAGATCATCTTTGTCCATAGATCCACATTGTCCATAGATCTGCATTGGCCATAGATCTGCTGCATTGGCCATAGATCTGCTGCATTGGCCATAGATCTGCATTGGCCAAAAATCTATATAAAATTCATTCAAATACTGAATATCTTTTGTATTATCGATATCGGACTAATATACACCGAGATACTAAGGTTTCAGTATTTTCATAAATATGCGTTAGCAACGCACAGTATGTATGTAATTTGAGGAATAATTTTAATCAATTCGACATGAAACACCCTGTATATGATCGTCAGTCACTTAGTATATACCTTCAAGAATTATGCTATGGAATAATAACCTGTAGCTATGATCTCAACTATAAATCTATTGTGCACCCTGTATGAGATGAAAATGTGGGAACCCCTATTATTTTCAAATCAGTTCATTAATTTTATTATACCGATTTTCATATTTCAAATAGGTCTATTCATCAAGAAACCTCCAATAGGCACGGTAACTTCAGAAACACTGTATAATCGTTATTCTCATAAGTAGATACTTTGAAAACTACGCGAAAACATAAATATATAATATGTATATTACGGAATTATTCACACAGTTGACCAAAAAAAATTTGATCCATTTCATCATTTCAAAGCATTCACCGCAAAATAATATAAGAATTAATAACTGGCGAAAAATAAGAAAAAAAATTCACTGACTGGCAGCGATTCGAACCTGCAGTAGCGCTGCGCCTCAGATTATCAGTCCGCGACTCACAGCCTCCAGCCATGACCACGTTGAAGAACTCACTGCATTTCTGCTTCTTATAGGGAAAATTTCAAAATCACAGGATACAGAGATTCTATAAATTTGAAGAATTTTCATGATTTTCGTGTAAAAAACCGTTAGATATGAAGGAAATCGAATATTTATATCTCTACTTACAAATTTACTTCGACTTGATTGCTGTTATCAGTGCAAAATGAAAAATTCACGTCTCTCCTTGACAACTTACATGATACGAAATGCTATAAGATTTGACCAATTTCCATGAAAATCTCAACAAAACGCAAAGATACCATCAGTAAAGGACGTTTCGTACCATTTCAGTCCATTCTTTGCTTAAATATCTCGTTGAAAACACCTCAAATAACCGAAATAACTCCAGTAGAAGCTTCAGCAAACGAATGTATTCGACTGACACAAAACGATTCTGTTTGAAAATATCATCAAATATACCTCGAAAAACGGATAGAAATGGTATATTAATCATCTTTTCTTGCATCTTTCCTCTGAATTCGTCCAAATTTCAATGTTTCTAGTCGAATATCATCTGACGTTTCTCATTTTCATTCATATCGTTTCTATTCTGAATGCCATCGATGGATGATATCGGGGAACACAGATTTAAGAGAAACGTCAAAATGTTACCAAAATTGCACATTTTTGCGTGAATTTTTCGAGAAAACAAAGACGAAAATGGAAAAAAGGGCTCCGTTACTTTTCCAGTTCATCTTTCGTGCGTCAGATTGAGCCAAAACATCTCGTCCCGACGATATCCTACGCCCCATCTCGTTTCTAGAAGTTTTCACTTTTCGACGAAAATCGATTTTTTCGTCCAGTTTGAGAATAATTATAAAATAATCGGGGTGTTTTTGCGGAAAAACCCCGGTACCGTAACAAATGTCCGTCTTTCCTCTTTCGAAACGTATTGTCGCGTCCCTTCCTACTCCCCTTCCAACGGTCGAAAAAAGTCTAAACTTTTCTTCCCTTTTAAAAAAACACGTTTCTTTCCCCTTTCCCCCCCATAGTACTGATTCCTGACTTAGTATATAGACTAGTACGCGCCGTAGATCTACCTTGTAGGTAGATTCGCTTTGCCCGTAGATACACCTTGTAGGTAGATCTACATTGCCCATAGATCCTCTTTGTCCATAGATCCACATTTTCCATAGATCTGCATTGGCCATAGATCTGCATTGGACATAGATCTGCATTGGCCAAAAATCTATGTAAAATTCATTCAAATACTGCATATCTTCTGTATTATCGATATCGGACTAATATACAGCGAAATACTAAGGCTTCAGTATTTTCATAAATACGCGTTAGCAACGCACAGTATGTATGTAATTAGAGGAATAATTTTAATCAATTCGACATGAAACACCCTGTATATGATAGTCAGTCACCTAGTATATACCTTCAAGAATTTGCTATATAATAATAACCTGTAGCAATAATCACTACTATAAATCTATTGTACACCCTGTATGAGATGAGAATGTGGAAACCCCTATTATTTTCAAATCAGTTCATTAATTTTATTATACCGATTTTCATATTTCAAATGGGTCTATTCATCAAGAAACCTCTAATAGGCACTGTAACTTCAGAAACACTGTATAATCGTTATTCTTATACGTACTTTGAAAAGTATGCAAAAACATAAATATATAATATGTATATTACGGAATCATTCAAACAGTAGACCAAAAAAAAATTTGATCCATTTCATTATTCCAAAGCATTCACCGCCAAATAATATAAGAATTAATAACTTGCGAAAAATAAGAAAAAAAATCACTGACTGGCAGCGATTCGAACCTGCAGTAGTGAAGCGCCTCAGTTTATCAGTCCGCGACTCACTGCCTCTAGCCATGAACACGTTGAGGAATTTAATGCATTTGTGCTTCATATAGGGAAAATGTCAAAATCACAGGATACAGAAATTCTATAAACTTGAAGAATTTTCATGATTTTCGTGTAAAAAACCGTTAGATATGAAGGAAATCGAATATTTATATCTGTACCTACCGATTTTTCAGTCCAAAATGAAATATTTACGTCTTCCCTTGACAACTTACATGAAACGGAATGCTATATAATTTGACCAATTTCCATGAAAATCTCAACAAAATGCAAAGATGCCATCAGAAAAGGACGTTTTCTACCATTTCAGTCCTTTCTCTGCTTGAATATCTCGTTGAAAACACTTCAAATAACCAAAATAAATCCTATTGAAGCTTCAGCAAACCAATGTATTCGACTGTCACAAAATGATTCTGTTTGAAAATATCATCAAATATACCTCGAAAAACGGATAGAAATCGGATCTGAACATCTTTTCTTGTATATTTCCTCTCGATTCGTCCAAATTTCAATGTTTCTAGTCGAATATCATCTGACGTTTCTCATTTTCATTAACATCGTTTCTATTCTGAATGCCATCGATGGATGTTATCGGGGAACACAGATTTAAGAGAAACGTCAAAATGTTACCAAAATTGCACATTTTTGCGTGAATTTTTCGAGAAAACAAAGACGAAAATCGAAAAAAGGGCTCCGTTACTTTTCCAGTTCATCTTTCGTGCGTCAGATTGAGCCAAAACATCTCGTCCCGACGTTATCCTACGCCCCATCTCGTTTCTAGAAGTTTTCACTTTTCGACGAAAATCGATTTTTTCGTCGAGTTTGAGAATTATTATAAAATAATCGGGGTACTTTTGTCGAAAAACCCCGGTACCGTAACAAATGTCCGTCTTTCCTCTTTCGAAACGTATTATCGCGTCCCTTTCTCCTCCCCTCCCAACGGTCGAAAAAAGTCTAAACTTTTCTTCCCTTTTAAAAAAACACGTTTCTTTCCCCTTTCCCCCCCATAGTACTGATTCCTGACTTAGTATATAGACTAGTACGCGCCCTTATCTACCTTGTAGGTAGATCAATATATCCCATAGATCTTCCTTAAAGGTAGATCAATGTTGCCCATAGATCTACCTCTTTGGGTAGATCAATATCGCCCATAGATCTACCTTTTAAGTAGATCAATTTAGCCCATAGAACTATTTTTTGGGTGGATTTAATTGTATAATAATTTGAAATTAATTGAAATCCAATTTTTTGATTTACCATATTTTATAGCTATTTGGCTCGTAACTGAAGATAATTGAAATTTATTGTTGATGGGGAATTGTTAAAAAAAAAGAATTCCGAAGAAATAAAATTAATTTATTAATTTCATGAATATTATTATTATCATTGGTGAAACAACAGTGAAATGAAAATTGATAATCCAAATAAAAAACAGATTTATTATTAAAATATTTTTTTGAAAAATACCCTTCAAAATTCTAGTTGTTTGTTGACCATTATATAAATCATAATGAAAAGAACTTATTCTTGTAATGAGAGATAAAATATATATTTGAAAAAGAACATAAATGAAGTTTTGTTGAAATTATACAATTGAACACACCTATCTGATTATTAAACATTGAATATTAAGTAAAACATCGGAATGAACCCAATGATGCATTACAATGATAAAATATAATAACAAAACATTGATTATAACATTGAAATAAACCAATGGAGATAATGGTTTTCATGAATTTTGTCTTCCGTTTCTTGTTCTTCAAAATTACTTCTGGTAATGGTTCTTCAAAGTTTCGTCATCTTCAATATGGAACATGAAAAATATTCAATAAAATCTTATCATTCGCAGAAGAAGATATTTTCGGTTTTACCTTTGTTTTTTTATTGTTATATCCTCTAAGTAACCATTATGAAAGAATTCCTCACTGTTCGTTTAGGAGAACATTCAGTCATCATAACCATATATATTTAAAATTGAGCTTCCGCTGTGTTTTTTTTGTGGAGTTTTTGTTTCGTTGTATAACCATCGCCCATTTCTTTTAGAATTTTTCATTAATGACCTGATATTGCCAATTATTATCATGCTCATTGATATTCCTATAGATCTAAAAAGATAAAAATCAGTGATAAAGTTATCATTTGTGATATATCAAATAAAATTGATATAATCTTGGATATTTCCATAAGTTACTGAAGCAAACTTTCAGCTGATGGAATCAATCACTTATCTTAAATAACATAGCTCTTCTTCGGCAATCGGGATGTTTTTGAATAACTCATAACAAAATCAGACTGCATATCATCTTGGGGAGTTCTGAATTTTGAAAATAATAATTCATTTAAATGGTCTATTTTCTTTTTCCATGTGAACTTACTCTCAGTAGCCTATTATTGAAGAGTCTTATTTTGCGTAGATCCATGAGTTTCCTTGGGTTTTTTTTTATTATTTAAGTACCTCCGTCCGTTTGTTAAAAGTATAAAGAAAATTTCAGAACTGATCTATCATTCAAAGAAATACGTGAGGGCATAAGGTAGCAAAAAAAAATTCATGATAAATAATTAATCAAATGATTATACAAAATAATTATTAATTTAAATTTCGAAAGGCGTAAACTTGATTTAGTTTGTTGAGAAGAATTTATTGAAATTTATTTTCGCGAATGATACCATTTTTTTTTAGATTTTATTGATTGATATAATATATGATGACATAACTGTAAAAGCTTTGAATTCAAGAATCAAAGTTTCTTCCAAACAATAATTATTCTTTGTAGAAATAAGGAAGAATCAAAGGTAAATTAAAAGTGAACTAATGGAAATTTTATATTTCAAATTAAAATTGAATTCAAAATACTACTGTATACTATATTTTTAGTAAAAATTTGTTTTGATGACTTTTTCAGTTTACCTTGATTTCGCGAGTGATGTATTTCCACTTTTACGCCATTCCATGATCGAGCCCTCGAGAACGCAACATAAAGTTGCCCGTGAGAAAAAACTGGACTATCCAAATAAATTCCGACCTGATCAAATGTCTGGCCTTGCGCTTTATTGATAGTAAGTGCGAAACAAACTTTTACTGGAAATTGTCGTCGTCTGAGTACAAAAGGTAGATTTCTATCGGCCGAAGTGAGGTCCATTCGTGGAATTAGGACTTTTTTTCCTACAAAACGACCAGTTACAATTTCCGCTGTTAAAAGAACGTCTGTAACGGCTGATACTAATAATCGCGTTCCATTAATCAACCCATCTTGCAAACATAGATTCCGCAAAAGTATAATTGGTACGCCTGATTTCAACCTAAGTTCGTGCAATGGCATTCCACTGGGTGTTATAGTGTTTAAATATTCTTCAGGGAAGTTCGCAATCTCGTCTTCGTCATTCGAAACCACACTATCATTGCTATGAATTATAGTAAGAGTTCCGGAAAATCTATCGAGAATTCTGTCATTGAGTTGATTACAATGATCATTCTTGGGACATAGGATGGCGCGCGTAGAGAGCTGTTCTGGTGTAAGGGTATTAAGCTCTCCATAAATCTCATCAACGACATTATCCGTTAAGCATCGATTAGGAAGACAGATTAAATCATTGCAATCTTGTCCATCTTTGGTTATTTTTTCGTTGATGATACCGCGTCCGAGATCTTCAAGCCAAGAAGTGAAGTCTTCCTCGCCTTCCCTTACTCTCATATTTTGAACCAAGTTTAATACATGAAATCTATTCCAAACTCTAGAGTTTGTGAAAAATAATTCAACCTGTTGAACGCGACCTGGAGCTATAGGTAATAACTGTTTTACGTCCCCACCGAATAATATGCACTTACCACCGAAAGGTTCTGAATTAGAGCATATATCTCGAAGAAGTTCGTCTACTATGTTTATGACGTGGTAGTTCACCATCGATATCTCATCCCAAATAATGAGTTGAAGATTTCTTAAGTATCCAGCCTCTTCGGATTGTACGGTTATTGACGAACGGGTGTCTGCGTTAAAGTCCAAGGGTAATCGGAATGTGGAATGAACGGTCCTTCCATTCTTAAGAAGTAATGCGGCGATTCCTGTGAATGCAACGGCTATGGCCGGAATACGCAATATTTCGCAATACTCTAATAAAGCATTATAAATGAAAGTTTTTCCCGTTCCGCCGCTTCCTTGGACATAAAAATATCTGTCATTTACATCCGACTGTAATGCGTTGATGACTCGATCGAATACATTGCGTTGATCTGTATTCAAGTTATTTGGATTGAATTCTTCCACATTAGTTCTTTCAATTTGATTATTTTCTTCGTCGATATCGTGAATGTCATTTTCTGAGTCAGTCTCCGGTTCTGGCAAATTAAAATCTGACAAATTTCTGCCCAAAGCATTTAAAACGTAACTGATTCTGCGCAAACATCGATTTTCTGAATCACGTTCTGTATATCCTTTTTTGATAAAATCTTCGAACATACATTTTTTGAAATTTTCCCAGAGGTCTATTGGATTTCCAATCTCGCAAAAACATAACATATAAGCGAATAATTTTCTCATAGAACCTGGCATATCAACCAAAGCCGCATGTTCTAATGTTTTGAACCATTCGTGATCAGAGGCGATTAAATTTCTAGCTCGTACCGTTTCTGTGAAAGTTGGGTACATTACGCCGTGAAACGTGCGTAGATCTTCAAAGGAAGTTGGTCCAGCGACGTGCAATAGTAAAATGCGTAAATGAAATTTTTCCTTATATTTTGGACTGATTGTGTATAACCGAGGTATAACAGCGCAATTTTTTCGTCGTTTTATCCATCGATGTTCTTGATCGTTGAAGGAATAATATAACGGAATTTCGAGATATTTGAATTTACGTGCGCTAGCATTTTCAACGTTCAATCGAAAATATGCTTCTAAACGGCTCAATTTTGGATATTGCAAAGCCACCTCCTCTTGTCCTTCTTCGAAATAAACGACTCGCTCTCCTGGGAGATGTACCGGCAATCTAGATATTGCGTGACTTCTTCCTTGAATCGGAAAACCTAGCAAACGCCATGCTGATTCGCCAGAGGAAATATACCTTGATTCTATAAACGCTTTTATCTCGTCGTAAACAATTTCGTTTTTTAATTGGAGAATGGCAGCGTCTGGCCCTTTATTTATGTATTTGAATACATACTTGACAGCTCCAACCGTCGTAACCACCTCTACATTTATGTGACTTTCATATTTCTGAGATAGATATGGACTGTACGGAACTACATCCCTGTTGTCAACGGTACACATAATACGATTTCTCGTAAACGCTGCTGTTCGACCGTCATTTCTCCGTCGGTATATCGGTATAGCTTTGTCGATCGCTGTATTCGTCGAAAATGATTTTGGATATTTTTTCGAACAAACACCCTCTACCATACAAGCTGCGTTTGGAGCACGATCACCACACGGACCGTGGATCATGGTTGACATAATAATTTGGAAAAGCTGCGAATTTTCCGCTGGCAGCTCGGCACATATGATTTTATCTACGTCTTCTGGATTGCGTAATTTATCCTTATCATCTAAAAATATCAAGCAATGCATATGTGGTAAACCCCGCTTTTGAAATTCAATTACGTAGACAAACGCAATTACTTCGCCGAAAATTTTCTTTTTCAAAATATCCTCGAAAAATGCCTTTCTTTTCAATTCGAAAACACGGGCGATATATTCTGGTCTGTCTTGGGGATTCAATAAACTACTATTAATATTTTCCGTAATCTCCCGCCAATTTGGGTTGCATGTAAATGTTACAAATAGTGAGGGTCTACCAAATTTTGCCACAATCGCCATCGCGTCTTGGTAATTTTGCTGCATGAAACGTGCACCTCCCATGAAAGTACTCGGCAGTACAACGATTCTGCCGATTTTTTCATTTCCGACCGATTCGACTGCTGATTTACGCGCAACATAATCTTGCAGCCCGACGTAATTGTTGGCACGTAATTTTTTTTGATGGGTACGTAAATAATGTAACCGATCACCCTCTACTTCCACATATTTATCAACAATGAATTGTTGTGTAAGTCGTCCGCAAAAAAGAATTGGATTGAATTTGCCGGATCGACTCATCAAACGATAGCACTCGAATTCTCGTTTTGAAATACGTTTTCCGCTCCGGTTACTCATTAAACTTATCGACCATCCCAATTCTCCATGGGGGAAAAGCAAAGGGTAACATAATGCATCTACGATTGGCGACAATTTTGGAATATCTCGATAAGTATTCTGTTGGCCTAGCGAGTTGTTTCCTATCAAATAAACGCGAATTGAACCTGGTGGAGGTACATCCCCGTCGACACTACTGAAAACACCACCTATTTCGTTAGAGGTTGTCGGAGCCGCATGTTTCTTCCGATCCGTATCCGGTTGGCCATGAAAATAGAGTCCGTATTGAGGAATCACGTCTTTTCCGCCGATTCCTCGCCCTTCCAAAACCTTTTTACCTAAATTATGATATATTTGTGCGAAAGGATGAATTTTTCTCAAAAGCGCATCAATTTGTTGCAATAATTTAGAATCACAACCGTCGTGCACATTATTGGACGTCCTCTTTCTGGTAGCTTCTCCAGAATCTATAAAATATAAAGATCCAAACGATGGATTGAGCGTATCAACATCTGATAATCGATGGTATATTTGCCCTGATACAACGATCACTGGGGCTCCGCTCGCTAAACCTTCTCTTCGGGCGAAGGAGGTTGAACCAAGTGCCAATAGAGTGTTGTATCTTCGAATATTTTTGATGAAGTTACTTGACTGAGGATGCGCATCCGTTATTAAAGCCTTCAATAAATCTGGATAGACGGACTGTTCCGGAAGTTTGATAGCGCCTTTATTACAGCATGTCATGTATTCTTTATTAAAGAAAAGGGCGTCGCAGAACGAACATGTTCGATTCATTGGACCCAGGTAATGGGAAGTAATACCTATGGTTTTTCCTGGGAACGCCGAAGAAGAACAATCCATATCTGGCTCAGTTGTCACCTGATTTGTTTTTCTAAATGTAGAAATATTTTTAGTTCGAAATTTTTGTGATCGAACGACACTGGAGTTCTGGTTTTCATATAATGTCAACGTATGAAAATCAACTACATCAGATAAATCACCGACGGAACCAATTTCTACTCGAACTGGGACTAAGGTATATAAATAATCGTTGTTATAGTTTTGCAACATGAAGTTAAGCAAATCTTGGTCGTTTGAAAATTTAAGTAAACAGGCCTTACCGTCTTCTTCAATACCCATTCCATTATTATCGCGACTGTGGGAATCAAATAAATAAATGGAATTTCCGACTTTAGCCAGGCCAGTCGACAAAAGACCACACGTAAAAATAGCACATTCGAAATTTTGAAAAATTCTCTCAATGCCTTGTGCTAAGGGTACATCTATTTCTCCTCGTCTTCCTAATCCTACAAACCCCGTCACCGAATCCATCTCATTTACTCGTAATGAATAAAATACGTTCGCAATGATGAAATTTGGATACACCTCTACAACGAATAGATCAGGTGCATTTTGTGACGTTCGCATTGCTACGGATTTTTTATAAAGCTGATCTCCATAATCGAGAATATTATCAATTATTGTGGTATCCCATGAACTGAATGGAAATACTTTACTATATGCTACTGCCACTGCCGCGTTTGTTGTGCATTGATGATTGCGTGACTCTAAACTAAATCTCAAATCATTCTGACTTCGCGTTCCCCTGATTATACTCCTATCCCTTACAGAATTAACTTCCGCATCTTCAACAACATTGTAATTCAAATTGTCATTGTTAACATTTTCGAACGGCGGAGGTACTTTCGGTTGAGGATTTGTCGAATTGGAAATATCTAAAAAAATTTATGAAATGAGTATATTTTAGTATATGAGATACACACAAATGCAATGATGATACCTACATGACATTATTCAAGACAGAGATGTTTAAAAGCATTTTTATCTTGTCACCATCAAGAGAGATTTAATCATGAATCATGAATTCAGTCATGGATCATATGTTTGTTATAACATCAAAATTACATTGTTATAGCTTAACTATACAGGGTCATTCACTTGGATGGCCTATTAGACGTTTATGGAAAACTATCCATAATTTTTAGCTGAACATTTGCGTATTGGGGTTTGAGACAATGATCTTTCTCCCTAAAATATATCCAGATCTATATAACTTCCGGTTATACCGGAAATAGACTGCTACTTCCTTATTTCAAATGACACACCCAATATATTATTGCATCATTAGATAGCTTTTTTGATGGCAATTTCGGCAATATGCCATGCCTTGGGTGAAAACTCAATGGTTCATGAGTTATTGGGATTCTTATGAAAAAAATGCTGGAGATGTGGACTCACATTTTTTAATATTTCAGCAGAAAAAGCTTTTTTCGAAAAAATACTTTTTTTTTCGATTCTGTAAATACGTAGTATTATAAGACTGTTTGCGGTTTGAACCAAAAATGTACAGGGTGTTCATAAGAAGATCATGAACTTGGACAACACAAATTCATCAAAACTCAAGATTTTCAAATTAGAACCTATATTTTTTATTTTTTCAGTCGATTCTACGTACAAAAATAGTGGGGGTTACTTTACCTCAAATGAATACTTCGAGAGTTATTGAGGAAGAACTTTGAATGAGGAAAAACCGCTATTTATAACTGTGTTGAGTGGTCTGTGACTTCCGAAAACACAGAAAGAAACCAAAATTCGATGTTTCCAAAACTAAATTTGACATACCAAGAATTTTAATGTATTATTCGTAATTGAAAAATGTAAAATTTAGTTACCAAACATCGAATTTTAGTTTCTTTTTGTGTTTTCCGGAAAGTTAAAGTTCTTCCTCGATAACTCTTGAAGTACTCATTTTAGGTAAAGGGTTTGCTTAAGTAACCCCCACTATTTTTGTACGTAGAATCGACTGAAAAAATAAAAAATATAGGTTCTCATTTGAAAATCTTGAGTTTTGATGAATTTGTGTTGTCCAAATTCATGATCTTCTTATGAACATCCTGTACATTTTTGGTTCAAACCGCAAACAGTCTTATAATACTACTTATTTGCAGTATCGAAAAAAGCTTTTTCTGCTGAAATATTTAAGAAAAACTGAGTCCTCATCTCCAGCATTTTTTTCATAAAAATCCCAATAACTCATGAACCGTTGAGTTTTCACCCAATGTATGGCATGTTTCCGAAATTGCCATCAAAAAAGCTATCTAATGATGCAATAATATACTGGGTTTGCCATTTGAAATGAAGAAGTAGCAGTCTGTTTCCGGTATAACTGAAAGTTGTAGAGATCTGAAAATATTTTAGGGGGAAAGATCATTGTCTCAAACCCCAATACGCAAATGTTCAGCTAAAAATTATGGATAGTTTTCCATAAACGTCTAATAGGCCATCCAAGTGAATCACCCTGTATAGTTAAGGTAAAAATCGAAATATTTCATAGCTGTACAGGAATGAAGAACACTCCACACTGGGAATTCGAGATGATTAATAATTTTTGAGAAAGGAACGGTATGGATTTTTCCGAGATTAATTTCGATGACCTCTTTTTTATAGAAATAATTTCAAATATTCAGAAACACCATTTAAGTACAGAAGTTGAAACAAAAACTTCAATAAATAGAATATTGTTGAATTTAGGTACAAATACCATCCTAGTTCAACATGCAATAAAACTTGAGAACTCGACTACTACCTATAGTCATAGGTAGAAAATATTATATCAATGAAATAGTAGGTACCTACCTGGTTTAATTTTCTTAGACGCATTGAAACCTCCTTTGGGTTTTTTCCCAATTTTTTTCGATCTTTTGATAACCATTTTCCAATATGTATTTCAATATGTAATATGTATTCAGATACCTATGTATCTTTTTGAATCTTCTCCAGAGCAAGATTATCTAAAATTTTAAATATTAAATTGAAACCATAGACATTCCCTCTACGTTGACGTTTTCAAGAACAATCGATTGATTGAAATATATTACAAACGTTTTCAAATGAAAATCATTATCTTCAAGGTATTCAGTCATTGAAAATCATTACATGCAGTTATGAAATCAAAAAATGAAGAATTCATTTGATTATGATTTGAAAAATATCCGAATATTGGATAAGATAGTTAGAAATTGAATATTATGTAACTAATTGATTAGAAATAAGTATGTACATAAATGATTAATTGGAATTCTTACCTCTTCCTAATAAGAACTTTGAAAAAGTAGCTATTAAAAATTATCTCAATAACAACGTACTTCACACCAAATTCAACAGAATTAGAATAAATCTGAGAATGAGAAATGAAAGCCCTTGTAGAAATTCCCGCAATTTTCTTAGCGTCCCCCCAACGGCTATTTTGAGGGAGAATATTCCCCTCCTTCATCTTTCTTCAGGTGTACAGATGAATTGCAACGTTGTCAAATTAAAACAATCAAATTACATTACATACATCATTACATATCAGTTATTTATGTATTCAGGTGAAAATTTGAATTATCATTACAAAAAATCGAAGCTTTCTGACAATATAATCGCTTTGATATAAATATATTCCTATTTTGAGATTCTTAGTAAAATTCCTCCAAAAAAAAACCTTGGCAAGCTTGCATCGGAAGTGCAAATGTAGGGGTGAACTATTGGTCAACTTGAAGTGAACCAATAGAAATAAATTTTAATGTCCTCCTAACGTGTATCTTGTATCCCTCCCATATTATAGATCAGAGGTGCTCAAACTTTCTGTTCCGAATAAATGCGAATTACTATATGGATGTTCACTCTATAATATCGAGAATTTTATCATTTAGAATTATATATTATTTTATACAATTTAACGCACAAACAATGCATTTGTTGATAAATTACTCATAATAATATATCATGATACCTGTTATCTATTTAATACCTATTAATGATCAATAATGGTTATTTAAGTCGACTCTATGATCAGAGCAAACATAAAATATGCAATATCAATATGGAATGGATATACATTTACCTGGGTAGCTCTTTATTATTGTATTTTATTTTGAATTTTCCAAAGGATCTTTTTTATTTACTTATTATGTAGGTATAGCCATAGATATTTCAAAATGATATTGAGAGATACTCTGAGATGTAGATTTGTTTTTGATGATTTCATCTTTGAATAAATATTCTAAATATAGGAAGAAGTGTTTAAAAGGTTTTCTTCATTTTTCATCAGTATTCCCCGTCCCCGAGTAGGATTGAAATAACGCAAACAATGCGAATCATCAAAACTTATTACCATTGCCAAACCTATTAGATACGCAATGATGCCAAACCTATTAGATATGCAATGAAAGGTTACCCTAACATTGTCAACTAATGCTCATTTAGTTCGGATTTTTTTAGTGATGCAAATACATTATTATAAGTGACAGTACTCGATCATATCCTAACAGCTTAGGTACTAATTGGGTACGTCTGCTATAAAGATAAGATCAATCGAGTAAAGTGAAATTCCATAAATAGTGGGAAATTTGGCATCGTCGCATTAACTTGATGCGTTGAAGCGTTGAATAGATCAGATAATCTAATAGATGTCACTTGTCATGATTTATAGGAGTACCTTATAGGTCAGCAGTTCTAAAAAGTTTGTTTCTGGTCTCTTTTAATATAATAGCCTTATTCTATGATATGTGCTTACCGGATGAAAATTATATTTTATCGAATAAAATATGTGTCTGAATATATTCCATGAGAGTTACATCGGCTTTATCTAGTGACACCCGATAGAATAATTTTTTTCAAAAAATCCGATGATATTGTTTCTAAAAACAACAGGGCATGGTAACCGATTTCTGCGATAAGTTAAAAAGTAAAATTTGTATTTATTGAAAAATAACGATTGGTCTATCACAGCGCTCGATTAATCGCATTTCCCCCAGTACCAATGCTAGGAACATGGAATGGAAAAGTTCCATAATACATAAAATCCAAGGCTATAATTTCAATTTTTGTCTGAGATCTCACCTAAATCTAATGGCAATATTTGATTTCATTACTTTGCCCCAAAAATCGGGATAAACTTGATAATTAAAAAATATTTCTGAATGAGAGGTATAGAGGAGTATTTTTTCACCTTGAACCATAAATTCGACATGTATTCCATCATTTACTATTGCTTTATTTCCGTTTTGATATTTGTTTCTTTAATTCTAGTACCAATTCTCTGCCTTCACAATTTTGAATGATCAAAGATTTTTCACAATTCCTTTATAGACCAATTGATTCCAATTTTTTTTTTCAATTTGGTAGGCACCCACTCACTTTCGAAGAAAACAATGTAATGTGGCGCGGAGCATGTTAAACTTTATTCCCGGCAGTATTTTAGTATTAAATGTTGAAGAAAATTTTGTATGCTAATGAAACCATATTTTTAATATGTATCAAAATTAATTTCCACCTCTTTCCTTTCGAAACGTTTCCTCATATCCCGTTTAACTCACTTCGAGAAACGTCTGAATATACTTTTTTTCCGTAAATACGTTTTTCACTACTTACCACAGTAGTTATGCTATGTTTTGCAATTAGTACCTATACAGAAGAATTATTTTCAATCCTTATAAACTCGAAAGTGACGAAACACCCTGTATATAAAAAAATGTTGTTGAAAGAAAGGATTATTCTTACCAGAGAAAAATTTCAAAAAATAATTATTGAAAATTTGTATCTTCATTCCCTTCATAAACGGATGAGATAAGGATAAAAAAATATTTTTTATTTAGTAGGAATTAATATTACATAATATAATACCGATTTTCATATAGGTCTATTATCAGGAAACCTCTAATACGCAGTAAGCACTGTAACTGAAGAAACTCTGTATAATCGTTATTCTTATTTTTTGAAAACCTCGCAAAAACACAACTATTTATGTATAATAACAAATCATTCACACAGTAGACCAAAAAAAATTGATCCATTTCATTATTCCAAAGCATTCACCGCCAAAGAATATAAGAATTAATAACTTGCGAAAAATAAGAAAAAAAATCACTGACTGGCAGCGATTCGAACCTGCTGTAGCGCAGCGCCTCAGTTTATCAGGCCGCGACTCACTGCCTCCACCCATGAGAACGTTGGGAAAGTTATTGCATTTGTGCTTCTTATAGGGAATGTGTCAAAATCACAGGATACAGAGATTCTATAAAATTGAAGAATTTTCATGATTTTCGTCTAAAAAACCGTTAGATATGAAGGAAATCGAATATTTATATCTGTACCTACCGATTTATCAGTCCAAAATGAAATATTCATGTCTTCCCTTGACAACTTACATGAAACGGAATGCTATATAATTTGACCAATTTCCATGAAAATCTCAACAAAACGCAAAAATGCCATCAGAAAAAGACGTTTTCTACCATTTCAGTCCTTTCTCTGCTTGAATATCTCGTTGAAAACACTTCAAATAACCAAAATAAATCCTATTGAAGCTTCAGCAAACCAATGTATTCGACTGTCACAAAATGATTCTGTTTGAAAATATCATCAAATATACCTCGAAAAACGGATAGAAATCGGATCTGAACATCTTTTCTTGTATATTTCCTCTGAATTCCTCCAAATTTCAATATTTCTAGTCGAATATCATCTGACGTTTCGTATTTATAATTAGGGGCGTTTCTATTCTGAATGCCATCGATGAATGTTATCGGGGAACACAGATTTAAGAGAAACGTCAAAATGTTACCAAAATTGCACATTTTTGCGTGAATTTTTCGAGAAAACAAAGACGAAAATCGAAAAAAGGGCTCCGTTACTTTTCCAGTTCATCTTTCGTGCGTCAGATTGAGCCAAAACATCTCGTCCCGACGATATCCTACGCCCCATCTCGTTTCTAGAAGTTTTCACTTTTCGACGAAAATCGATTTTTTCGTCCAGTTTGAGAATAATTATAAAATAATCGGGGTACTTTTGCCGAAAAACCCCGGTACCGTAACAAATGTCCGTCTTTCCTCTTTCGAAACGTATTATCGCGTCCCTTCGTACTTCCCTGCGAACGGTCGAAAAAAGTGTAAACTTTTCTTCCTTTTTAAAAAAACGCGTTTCTTTCCCCTTTCCCCCCCATAGTACTGATTCCACGATTAGTATATCTAACTAGTACGCGCCGTAGATCTACCTTGTAGGTAGATTCGCTTTGCCCGTAGATACACCTTGTAGGTAGATCTACATTGCCCATAGATCCTCTTTGTCCATAGATCCACATTGTCCATAGATCTGCATTGGCCACAGATGTACACCCCATATAAAATTCATTCAAATCGGACTAATATACAACGCACAGCCTGTATGTAATTTGAGGAATAATTTTAATCAAATCGACATCAAACATCGTGTATATAAAGTTTTTGTTGAAACACAAAAAAGCAACCAAAAACACCAATGAACATGCCTGACTCGTTATTCGAATACCTTCAAGATGGCAGAAAGAGCAAATGCTATGATACCAATTTTCCATACGGAATCTTCAGGAATGTCTAAGACTAACCTAAAGCTATCATCCAAATTTCCAGATTTCATTTTGCCTATTTTTCCAAAAATATCAAATTGATATCCCAATTCAATACACCCTGTAAAATTTGTAATCAATTATTATATTATTCCTCACAAATTATGAAAACTAAGAATAACCCGAAGTTTATAATCCGTTGTTTCAATAGGTTACAATTTTGCATAAACGTCTGATTGCCACTCAAGAATAATACACCCTGTATGAAATCGTCAATCACTCAGTGTATACCTCCAAGAATTATGCAAAAAAAAATAACCTGGATCTAAGATCTCAATTATCAGATTTCAACAGGTTTCAGTTATCCAGAGTCGTCCAATTGGAACTCGGAAATTGTGCACTCTGTATAAAAAATATTCATCGCACGTATATTTTCGCAAATTATGCAAAAGAAAACTAACCGGAAGCTCTAATTCCAATTTTCAGATTTATAAGGTCTCGATTTTCCAGAAATATAGGTATAATTGACGCTTGAAAATTGTACCCCCTGTATGAAATGGGAATGTGGGAATCCCTATTATTTTAAAATAATCATTGATTTTATTTGATCCATTTCACTATTCCAAAGTATTCACTGCCAAATGATATAAAAATTAATAACTGGCGAAAAAATAAGAAAAAAAATTATGAGCTTCTGCAAGATTTGAACTCGCAACCCATAGAGACGTCAGTTGGTACGACCGCATCCCTAACGTTACGGCCACAATGCCTTTGCATAATTAGGTGCATTTGTGCTTGTTATAGGAATAATGACAAAATAAATGGTAACAGAGTTTCTATAAGTTGATGAATTTTCATGATTTTCGTTTAAAAAATCGTTAAATATTTAGGTTATCTAATTAAAATAGCTCTACCTACCGGCTCATTTCAGGTTGGATGCTAATATCTGTCTGAAATGATATATTTACGTATGTCCTTGACAATTTACATGAAACGGAATGCTTCAAGATTTGACGAATTTCCATGAAAATCTCAACAAAACGCAAAAATATCATCATAAGAGGGGGGTACATACAGTTCTAGTCTATTATTTCCTCAAATTTCTCGTTAAAAAACTTCTCAAATAACCAAATGACTCCTGGTAGAGGCTTCTGGCAAATCAAGCTTCCCACTGACTAAAAACGTTTTCTTTCTAAAATATCATCAAATATACCTCGAAAAACGGATAGAAATCGGATCTGAACATCTTTTCTTGTATATTTCCTCTCGATTCGTCCAAATTTCAATGTTTCTAGTCGAATATCATCTGACGTTTCTCATTTTCATTCGCATCGTTTCTTATTTATAATTAGGGGCGTTCCTACTCTGAATGCCATCGATGGATGTTATCGGGGAACACAGATTTAAGAGAAACGTCAAAATGTTACCAAAATTGCACATTTTTGCGTGAATTTTTCGAGAAAACAAAGACGAAAATCGAAAAAAGGGCTCCGTTACTTTTCCAGTTCATCTTTCGTGCATCAGATTGAGCCAAAACATCTCGTCCCGACGATATCCTACGCCCCATCTCGTTTCTAGAAGTTTTCACTTTTCGATGAAAATCGATTTTTTCGTCGAGTTTGAGAATTATTATAAAATAATCGGTGTACTTTTGTCGAAAAACCCCGGTACCGTAACAAATGTCCGTCTTTCCTCTTTCGAAACGTATTATCGCGTCCCTTCCTACTCCCCTTCCAACGGTCGAAAAAAGTCTAAACTTTTCTTCCCTTTTAAAAAAACACGTTTCTTTCCCCTTTCCCCCCCATAGTACTGATTCCTGACTTAGTATATAGACTAGTACGCGCCGTAGATCTACCTTGTAGGTAGATTCGCTTTGCCCGTAGATACACCTTGTAGGTAGATCTACATTGCCCATAGATCCTCTTTGTCCATAGATCCACATTTTCCATAGATCTGCATTGGCCATAGATCTGCATTGGACATAGATCTGCATTGGCCAAAAATCTATGTAAAATTCATTCAAATACTGCATATCTTCTGTATTATCGATATCGGACTAATATACAGCGAAATACTAAGGCTTCAGTATTTTCATAAATACGCGTTAGCAACGCACAGTATGTATGTAATTAGAGGAATAATTTTAATCAATTCGACATGAAACACCCTGTATATGATAGTCAGTCACCTAGTATATACCTTCAAGAATTTGCTATATAATAATAACCTGTAGCAATAATCACTACTATAAATCTATTGTACACCCTGTATGAGATGAGAATGTGGAAACCCCTATTATTTTCAAATCAGTTCATTAATTTTATTATACCGATTTTCATATTTCAAATGGGTCTATTCATCAAGAAACCTCTAATAGGCACTGTAACTTCAGAAACACTGTATAATCGTTATTCTTATACGTACTTTGAAAAGTATGCAAAAACATAAATATATAATATGTATATTACGGAATCATTCAAACAGTAGACCAAAAAAAAATTTGATCCATTTCATTATTCCAAAGCATTCACCGCCAAATAATATAAGAATTAATAACTTGCGAAAAATAAGAAAAAAAATCACTGACTGGCAGCGATTCGAACCTGCAGTAGTGAAGCGCCTCAGTTTATCAGTCCGCGACTCACTGCCTCTAGCCATGAACACGTTGAGGAATTTAATGCATTTGTGCTTCATATAGGGAAAATGTCAAAATCACAGGATACAGAAATTCTATAAACTTGAAGAATTTTCATGATTTTCGTGTAAAAAACCGTTAGATATGAAGGAAATCGAATATTTATATCTGTACCTACCGATTTTTCAGTCCAAAATGAAATATTTACGTCTTCCCTTGACAACTTACATGAAACGGAATGCTATATAATTTGACCAATTTCCATGAAAATCTCAACAAAATGCAAAGATGCCATCAGAAAAGGACGTTTTCTACCATTTCAGTCCTTTCTCTGCTTGAATATCTCGTTGAAAACACTTCAAATAACCAAAATAAATCCTATTGAAGCTTCAGCAAACCAATGTATTCGACTGTCACAAAATGATTCTGTTTGAAAATATCATCAAATATACCTCGAAAAACGGATAGAAATCGGATCTGAACATCTTTTCTTGTATATTTCCTCTCGATTCGTCCAAATTTCAATGTTTCTAGTCGAATATCATCTGACGTTTCTCATTTTCATTAACATCGTTTCTATTCTGAATGCCATCGATGGATGTTATCGGGGAACACAGATTTAAGAGAAACGTCAAAATGTTACCAAAATTGCACATTTTTGCGTGAATTTTTCGAGAAAACAAAGACGAAAATCGAAAAAAGGGCTCCGTTACTTTTCCAGTTCATCTTTCGTGCGTCAGATTGAGCCAAAACATCTCGTCCCGACGTTATCCTACGCCCCATCTCGTTTCTAGAAGTTTTCACTTTTCGACGAAAATCGATTTTTTCGTCGAGTTTGAGAATTATTATAAAATAATCGGGGTACTTTTGTCGAAAAACCCCGGTACCGTAACAAATGTCCGTCTTTCCTCTTTCGAAACGTATTATCGCGTCCCTTTCTCCTCCCCTCCCAACGGTCGAAAAAAGTCTAAACTTTTCTTCCCTTTTAAAAAAACACGTTTCTTTCCCCTTTCCCCCCCATAGTACTGATTCCTGACTTAGTATATAGACAAGTGCAGAAGGCATTGATATTCTTCCACGAGTTCAAATTTCAAAAACGAGCCACGAAGTGGCGAGTTTTGGAATGAACCAGTGGTAGAATGAGCCTTCTGTACGAGTATTATACATTATTTTCTCTAATTCAATGCATTTTTATTGAAATTAATGAAATATTTCCATATATATCATTTAGTGATTTTTGCATTGAAAAATGTTGGTTGGCAGAACTGATTTCTTAAAGGCAAATTGATGAATTGACAGATAAAGCCGTGGCGGAAAGTTCGGAGTACCAACATATAATAATGAAATATAACCATGAAAACTGTGCGTTTCTGATATATTCTCGCACGATTTTGTTCTACAAGATGTGAAAGAATGAACGGAATAACCACAGAATTAGAGAAATACATTGGCGTACAACTTTGCTGTCGCCTTTTTTTCCGAAATTCGAGGCCTTATTGTAAAAAACTGGTTATACGTTTATGATTCGAAGTATTGTCCACCGCTGGCCACTACTTCCTCTCATTTTTCTGGCAGCGTACGAATCCTGCATTGAAAAAAAACCTCTTTTGAAGCCATCCACGACTCGATCCAATTTTTTACTTCTTCATAAGTATAGTTGTATAGTTCGAGGGAGCAACGTCTGGAGAATACGGCGAGTGGGGTAGGTCTTCCCATTTCCACGTTGCCAAGTATGTCTTGACCACTTTCGCAACATGGGGTCGAGTATTGTCATGGTGTAAAATCACTTAATCATGTCTCTCGTTGTACTGCGACAGTTTCTTCTTCACTGCTCGTTTCAAACGCAATAATTACAATCGATAACGATAGCCTATGATTATTTTAGTTGGTTTTAACAATTCATAATACACTGCGCCAAGCTGATCCAATCAAATACTGAGCAGTACCTTGCAACCGTGAATTTTCAGTTTGGCCGTCGTTGTGGAAGCATGGCCGGAATATCCCCATGATTTTCTGCGCTTGGGATTATCGTTTTGAAACCATTTTTCGACTCCAGTCACGATACGATGCAGAAATTCCTTTTCGTCTTTGCCTTGCAAGCAGCTGTTCACAAGCAAACAAACACCGTTCAACATATCCCGGCTTCAACTCGAACGGCACCCAATTTCCTTGTTTCTGAATCATTTCCATGACTTTCAGGTGTTTTGAAATGGCTTGTTGCGTAACTCCCAATGATCCTACCAATTCTTGTTGCGTTTGTAACGAGTCTTGATGAAGTAATGTCCCCAATTCTGCATCTTCGAGAACCTCCTCTCTTCCACGGCCATGCAGGTCTTCGACATGAAAATCACTGTTTTTGAATCTTTGAAACCACTCTCGGCCGCGCCATAGGTATTTCAGAGCGTTTAATGAGTCTCAGCCGCTGATTTCTTCATTATAAAGCAAAAAATTTAAACCTTCTGCAAATGACGAGAATTAGGCTCGTAAGCTGACATGTTCAATCGAGAAAAACTTTATGATGCAGACACAAATCGGCTAATATTTCGATGGCGTTATGTTCACAAATACCTAAGCTTATTGTATGACATCTACGATCTATTTATTTCGACTACCACTACACCGCTACAGCCATCTTCTGCAAACGTCGGCAGCAAAGTTGTACACTTAATGTCACACATGTTTTCAAAGGTCATGTCTATGATTCTAGAATTTATCTGAAAGGAAATCAATTTGCACGACAAACTGATTTATCCGAAATTTCAACTTTGACAATTGAATTATTCATTTCTTAAAGATCCTCAACTTTAAATATTAGCACCAGATAAACAGAGGTGATCCACTTTACAGGTGAATTTCTTCAAGCATAAATAAATCCGGTCAAAATTGGCTTCCAGCTGAATTTATTGAAAATTAATGCTGTTGTATGCTTTATTGATGTTGTTCAATGGATCGATCTCAATTCAGTGACCACACACAACTGTGGTATAAAAGGTATCATTTTGAGATATATGAAGGTCAGTGGAATGTAGATATTATACACATTATGATGAAGCAATTCCTGCATATGTCAATAAGATACAATGGACTCTCGTTAACTCGAAAAACCAGGGGACCAAGATTTTTAGTGGAGTTACGAATATTTCGACATAGGCGTAGTTCGAGTTATACAGGTCATTCGAGATTAAATTCGACTTACAGAGGTAATGAGATACAGAGGTAAGCCGAGAGGTAAACCAAATGGTAATTCTAGTTATAGAGGTAAAGAATAGTGATATTTATTCCCTATAATAAGAGAAGATCGTACATATTTGATGTACTGAAAAATGAATTGACAATAGATAATTTTACAATGAAATCAATCAACGTGTCTTTGTGTTGACAAATGACAATTGTCAATATTCTGAATATTTCAAGAGTTTATCTAATAAAGGAGTCTGATTTAGACTCTCAAACTTCAAAAGAGTTAATTAATTCATAGTGTTATTGTTCGTTTCTGTTTTGGTTACTTTTTTTCATCCTGGCAAATTATTGCAATTATTACGCAGGAGCATTTTATTCGAATTTTTTAAGCATGTTTCAGAAACTGAGATTGTGAAAACTCTAAATAAGTTTTTCGTAAAAATTCCAATCTACCGAGAGGTCTCTCAGAGGCTTAGGAAAGTCGGGATAAAGGCACAAAAAATGTATTTCCAACAACTTTTACATAACTAAGCAACAAATAAAACAAAATTTTATAAAACCTCACTATGCAATTATTGCATCATTTGGTGATCTTTAACAGGTTTCTAGGTCAGGGATTTATTCAAGAAACCAACTTTCTGTAAAAAAGGCCAACTAGTTTCGACTTTATTTTAAAGTCTTCATCAGGGCTCCGAAATGGAACAACAAGAACTACAATCAAATACAGATGCACGAAATTACAACATTAAAAGTTAAAATCTTATTTTTAAAATCTTTACAAACATCTAAATTCAGAAAGTGAGGAAACATATCGTGTTTTGACTAGAGTTGTCGACTTACATTTTCACTTTTTGTGGTTCCGTTGTCAATAATTAAAATGTTGGAAATGATAACAACTGCTTGCATAAAGGACTTTTTAAAAACTGAGGTTAGCATATCAGTTGTTTATGGAGTGTGCGCGTTTAATCTTGGCTGGACAACAACTTCTATCAATTTTTCATTTTTCCTATTAAATAATAGTACGTGGTATTCAGATTTTCTATGTCATTTCTCTTATTGATGGAATTTTTGTCCTGTTTTATGGATATCATCTCATGTAATAACCGTTTCTTTAAATTTGTCTGCCTACCTAATATTCCTACTGAGCCCGGATCGAAATTAAATGAATGAAGGAGATTTCTTACGTGCTCCGCTAATGCAGTATTATTTTCTTTTTTGTTCTTCAATGGATTGAGGATGTTAAGGGAGTCTCTTTTGTGTTCAGAAATTCGGTCCTCAAGGTACCGACCAGTTTGTCCTATATATGTGGCTGGACAGTCTTTACAAGATATTTTATAGATGATGTTACTGAGTAATTCTATGGGAGTTGCAAAAAAAAATCCGAAAGTTTTTGGACAACGACCTTCTGCAAAATTTTAAGTGACTGAGGTTTTTGCCGGTGAGTGTATATTCAGACTGGATATATTTGAAGTACAGCGGAGAATTCTCGTAGAAATAATCCCGAATCATTAATCAGTTTTACGAGCTCTAATAAGCCAACATACAACGCTATATTTGATTCTTCATCATCCGACCCTTCTGCCAGAATATCTATTTTGGTTCAGAGCGTAAACCAAATGAGATGAATTTGCTAATAGACAACGGTCGCCTCTGAATATCATTCCATTATAACGGATTTATCCAGGACTAGGGTCATGTTACACAACATGTCTGAAATGTCCAGTCAGGTCCAAGACTTTAATCCCCAAGACAATTCAGATACATAATCCGACTCGTGGTGGCTTTCATGAATTTCAATGTCCAATTTGAGCTGAATATATACTCCTACATCTCAGTCTGATCTCGAATGCAAAAAAGATTATATTAGATTATTGCTGGTCGTCTAGGCGGGAAATTACACGGATACATTGTCCAATAACAGAATTATTTATGGTTTTACCAATTGGAGAAGTTAAAGTGAAATTCTAAAGTTCGAGTGTATGGAGTAGTACTACAGAAGAAGACGAAAAATATGGTTCCTGAGTGTTTTTTTTATTATGTATCATTCCTATCAATTCCAAAATGTAAAATCCAAAACGTGTATGAAAAAAATTCGTTTGCTGTGCCTTATTGATCCTTCTGGTTTGTGATAACGATCCATGTGTTTTAAAAAGTTGAAAATTGATCGATTAGAGTTGAAGAATACCGTTTCAATATTCTGAATATGCTGGCTGAGTTTTCTATGTTCAAATCTATACAATAGTTTCGGAGTTATATCAGTTTGAAATTTCATCATAGAAAGTAGGTAGATGGAAATTAAATAATATCCAAATTCAGGTAATGAGCGCTGTCATGTTACCTCGAAAAAAAACTGAAGGTAGCCTACTAAAATGTGCAATAGCACCCCATACCATAACGCCTACTGTTCGGTGACAACGACGGTCCACATCAAACTGAGGTTCACGTCTTTCTCCCCGACGTTGCTAACTCTTCTTCGGCCATCATGTGCACCAAAGGAGAATCTAGATATATCAGAAAAGACGACCTGATGCCATTCCCCATTCCACTGTTGACGTTCTCTGCACCACTGTGATCGTTGCCGGTGATGCTCAACCGTTAGGGGTAACACAAGATTCGGTCAATAATGCTGCAGTTCAGAAGACTTTATCTGGCGGTAAACCGTTCGGACAGTTACAGAATGGTTTGTTCTCCAAACTACAAATCACCAAAGATCGAGTAGGCGCCAATCGGTCTCTAATTGCCATTGCCATAAGTCTTAGACGTCGATCTTGAACTTCATTTGTGCCCCTTCGACGTCCGGTGCCTCTTCTTCGATTTTCGGCATTATCAAACCACGCTTGACAACAGCTCATAACACTAGTTGGATTTCTGTTCATACGGTTAGCGATTTCTCGAAATGACAGCCCCGCCTCCCGTAGACCAATAATTCGATCTCTTCCAAATTCATTTAGCTGACGATAAATCCCGCGTACATGTCTCTAAGCATTTTAACAACAATCAAACATCAACTTTGGATATCCTGGAGCAGCTGGTTTGTTGTAAAATTTAAAAAACTTTCAAAAAACGACTAATAACAAAAGTTATTCACATGTAGAAACCTTCAAGATTTTTTTCCTCCAAATTCAATAATTCACTCCTTGCTATACTATATAGTTCACCGAAAAAAAAATTAAATTTGAACAGCTCCTCTTGGGTGTTGCAGTTTCTTTGTCAGTGAGTATATTTCGGTCAAGTTCGCGCATTTGATGAGTACACTGTTAGATGTTCCAATAAATCGTCACTTCAACATTGAAATTATTGTTGAACACCGATATTTATCGACGCATATTAGAATCAGACATCATTATGACATAATCATATCATAATTAGAACATCGTTTTCAGCAAATTTTAAACTCTATATAAATCGTCGGTATTTTTCAATTCAATTTACTTCATATAAATTGCGCGACAGCAACTCAATTCAAACATAGAGTAATGGCATATTCGCAGATGGTTATAATTTAGAATTTTATCGTATTTTTTAATATTAGTGAAATTCATTAGCCTTTCAACCTGACGTTAGTAATTATTTGGATATTATTTTATACAAAGTGGCACAGCTCAGTTGGATATTTCCGTAGTTATGAGTTTTTCAGAAAATTCCGAGACAAATTAATTATTATCAGTTGGGAACATGCTAATTTTCTTCCTTAAGAAAGAAGGCAACTCCCTCAAGAATCTCAAATGACAATAGGGTTCGAGTGACACATAATTTTCAAAGTCTTGTGGTTGTGTTCTTTAATATGCTAAATCATTGTAATTTGGGGTTCGTGAAGAGCATTAAATGGTGGAGTGACTGAATGGAATTAAATTATTACATAATTGATTATCGTTCATTACTTAAGAGTAATTTTTGTCTTTGCTTCTTTCATTTTTACCTAAAAAAATAAAGGTCAATATCAAAATTATCCAGAATAATTTCTAAAATACATTATTGAATGTTTTTTACAGATACTAAAAGTGGAATAATCATCAATAATTATATATAAATATTATTCTCTTCAAGAAGTTCGAAACTTGCCACAAAATATTTGATTGATTCGGTCTTCACTTGATGGAAATTCATTTTAAATAAATAATAATAAACTGCTAATTTCCACAAAATTTTGTGGAAGTTAGCAGTTTATTATTATTTATTTGCCACAAAAAAATCAAATACCACATAGGACAACTTTGCTTCCGCCGTGTTTTTTTTTAATTCGAGGCTTTATTGTAGAAAACTGGTTATACATGTAGGCTTGGTTAATCGATCGTCTAGAGGTATGATTCGATTACCTGGCCTTTCGTCTTTTCTCCGTGACTTTGTTGGGTTTGTAATAATTAAACTCTTTTCAATTATTTACATCTATTTACAAAGCCACAATTATACAGTACAAACTCGGTATTGGGAAGATCTTAATTACGTCTTAATTACAAGTTTCCCACTACGGTACTGAACTTCGTCTTTAACTCGTTTAATTAATAACTCGAAACGTCTTCGTCGTACTTCAAGATTTCGGTCGTCTCGTCTTTAACTTGTTCGCGACTCGTCTTAATCTAGTCCGCGAACCGTCTTTTCGTCTTACGTCTTAAGTTGACCGACCGAACTTGTCTCGTCTTCGACTTAAGTTAAACTGTACCGTCTGTACCCGTCTTTGGTTTAATCTTAACTGTTTCCGTCTTCGGCTTAACTTGAACTGTGCTCTCTGTCGATTGGAACTACCCTGTCTCGGTTTGACCACACCCTTAGGGGAAGGTACCATCCCCCTAGTCTAATAAGATTTTTGCCGTACCGCCCCCAAAGATCTTCCGGATTCCTGGAATATTCTAGAAGAACTAGGGCCTGAGAAAAAGCATGAAACACATGTGGCATAATCGTCTTGTTCCGAAACCTTTCCCAACCCCATAAATCCAACCCCATAAATCCCTTAAGTTTTACCATCGACATATGACATTCTTCGACATCCCGAAGAATAGCACATCCTTTTTACATTATGTACAATACGTTCCCTGTAAATCTATTGAAACTGTCATGCCCTCGACATTAAAAGAAACTAATAGGTTCCGGTTGACCATCGCCATTATTTACAGGGAAACAATAAACTGGATCCTACATACATTCATGAATCAACAAAGTATTATCCATTGCTAGCCACTACATCCTTCCATATTTCGGGCAGAGTACGAAAACTGTTGAAAAAACTGGTTATCTTTTGAAGCGTTCCACGAATCAATCCAATTTTTTACTTCTTCATCAGACAGGTAGGCCGTGTGCCATTCATCGGAACAAGTGATAGTCCGAGGAAGCAACGTCTGGAAAATACGGCGGGTGGGGAAGGACTTCCATTTCAACGTTTACAAGTATGTCTTGACCACTTTGTCAACGTGGAGTTGAGCATTGTCATGCTGTAAAATCACTTTATCATGTTTCTCGTTGTATTGTGGGCGATTGTCTTTCAATGCTCGGCTTGAGCGAACTAATGGCGTTGGGAAACGATCGCCTGTGCCTTCAGTCGTTTTAGCAACTCATAATACACTACGCAGAGCTGGTTCCACAAAATAGTGAGCATGACCTTGGAAGCGTGTATATTCGGTTTGGCCGTCGATGTGGAAGCATGGCCTGGATATCCCCATGATTTTCTGCGCTTGAAATTATAGTAATGAACCCATTTTTCGTCTACATACGAAAAACATAATGAACTTTGTCATTGCATTTGCATATCCAACATATTCCACCATCTAGAATGCATCTTTGGACATGAGCCGCATATCCTGCACAGTTTGAAATGGATATCGTAGCTACATTTCTTCGAATGATATCTTCCAATCTTCCCTGCACCAAGTCCCCACCAATCGCTATTTCCCCTATGGATCGCAATGATTGTTTTCTAATCGATTCACAATCACTCGCTATTTACTTTTGACATGAGAGAATTCAAATAAAAGTTGAATTTGATTATTCGCAAGTGGAATTTGTTAAGTCTTAATTTGAAGTTGAAAAGGTAAACATAAATCATATCAATAATTGAAAATACAATATAATTCAATGTTGATTTCAAAATATATAACTCGCCAGAAGCATCAACTAAACTTTCGTTAGTTCCTTGTTCATTATAGCGAACTAAATATTTCAGAACGAACTTCAGTTAACATCATTTAAATTCATCTTCATCATTAAATTCCACGCTCAAAAGAGCAATTCAAGCTCAGGACGTATAACGAGTAAGTACCAAAGCCTCCAGTGTATCATATCACATATATCAAAGCGGAATGAAAAACCTCCATTTAGTATGCACTTTTCACGAGAAACGAACGGTTTGCGGAAAATGATTTCGCAAATCCAATCCAAGTTGGCCGCTTCCATGAAATAGATATGGGGATCGCTGAAGCGCGTTATAATTTCTGCCGAAAAACGGAACACTGCATATTTCTGCCGAAACATATATTAAACCTCAAACAAAACGGAGGGAGGAAGTGTTTACGCTCATTTCCCTCTCCATTTATAATTTGTTCCGAACGTGGAAGTTGAAAACGGAGAAATGAAAATCGCCGGTAGCGCCAGAAGGAAATGGAAATGGAACCGAAGTTCTATGGGCAATATTGAAAGAAATGGGGCCGCTCGAATTTATACATAAGAACAGCGGTCTAGATTCGCAGATGTTTGTTTGAAATGAGAAATTGGCCCGTTCTCGTTCGGAGATGAAGGATGAGGGTATTTTAGTTAGTTCCTGAGGGACTGAACGTCATATTTATCTTGGGGTTTCTTACGATGCCCTTCGCAGCCCCTGGGGTCAGAACGTTTCTGAGATTATGACTGCTGCGCAGGAATAACGAGTACGAGTTTTCCTAAGCCGAAAGATGTATGGCAATGAGAGGGGGGCCATGGACTCGCAGGAAACTGGTAGTTTTTCTATCCCTCTAGGTAACCCTATGATAATTTGTTTCAGATAACAGGAAATGGAAGTCATATTAATCGTTTACTGAAATTAATGAACCTATTCAAAAAAAACTTGAGTTGAATCAAGTATGTATAACTCCTGCATATACATAGGTGTACAGGGTGGGCAAATTTCGATGTTTTAGCACTACAACTTTTAAACCAGAGGAGATGAACCAAATCTGATACCCCATTCTCGGTCTCTCTTTCTAAGAAACTATCAAGAGTAGTATTCATTTTTGGCGTTTTCGAGTTATAAGCGAAAATTGGAAAAATGGCGATATCGAAAAACATTTATATCTCCGCTAATACTTATGATAGAGCTCTGAAATTAAAACACCATACAGGCACTTTTTTACATAGAATCCAGTGGCGTGCTTGTCTTTTCAAAAGGGTCATTAATTACGAAGCTATGACTCAAAGTTATGTTTTTTCAAATGGAAACACTAGATTTCTGTGCCATTTTTCGGATGCTTATTTTTTCCTGATTTCAAAAATATAGGAATATCGTATGGTTCGTATCAAAATATATAGCAGAAAATGGTCGAAAACCATTTTTCACCTAAGAGTCTTAATATTTCTATGGTTTCAACTATTGATGAGCACAGAAAAATTGAGCTTTCTATAATAAGACCTATAATAGTCCTTCTGTCAATTTGATTAATTTTATGCTTTTCACTAATTTCTACAAAATTTCGAATCAGATTTCGTCTATCTCCTCTGGTTTGAAAGTTGTAGTGCTAAAACATCGAAATTTGCCCACCCTGTACAACTTTGCTTCCATCGTTGTTTTTTCCCCAAATTCGATGCTTCATTGTGAAAAACTGGTAATACATTTATGATCCATCGCTGGCCACTACTTCCTCCCATTTTTCGGGCAGCGTACGAATCGCGCGGTGAAAAAACTGGTTATCTTTTGAAACGATCCACGAATCGATACAATTTTTTACTTCTTCATAAGATCGGATGTGCTGGTCAGCCAGGCATTTTACCATGTCTCTCGTTGTATTGCGGCCGTTTGTCTTTCAATGCTCGGCTCAAACGCAGTAATTGCATTCGATAACGATCGCCTGTTATTGTTTCAGGCGGTTTTAAGAACTCATAATACACTACGCCGAGCTGATCCCACCAAATACTGAACATGACCTTGAAACAGTGAATATTCGGTTTGGCCGTAGACGTGGAAGCATGACCGGGATATCCTCATGATTTCCTGTGCTTGGGAATATCGTACTTAACCCCTTCCGCCTTCGCCTTGCAAGCAGTTGTTCAAAAGCAAACAAACGCCGTTCAACATCTCTCGGCATCAACAGGTACGGTACCCAAATTCCTTTTTTCTGAATCATTCCCATGACTTGTAGGCGTTTTGAAATGGCTTGTTGCATCACTTCCAATGATCTTGCTAATTCTTGTTGCATTGGACATGGTGCTTGATCAACTAATGCCTTCAATTCTACATCTTCGAAAAACCTTTGCTCTTCCACCGGGAAGCTGGTCTTCGACGTCAAATCGCCGTCCGTTGAAGCGTTGAAACCACTCCCGTCACATTCTTTTATTAATAAGAATATAATTAAATTCTTGTTTCTTTACGCGAAGAAAACTGAAAGAAGATAGACCAATTTATTGAATCATACCCTTAGGAAATCTGTAAACAAAGACCACATTTCATTGATAGAAATATGATATGTCCCCTATTCTCATTCGATAAAAATTGATATATCAATAAACGCTCAGAATTTGAACAATACTTTTAGCGTCAAATATCATTCTTTATAATAATGTTTTAGTTTTTCCAACAACATATTTTTCCAAAATAACTGAAAGCTTCTTTTATATGTTCGAGATGAAATACTTACAGGTAAAAACTCAAGTGGTCCCTGAACATATCCAGTGACACCTTCAGAAGTTTCTTTGTCGTGGGTTGTAGTAACCTGACGATGGAATGCTTTGAACGGATCGAGACATTCCAGCGGTCCGAATTAAGATAATGGGCCCCTATCTAAATCACTGGTGGAATTGGTGGTGAAGGGCATTAATTCCATGGAAACTTTCAAGCAAGAAGTACATAGTAATTGGTATGTGAGAAGGAACTCAATTATTTCTCTATGACTAGTGTCAATGAAACATCTGCCATTATTATCCGATATTGTTAGAGGAATTGTTCGTAATAATTGGTTCACAAGAGTGCCATTATATTTTGTCAACTTCAAAAGATATTTATTTGATGATATGTTGACAGTATGGCTCAGATATAGTGAAAACACTTTATAGTTCTGCAAGTCGGATAGAGAAATATGATCAGACACTTCTTCAATTATTTTATGGAATGTGTATGTTGAAGAAATTAAGTAGTTATGTTAGCTCAAAAATTATTTTGACGACTATTTCCCTCTTCTTAATTTCCACGAATCATTAGAGGAATAAAAATATAGTCACTGAGCCGAAATTGTTCATTTTCAACGCTGAAGAAATTATTCAACTATTTTTCGGAAGGATGTAATTGTCTTGTTCTAATCATAATCTTCCTGAATCCAATTGCATAAACTCAAAGAATATGAAGATTTCGGTGTCATAGATTGTAATATGCCAGAAGGCAAACTTCAACAATATGAGACCAGCGCATTCGCCATTTTGTCACACATCACTATTCATGTTGAATTAAGTTATGTACTTTGAAATGTTAGAAATCGAAAATTATTAATTTAATATCTTTCTCTTCCAGTTATCGAAATTCAGTGAAAAAAATTATAGAAGACAACGATCATACACAATTTCATTTCAGATCGATATGTTTTTCATAGACCCCCTATGACACTATTAGGTGATTCACCCTATATCTCAATATCTTTGTGAAAAAGAGTGTTGCATTTTCCCTATTTGAACCAATAAAAATGATGTTATAAATATTCTTACCAATATAAACTGTTCTCTGCTTCCACACAGCACCGCACTGTATAAGGATATAAAGGAACAGGGTATAAAGGATTGAAATGGAACAAAATCGGACTTATACAATGCAAACTGACCTTCTAATGAACTGTAATCCTAATATATTTGAAATGTCCGTGAATGTAATCAACACCGTTTCATTAAACACCGAAAACTTCATACTAACAAACTTTAACTTTTCTTTCCGACAACCGATACATCTCATTTACTTAATCTGACAAAACATACGACTCGATATTCCTAGAAGTCGCGACGTTGCCAAAACTAAACATTATAATAATTCAAAAAGGGCTAAAACAGAGAGAGATGGTTGAATTTCAATTGTTTTCAATTTAATAATCAGCCAATTTACGAAATTCGATTAAGAAATTGAGAAAATAGAAACAACTCCCCAGTTACTTCAATTTCACTAAGCACCCTATCAGTAAAAAAAAAATCGGTGGGGACATTTTGCTTGATTCGACCGATAACGGTATTTGAAATACCGAAAACTGATAGCATTCCAGGAAAACAATTTAATTATTGAATGTACGTCAGATCCACAGCTTTTCAGACTCAATTAAGTAATTGAATTGGATTTTGCAACAAAATCTGGAAAACTTTGGCTTTGTCGTTAGTAGTGCCCAAATATTTACATTCGCCATCATTCCGCTAGAAGCGAATGCATTTCATCGATTTCCGAAATTAAAATTGGAAACGATGGCAAATTGACTTCCTTCAATCAATTTGCGAAGTGCAGTGGCTATGCAGTATATGGTATAAATGCAGTTTCTTCGGAATTCATTTCGTCCTATTCATGCAGGCTTATTTACATGTTGCCTTATAGGATTGTTCAAGTGTAAATCAGGTCTTTTCTTCTTCACTTCTTCAGTTTCTATCAATAATATCGTATCAAAACAAATTCTGATAACTAAAAAAAATCAAGAACAAAAAGAGCGAAAAATAAGTGAATATCCAATCGAACTGAAATTGATCAATCAGTTGCAGAATAGAGAAGCGAATATTCAAGTGAAATTGCAGATAGTAAAAGTTTTGTTTTGGTGAAATTTCTTTATTAATTTGATATGTAGGTTTATCAAATTCATTGCAGAAATACGTTATCAAAAATTTCAATTATTTAGCTATTCCACGAAAAAAAATAATGAAGTGCTCTGTTAACTTTCTGAACCACAACATATTTTTCCGAAATCGAATTTATTTTTTCCGAATATTCACGATTATTTGCCGGGAGGGTCGAAGAAATGCCAAGATGCAAGAATATACCTACATGAATGATGGATTTTCTTTGGGATATTGAGTTCGAGGCAAGAATAGGGAGTATTTTATTCAATAAATTCGTGAATTTCAATAAAAGAATCGATTTCATTCGAAATAGAGAAAAATTCAATGCGGAATGTTTTTCTTTGAAGATTTAGTGCCAATATATAATAGCATGATATATCGAAAGCTTCCAAGAATGCAATCATCATTTTCGTATGCTTTTTTCCTCATTGTTATGAAAAAAAGTGTAAATGAATATATTGCAAGCATTACTTAAGTCTGCCATAATGTTATTTGGAGGTTAATAGAGTGATTTAAGTAAATGTTCTCTTTCATGACCATAATTATCGAGAATTTTGATGGAAATCATGGAAAATTGGTAGTATATATTTCTAAGGCAATTTTTGACTACCGAAGACAGACTCTGATCGACCTAGATCAGAAGCTTCATTTGAATATCGTTAAAACATTACATGAACATACACATTGAAACGACTGAATAGAAGTATGTATTTTTTTCAATAATCAGCTCAAACTAATAATGAATTCATTGAATATTTCATTTCATCTATATACATACAGACTCTAAAAAACTGTGAAGTTGTTCTTTTTGTAGCTCAATCATTATTTGTAAGCAGGTAACTCCTAATTTCCTTCAATAAAATAATAGCGTAAAAACTCTGTCCAGTGAGCCTTTGATGCAAAGCTGATAACTTGCTAAGTCACATTATACAAATGATTTTTAATTAATCTTGATAGGCCAACATGAAAATAGATCAGACTTCCATCTAAACTGTTAAAGCAGGAATCTAGGAGAGATGAACCTTTGTGAGATTGTCGTGAGGATTTGAGTCAAGATAGTGTTCAACAGTTTTAGATTGAGGCAGCTAACATCTCACAATATCAAGTAGTTAACAGAATCGAGATATTCGATATACCAACCTTGAACTGAGACAATCTGAAAAACCAACCCCCGAGCAAGATAATTAGCTTAATTAAAAGGCTTGATTTGCTGAGGGAATTATAAATTATTATTTGCGGTGAGCCATAATAGTCAGCAAAAGAGAGAAAAAAGAATCAGTCCCCCACTCAAAAAATATAGTATTAATGATTGAACTGAATCAAGCGAAAATGCGATTGTTTCGTTGCTTGTGTGGAACGTAGCGTCGTCTTGTTGAAAATAAACGTTGTCAATATCTTCCAATTCCAGCCATGAAAAATCCTAATTCCCAAGATCGATGGTTCAACCTGAGTTTCCGTTTACAGTACGGGCTATAGCAGCAATATTATCAGTTGTTCTTCAGCTACGTAGACGGTTTTGAATCTTCACATCATTAACTTATCCAACAGCTCAAACACGAGATTCACTATTGCCGGCCGAGAAGGTACTTCACTAGTCACAGGTCTTCTTTTTGTATACTATATTTTCTCGAATTTTCTAATGTTATTCATTCGGGAGAGTTTTCTCTCTTCTACATGACAATACTTGCCCTTATTTTATTATTTGAAAGAGGTATTTCCTCTTGTCTGTCTTTCTTGTAGGAATCTGTATCTTTATTAATTCCTTATTCTCTTGCCTTTTTAGGCTTCTCTATTGTCCTCCTCATTTGTTTGTTTACTATTTCCTCAATAGTTTCAATTCTCCTCTGATTTGTTGGGACGCCAACCTCTGTAGTGATTACTGTATTTTGTTTATTTTGTAGCTGATGTTCCTCATTATCTTCCGTATTATACCAGGTTACCTCTGCACACATAATGCTTGGCAATAGCACTATATTCATTATCTTCATCTTGTTTTCTAAGAAAAGTTTACTTTTTGGGCTGAGCAGCGGTTAGAGCCACCCGTGCAATTGCCTTGCCTTTTTTATATATTTTTTTCTATCTATCTGCTGAAATTCATTCTTTCATGTAGAATTACTTCCAGATATTTTGCTTCCGTTTTCCAATCTATCGCCTGATTTCATTCGCGAATCACGAGTTTGCTTCAGTTTTGCTTTCGTTTTCAAACAATTTGTTTCTGTATTCTGGAGGATAATGTAGAGCAATATATAAATCCCATTAGATGGGAACATATTATTCTCCATTTTACGGATGTTCCGATGAAAATATTCATTATAAAGCGAAAACAATTAGATCGCGTTCCAGAAAAAACAAACTTTTTCCATTTTCCCCTTCTTCCAAGGCACCATTAATAACACCAGACCCGAAAACTGAAAGTCACGAGACAAGAGACCCCACCCGTCGACAACGGGATGATGAATTACTCAACTCATACTTTTTAATCTCCGGTAATGTAGTAATCTAGTTTAGAATTAAATTCGCTTTTGATCACCAGTCTTGTAAGAACTCGTGTTTTCACAAGTTGAAAGTCCATGAACTAATTTCATTAGGTGCTCTTCTTACAGTTGAAGTTTTCGGATGCTGCTAAGCGAACAATCTGCAAGTACGTTGATTCGATGATGCCTATACATTTAACATTTTTGGAATTGGGATCTATCAACATCATAATCGTAATGAGAATGTTGATTATTGTTGTATTCAAGGATACAATGCAACAGCGATTTGAAAACCTTTTTCTTCCACCACTATTATAGGCACAAGTGCCTGTTTATTCTTCATTACCTGACTGGTCTTCATCGACGGTAAGATTATCACTCCATCTCTTTCGTGGTCTTCCTATACTTATTCTCCCAATAAGTATTTCATCTCGTGCAAATCTTACCATTCTTTGTTTGTCCATTCTATTGATGTGCTCATTCCACTCCTTATAACGGGTGTTTTTTTTTCAAGGTATATAACTTTAAGTTGACATTACTGTTCAAGATGGCGACCGATTCAACAAATGTCAAGTGATTTATTCTCAATTTGGTTTGGCAATTCATCATGAATAGACTCACGATCATCAATTAAGGCGTAGATTCGTCGAATGGGCCCAAAATGAGATTGCCGTTGTTCCCGATTTGCATAAACGAATTTTGTTTAGCGATGAAGTGCACTTCTGGTTGGCTTTATGGGCTGGTGGAATCATTGGTCCGTACTTCTTCAAAAACGATGATGGCCAGAACGTTACCGTCAATGGTGATCGGTATAGAGCCATGATTACTAACTTCATCATTCCTGAATTGAACAACCATAATGTCCAGGAGCTGTGGTTCCAACAAGACGGCGCAACATGTCACACAGCTCGTGCCACAATCGATTTATTGAAAGACACGTTTGGTGACCGCCTAATTTCACGTTTTGGACCTGTGAATTGGCGTTCAAGATCTTGTGATTTAACACCGCTAGACTACTTTCTGTGGGGCTATGTAAAGTCATTGGTCTATGCGGATAAGCCACAAAGTCTTGAACATTTGGAAGACAACATTCGCCGTGTTATTGCCGATATACGGCCACAAATGTTGGAAAAAGTCATCGAAAATTGGACGTCCAGATTGGACTACATCTGAGCCAGCCATGGCGGTCATATGCCAGAAATCATATGTAAAATGTAATGCCACAAGATTCCCTAAAAAAAACACCCTTTATTCACCTAATACCCAATCGTTGATGTTATCCACTTTACACGATCGTCGTTCGCTTTCTTCATTTCTTCAACGTCTAAGACCCTTCTGGTTGTTTCTGTAACTGTCCAGGTTTCAGCTGTGTGTCATGATAGGTCTTACAACAGTTTTATAAATTCTTGCCTAAGTCTCAATATGTAGATATTTATTTTTTCATATTGTGACATTCGAGCAACCAGCCACCCTCATTGCTTTGTTTGTTTGTTGTCTCATTTCCGAGTCAACATCACCTTATCCAGAGAGCTCTATGTCCAGATTTTTAAACTTCATCTCCTGCTCTATTATTGGATCATCGACTACAAGTTTCCACCTGATTGGTATTTTAGATGTCGTCAAGCTTTATGTTTTTGGATGCAGAAATGACCATTTTCAGAGACTTGGCTACAACGATATGGCAAAATCTAGAGAACGTCTTCATTTTCCGCAACAAATACAGGCATCATCATCGGCCTTACATAGAATTGTAATATTACTGTTGCCTATTTTTATTTTATAGATTCTTGAAAATCTTGAAGAGTAATTAGCTTCGAGCTCAAAAACTAAACAAAATCTCCATAAATTAATACAGATCCTAAAATATTATCTCTGTCTGTCTTATCTTGCGCTTCTGCGATGACCAAATTTTGTCTGAACCGTCACGTGTTGATATTCCCTCTAAAATCTTCATTATCCGATAACCAATTTCTGGCTACTGAAAGATTGAGGGACCAAATGACGGTGAAGAAAAAATAAGGGTTCATTGTTTACCAATTTTGTTTTGTAAATTGGTTTTTTATTTATTCAAATCAAAATAAGGGTTGAGGTTGAACATATAAATCCAACTCCGAAAAAAAAACAATCTGTAAATCTGTGAAGCCAATACCATGCAAAACAGAATGAACTTAGACACTATTCCTGCAGAGATTTCTCTCTTTATTTCACAAAATTTCATTGGCCCTTTTCTCTAGAAAAAATTTCTTGGGTATTTTTCAATTCATATGTATGTTTTTCCAAAATATATCTAACTGTACGGTTACATGAAGATTTGATCATCACACGTTTCTGGAGAACCCAAAGCAATTAAATTGAAATAAATGGCAAAAGTTTAAGAACGTGAACTTTCTGGTTGAAATATTTTTACGACTATGCAACTTCCAGTTACCTATACCGGAAGTCTGACATCACTTCTTCGTTCCAAATGAATCTTGAATTTTCCATTTTTCAAATAATTATTCCATTGTCCATTTTTTATTGGATATGATTTAGCGAAATAATGAACTAGCTCATTCGAATTGAAAAATACCATGTAGGCGATTCATTGTAACATTCAGATATTTTCAATTATTTTCACATTTTCAGGTAGGTATATTCATGAGACATTTAAAAATACTGATTCACTTATACTAAGAGCTTTCATTACTAAGGTTAGCACCTAACAAAACTATGAAAAGCTTTCAGGATCCTAACGAGATATGAGAATCTTAATTAAGTTGAGTGAAAGACCCAGATGTCCAATTAGATACATTGGATGAGATGAGTTTCGAAACTCCAGAACACATGGAGATAAGAAGGACAAGGTGAAAACTGATATGTGTCCGCACACTGTCAGTCCAAATTTCTACAAGCATTTCGGACAAAATCATCACAGCTTCAACAGAAGCGTGAGTTATAGCTCAGAACATAACTATACTTGGTATCCCAAAGTGTGTTAGATGGAACAAACTGGTAGGATAGGTAGTTGGTACCTTTTGATTAAAGTTATAGCAAAAGTCCTGAAAACATGGTTTCCAAATTTCACTTCTGAAATACAGGGTGTTGAAAATGAAAAAATAACTGCAACTTTCTAAAATGACTAAAGATACAGAATTATTCGCCGCGATGGCCTATTAGACGTTTATGGAAAACTAATCACAATGATCTTTCTTCCTAAAATATTTGCAGAATTCTTCAACTTCCGGTTATAGCGGGAACAGACTTCTACTTCCTTATTTCAAATGGGACACCCAGTATATTATTGCCATACCTTGAGTAAAATCTCAACGGTTTTGGCTCATTCTTATGAAAAAAAAATGGTGGCGACGATGACTCACATTTTTTTGGATATTTCTGCAGAAAAAGATTTTTCCAAAATTTTTTTTCCATTTTCGATTCTGCAAATACGTAGTATCATGAGACTGTTTGCGGTTTGGACTGAAAATATACAGGGTGTTTATTAGAAGATCATGAACTTGTACAATTCAAATTCATCAAAGTTCAAGATTTCCAGATTAGAACCTATATTTTTTAATATTTCAGTCAATTCAATAATAATATAAATAATGCAAGTAATAAATCTGAAGATATGCCTTTCAGTGAAGTCATACCAGTATTATCTACTCCTATTGAATTATATCTTCATTATTCAACTGCTTTTGAGCTATTAATAGTATCTATTAACAAACAACGTGAGTTATAATAACTCACTGCTATATCTCACTGTATTAAATCGGACAAGATGGCTCTATGCTTCTATACTCTGTGCTTCTATTCGATTGGCCGAAAGGGAACATTCCATTATTGTTATTGAGGAGAGGAAGGTCACTTTGACAATTTTGACGTTTATTGGTAAAATTCAAGGTTTGTCAATAAAGTTCTTTCTCTATCTTGAATATTATCATAGTATTCATTGTTATAGTCGTAGATAAAGTATAGTATTCAACTTGCGGTAATAGTCATAACTCACTTGATGAAACTTCATCTGCGTGAGTTATGACCTACATTACCACTCGTTGAATAATATACTATTAATTTCTGTTATCTTGATTTTATGTTTCGGAATTCCAAATATATGGCCAGAATATTTCAACATTTTTAGTTGATATTCATATTGAGAAAAATGTAATGGATTGCTATACTAGATAATGGAAGGATATAAAATTCAATAGGTGAATTATAAACCTCCCTTAATTTTGTAGCATTTATAACAATGATCGTAAAGCTAACCCAGTAGTGCAGGAGGTTTTTATAGGATAACCCTGTGTTCCTCGGAACTTTAGAACCTCGCGCTCCAGAGAATGTAGATCCACAAAACAAATATTTCCCAAATTAATTTACTTCATGAAGATCCCGAAACAAGTTGGTGCATTAGTGGCAAACTTCATAATGTAGGTCTCGTTTGAGGAGACCTTTCGGATTCATCAGTGAGTTCCATTCTTCTGCAGTGTCCCACTTTAGGTATTCACGTTCTGACAGCTTGACTGTTATTGCAAGGAATGTGTTATCAACAAAACTAACATTGGAACACTGATGAATATAATTCATAACATGAGACAATTTTCCGCTAAACTTCCTGTGCATTTCGGTAGTTTTGCTCTTTTATAAGGAAACAATAATATATTTGTCATCTTCTATAGTTATTACTAGAGTAGAGAATCGAAAACATTCTTCTCTCAGGTGAAACATAATGAAATTGAATATTTTGAATATTCAGGCTTCTTTTGAGTTTACATGCTTCAGTATAGGCTTAAGTTGAGTAACTGCAACCAATGGCGGAGCGAGGATTTCATTTCGGGGGCTGAACCAGTCCCCACTCCAACTTGAATATGATCGGAAAATTTCGTCGTAAAATATTGGTAGATTTCGGGAGATTTAGATTATCAGAATAATTTTGGTTTGTACCTGGTTTCTGTATTAGATTTAGGTGAGATTTCGATCTTATTGGTGGATTTCGGGAGATTCAGATTATCAGAATAATTTTGGTTTGTATCTGGTTTCTGTATTAGATTTAGGTGAGATTTCGATCTTTTGAAAAGTAATTAAAGATGGAATAGAACTTATTATTCACAATAAGAATTAAAAATGTTATTATCAAGAAGAAGTGGTTCGAAACATAATCAAAAGCATATATTTAGGTAAAAAAACATTCACTTCATGAAAATAAAAGAGGTAATAATCTACAACATGTTAGTACACGAATAAAAAAATACAAAAAAAAGGTTATTAGGTGAACAACTTTGCTTCTGCCGTTTTGCAATAGATGGTTGTATCGATACGTAGTATTCAGAATAAATAGATCGTAGATGTCATACAATAAGCTGTAAACATAACGCCATCGAAATATTAGTTGATTTGTGTCTGCATCATGAAGTTATTGTAATATGTAAAAATTTTGCTCATATGGATGAATAAATTGAATTGAATTGAATTGAATTGAACATGTCAGCATACGAGCCAAATTCTTGTCATTTGCGGGAGGTTTCAATTTTCTGCTTCAATATGAAGAAATCTGCGCTGAGGCTCATCGAATGCTTTGAAATACCTATGGTGAGGCCACTATTAGTAAAGGAACGTGCCGAAAGTGGTTTGAACGTTTCAAGAACGGTGATTTCGACATCGAAGGTCAGCATGGCGGAGGAAGAGAAGAGGTTTTTGAAGATGCGGAATTGGAGGCAATACTTGATCAAGACTCGTGTCAAACGCAACAAGAATTGGCAGGATGATTGGAAGTGATGCAAAAAGCCATTCAAAAACGCCTGAAAGTCATGAGATTGATTCAGAAACAAGGAAATTTGGTTGAAGCCGAGAAATGTTGGACGGCGTATGTTTGCTTGTGAAGCTGTTACCACATCGGAAATTTTTAGAAGATCGATGTTTCTATTGCTTCGGAACCTTTTTTTGAGTAGCACAATTGCGTATTTTTTATGACAAAGCAATCTCAGCATCAGTCGGCAAACTTCGTCGTCTTAAGGAAGTATTTTTGTTTTCAATCATGATAATTGATAGAAAAAAATAATGATATTTCTTTGAATCATGTTGTTCAGCTACTCATCTACTACCTGGTGGCAAAAAAATTCGAATTTTATGGTTATCTTTAGTTGCTCCTCAGCAACCCTCAAGAAATTCACTCTATATTGAAGTTGCCGATCAAAAGCAATAAACGATACTATGTTATAAAAAATAATCTGAGATCCATTAGAGATATAATGTTCGTCCATTGACGGACTTTCTCTGAATAGTTGGTAAATTTGGGGTGGCCCTTTGGTATATTTTCTTATTATTATTTCATTATATTCTTATATCTTCTTCCTACATTCTTCTTCGATTTTCTATGATTCACATGATTGAAATTTAACACGAAGTTTGAAATAAGTTCGTTATAACAACATCCGAAATCAGAACTTCGTCGTTTTTGTGACCAGGTAAATATTGGGTAATTTTCTTTTGATATTCTTCTTGTATTTTGTTTGGTTCTGCTAATGTTATCAACAAAAACCTTCCCAAGAAGCTTGATATGATTGTGCTATAACACCGATAAAATTAGAGGAAATCTTTTGATCTTGGCCAAACTTGCAGTTTCAAAATTAATAGTAACACAAAACTTCAATCAGACATATTCACAGAACCCTTCGTCGGATTCTACTATCAAAGGACATAATTGCTGGAACCCAACTTCAAACCAGCCCTGAAATGACAGAATGATCGTTTGCTACGAAAAAACTCGGAAATAGAATCTGAAACCAACAAAAAAATAACAGCACCTTATAAAAAGAAAGATCTCAATATGAACGAGATAACATTCCGAATCTGGGAAGCTGCATTAAGAGGTCTCGACCTGTCGAGAAAAGATCCTAAAGAAAATGATGTATAAAAATCTTGCGATGAAGAGAAAGGGACACCCAAGTCCCGCAATTAGGAGCCAAGCGCAAAGAATTGCCAGCCGTAAAATCATTCAGGATGGGGATATTTCATCGCTCAGGCAATGTAAACTGCTAGAGGTCTTGTAGCGAAAGATATACGAGTACGCTGAGCAGCTCAAGGCACTATATCTTAATATAAGCTACTCCAGTGTTCCTATTTGAAGAATGAATTTTTGAATCCATCAATCTACTTGATGGCGGAGGGAATTGGGAAATGTAATTTTAATTTTAACCGAATTCTTCGACAAGGAGCCTAAAAATATCGAGCTTATAATATGAAATAATTGGAAAATGTCAGTTCCCTATTCACAATGATACGAAGTAGGTATATTGAATTTTATTTTCGTGAATTATACTAACCGATAAAGAAACTGCAACACCCAGAAGAAGCTGTTAAAATTTGAATTTTTCGGACTAAATTTGGAGAAGAAAATTGTGGTCGTTTCTGGCAAGTTTTTGGAATTTTACAACAAACCAGCTGTTTAAGGAGATCCAAAGTCGATGTTAGTATGCCTAGAGCACGTGTACGCGGAATTTATCTCCAGCCAAGTTAATTTGAAAGAGGTCGAGTATTTGGTCCACGGGAAGCGGGGTTGTCATTTCGAAAATGGCTAACCGTACAAACAGAAATCCAACTACTGTTATGAGATGTTGTCAAGCTTGGTTTGATAATGCCCAAATCGAAGAAGAGTAGGCATCGAACGTCAAAGGGGCACAAATGAAGTTCAAGATCGACGTCTAAGACTTATGGCCATTAGGGACCGATTTGCGACAACTCGATCTTTGGCTGATAAATGATTAGGAGAACAAAACCATCCTGTAACTGTCCGGTTTACGGTAACCGCCGGATAAGGTCTTTTAGACTGCAGCATTATCGACAACACCTTGTGTTACCTCTGACAATTGAGCATTGCCGGCAACTATTACAATGGTATAGAGACCGTCAACATTGGAATGTGGAATGGCATCAAGTCATCTTTTCTGATGAATATCGATTCTGCTTGGGTGCTCATGATGACCACAGAAGGGTTAGACGTCGGGGAGAAAGACGTGAACCTCAGTTTGATGTTGAGCGTCATGTACACCAGACAGTAGACGTTATGGTATGGGGTGCTATTGTACATGCAAATAGGTCACCTTTAGTCTTTATTCGAGGTAAAATGAGAGCGCTGCATTACCTTCAAGAAATAGTGGAGCCATATGTTCTCCCTTACCGGCTCGAGATTCCAATATTTCAGCAAGATAATGCCCGACCTCATATTGCCAGAGTTAGTTTGAAGTTTTTTTCGAAGCGACCCATGTGAATCTTTTGACATGGCTGCCCAGATCCAGCGATCTTGCGCCCATAGAACATGTCTGGGACATCATAGGTAGAAGGCTTGGAAATTTACCCCAGCCCCTACGGACTTTAGCAGCTCTAAGGCATGAAGTACAGGTAGCTTGGGATAGTATCCCTCAAGAAGTAATAGACAATCTTAATGCATCAATGCCGAGACTTGTAGGAGAGTATCGCGGTGGACAAACACCTCCAATTTTCAATCATTTACTCCTTGCTATGCTACCAAAAAAACTCTCCTACAACGGAATATTAATTCAATGATAAAGAAACATACACCGTTATACTCTACATAATCATTGCGAATATTATATATGTATTTAAGTTCTTCAACCTGTTACAATACGTATTACTGGTAAAAATTAAATCAGACCATTCAATTGAAGGATAAATTCAACAAATACAAAAGATAAGAAGTAGCGAAGAATCACTTACTTGTTTAAGGGAAGGTTTCTGAAGATCACTTTTCTGAAACAAAAATTCCAATAGTTAAAATCATTTTGCACGGTAGTATCAGACAGATGAAAATCTCAGCAAGAATTCTGTCTGCCCTTATACGTAAGTGATCGGTTTGTGTATTTGTTAATAAAGTAAGCTGACATATTCATATTGAAAAGATTTTCCACATCCAAACAAAATATTTTCATCTCTTCTTTTACCAAAAGTTCATGACGCATATATTTGGTATAATTCAATCTGAAAACGAAAAAAGAACCAGGAACGAGTAATAACATTACAGATTGCATTGATCTCATATTTGTATCAGAAAGCCTTCATTTGAATTTTTTAATTATTACCGTAATTATTTCAGATATCAGTGTTCTTAGAATTATTTATTTTGGCGAAGAAAAACAAAATTAAAAAAGGAAGGAAGTTATTCATTTAATTTCTACGATTTCGATTGGAATTTAGTGGTTTAAGCAAACAGAAACTTGGTAGCAAAAGTTTTAAATGAAGTTAGAATTTCAGATTTGATTGTGGTATAGGGATATTGAGTTTTTCCTACGAGGAACCTGTGCAAGACATCACGTTAAGGTTCTGTGAATCTTAATGTAATCCAAGGTGTGGAAAGTTTCAAAATCCAGGGGATGAGAATAATGACGGACCAATGCAAAAACGAGAAGGCTCCTATATGCAAACGACGGATGAATTCATATTGTGAAAAGGGACATCCGTTTTAGCCGAAGATTTTCTCTGGTATCTGAAAACTGCTGGAGATTCGATCGGACAACTCACTGTCGCGAACAGTTTTACTGTATGGAGGTAAATCGAAGAAATTGAAGGGACACGGTGATAAGAAATTGAAAGGGGCTTCTATTTTATTTTTGAAATGGTTACTATCTGGGTTTTCAAGTATTATTTCATTTAATTCCAAGTCAAAATCGAAAGTTACACATCACTAATTGAGACCAAAAAGCGTTACTGAAGAGGCTATGTAATTATAGTATCCAGAAATATATTCGTATCATGAAAAAATATTGCGTAATATACAATATGGTTATTGTGATGCAAAATTCAAATATTATATTTCTGACGGTTCTGTGAAATTTTTTTTTTACGGAGGTACGTACCATACCTATACTTAACTTTACTTGAAGTGTAATGCAGAAGGATTCAAAATGAGTGGATATTTAGTGAATTACGAAAAATTGAAGTGGAAATAATGCACTTTGAGTCTTCAAAAATTGATTATTTCGTTACAATGTAAATTAATTTCGAATTGTGAGTCAGAAATGGTCTCAACCGAAGAGGTTAGCCCCTGACTTCGAATTAGTGCTCTCTATGAAGGAGCTTTATATATTGTAGGAACATCTTTATAATCATGGAATATAGTGACTAAAGTGTACCTATTTCTTTTAAGTACTTTTTTGAGATCGATAAAGTATGCCGATTAGTATTTCCTTTTTGAAGATCTTCACCTTCTTATCTTTGTGCCATTTAAAAATGAGCATATTGCTTTTCGTACCTTCCTTTCGATTTTTCAGGCAATAAATCCATACTTGCTGTATAAGCTGTTAAATCTCTTCTGATAGCTCCTCATCAGATGTATACATTTTCAATCTTGTTTTCATGACAAATTTGTCACATTTGACACATTTATTGATTTTCTGCTATGGAAAATCATAGATCATCAAATTTAAATAAGAAGACAGAGACATCAAAGCTATTCGAGATTTTGAAGGAAATCAAGTTCTCTTTGAAAATGCAAATTTTCAAATGAATAATTGTTTTAACATGGATGAATGTGCATAATATGAACTATTTAAATAAAGATACAGGTAAGTAGACTGATTGATCTCATGTTAAAGTTAATTTAATTTACGAATTTAACTAATATTTTCTTTCCAGCATCAGTGTAGATTAGTTATTTATCACACTATTGGGACTTTTCTGCTCAGCTTTTAACCTTTCAGTGAATCACTATATAGTTATGGCCCATGCAAACAGAATCAAATTCGAATTGACTTTCCCAAAAGTCATGTTGTTCCCAACCTCAAATTAATTCACACTTACTCTTCCAATAGTAGGAATGGAATAGTTCTGAACTTATTCTTAAAAAACTTCAAATTCCTCCCCATATGTTTCCAAAGACACAAAGAATGTCTAGGTAGAATTTCTTCAGGTGGAAAATGGTGAATAGGTTCCGCATCTATCGGAATGTATCGCGGCACATATTCGAAAATATATAACAGCATCTGTTAAATGATCCGTGAACTGGCACCCATTTCTGGAATGTAATCTATGAATATCCATGAATATATCATCCAGATATTACCCGAAGAAGTGGGCATCCATCTTCATGAGAATGTATTTCAGTTTACAGATCATTGACTCTCTCGATCTGTTGAATGATAACCTCTAGCACGGTTCTTAACTACAAAAAGTTGAAAAAGATTGTGCTTGATATATTGTGTTTGTATACAGGATGGCTTACACAAGAGGGTCCAACTGTATGTATCCGTTAGTGAGAGTTGTTCCATAAATTCACGAAACAGGTCTATTTTCATTAGGGGAGGGGGAAATCTTATGAATGAATTAAAAAGTGTACGATCATACACTTAGGGTCGAGTAAATTATAATTTCTAAAATTTTGCAATCCTTTTTTAAGTATGGTTGAAAAAAATTCTTTTTGGCGTTTGTTTCGATATGAAAATTCATTATAAGTGATGAGTGAAGTTCATTTGTAGCCTCATTGCCGCAGTATGTACCTTGCTGAATAATTTTTTCGGAATTGTATTGAAATCAAAAGTAATATATCATGATTGTATATTTGCGAGATCTATACCCTTCCAAATCAAAATTTCCCTCCCTTGACGTTTTCTTATGTGTTCAGGAGCAGAAAACATGTATCAATTGTTTACATGGTAGATTGATATATTCATCACGATAACTTTTGATTTTGAATCCAATCCAAATACCATATTATGAGGAGTCATTTCGAACTATACCTTAGAATACACTTCAGCTAATGAGATTACGAGTCTAGTTCCGAAGTAAATATTGAAAGATTTCCGTTGATATGTCAAAAATCAACAAATATAACTTATTTGATGCTTATTTTGAATATCATCCTGATTCCTGAATTACATCTTGCATGATGGACGTTAAAAAGAATTTGAAGAATATGAATCAGATATTACGTCATAAACCCAAATCCTCGATTGAAGATATCAGAAATGATATGGTTTTCATTCGTTATCTTCGATAAAGTTGAAGTTGAAACGACAAAGAATTATGTAGCCTTTCAGAGTTCACTTCAGTAGTTGAAGCAGGTAGGAGGTTAGGAAACTGAATTTGAAGAGGATGACAAACTAGCACGAACTGAATTCTACCAATTTCTCCTGGGTGTAATAATATTATCCTTTCTAACACAGAATGAGAATTCCTAGCAACTGATGATTGGAAGCATAAAGTCATTCTACTAGAAAAATAGACTAGTCGCGTGAAGTAGCCAGTGATTGATAAGAATAAATACATAATACCTGTATTTCTTCGTACTTCAAATACATTCATGTTTTCGATTTAAAAAAAATGTGACAAATATTGTTGCTGAAAGTAATTATGAACATTGGTTTCAATTGTAGTTTTAATAAAATACATTTACATTCTCATAAAATTTAAATAATTCTTTCACACCTCAAAAGTTATGCTTACCCACTAGTAGGTATTACGCTATCAGTTATTTTCCACTGAGCACAGTTCTGCTTGAAACCGAGTTTATTCTCAATTTATATGTATATTTATTTAATAGGGGGAGGTACGTATTCAGAATAATTCCTGCACTTTTCTATTTTGTTTGATTCCACTGCTATGTGGGAAGCACTTTAATCTGATAAGACAGTTATAATAGGAAAAGATCTGAAGTAGGTCATGGAGAAAATCAGATACGACATACCTATTCGTTACAAATGAAAGAATTGCCTTATTCTGGAAGAGGATTTTTTGGATCTTTTATTTTTGGGATTTATTTGGATTAGCATAAAAACAATCATAATAGCAAAAGGCTCCACAAAAAATAAATTGAGAATTATGAACAAAAAAAATCGGGAAAACGTAGTAGGTATAACTCAAACCTGTTTTCTGACAATAGACGTCAGTCTGATCGTGACACAACATTGCAACGCCAGAAAATGTTTGAAAGAGACCTATATCCATGAGAGTGAATGACTACCAGTTGAGAAAGAAGAATAGGTAATTTTTCAGAGGTTATTGGCCTTTGACAATCGATGTCAAGTTGCAGAATATAGGTTGACGTCAGCATGATAGCCATTATGTTGGCTGCCCTTCATAGAACGGAGATGCCTTAGGTAAAATTGACCCACAAAGGCTTTTCCGCTTTCGAAATAACTTAGTAAAAAATCGTAGTATAGTGATAAAATTCTAGGATTTCAACATTTAATAATGACATGCTAGGAATTCAATTGGAAATGAACATTATGATGATTCGTTCAGAAACTCAAATGTGATAGTTTGAATCAGATTTAATCGAGAGCACATAATTTCGAAATCAACTGTTTAAGATATCTGCTGGCACTATTATGATTATAATTTTTTAAATGTGTGTTGCTACAATGACATTTCCGCAGAACCAATTGAATGGTTGCAGTTTGTAACAGCCTTCAGAGAAACAACTGAAATATGCGGCTTCAACGGTAGTTAAGAAAGGAGAAGATAACTGTTCAAGCATTATTGAATTTCACCTGTGAAGTGGATGAAATAATAGAAACACTCGAAAAGAGGTATTTAAATTCTGAATTCAATATTGAAGATTTCTATTATAAAGTTTCCGCAATTAAGCGATGATCATTTGAAACCTTCATTTGATCGCTCCACAGCAGTTCAGAATCTGTCAGTAACAATGACAAATCTCGACCGTCAACAATATTTTTGCAATCCACAGGTACTGGCTGAACTAATTTCAGAGTTCATTGAAATTGGAATGGGGCAAAAAAGTAAATTGTCTGAATGTTAAAAATAAAAACGTAAATATTTCAGATCAGGGACAAGACTTGGTTTTGAATGGGTTAACGACAAAAATTTCGGTTTCACAAGCTCGAGCTGCTATCAGGAGTGCATGGAACTTTTACCATACGTGCAGAAATTTTAGAGCAAAATCCATAGTCTCAGAAATGTCTTCACTCCCAAAATGCAAATCCCAAAACAGTCCGGAGTACTGTGCGATATCGCTATATAATAGACTACCCTTTAGACTTAGGAATTTGTCAAAATCCAAATTTCAAAAGCAAATGAAGGATATATTAGTCAGCAATATAATATTTCATTTAATAGAGGAGTTCGTTTCGTTTTGAAAAACATAACTTTTTATCTGTCTTTTTTGAGTATATATTTTATTTTTACACTTTTGTTCTACTACTATTTATTTTTATAAGTAAATGTTATGTGTACTATTCATATAGTGTGACTACAGTTACAAACTCTTTCTTTTCTTTGTTTGAAAATTCCAACTCATAAATACTATTTTAGCCATAGACACTCAGTTCATTGTTTGTTAATGCCTACACTTGATTTGTTGTTTCATCTATACACTTAATTTATTATTTTATTTGTACTATTGATTCATTATTTTATGTCATATATACACCTAATTTATAATTGTATTCATACTCTAGATTCATTGAATATGCATTATACTTACACTGTTTTTGCAACAATAGTCCCTATATAATTCTGTTTTAGTGTTGTTCTAAGTTGTGTGATATTTTGTACCTTTGTATTTTTCATTATAGTTATGACCTGTGTAAACAATTCATGAAATTGTAAGAACACCAATAAACTCTCTCTCTTGCTGAGTTGAATTGGGTTCAATTGAGTTCAGGTTTGAGTCCATGTTACCACATTACTCTGAATCAATTGATTTGAGATTTCAGATGAAAGATAATGATGGTACTTCGTTAAACTTGTGGTGTATGAGTGGTCACTCCACTCTTCACCCCATAGCTTCTCTCAGATTATTTTTTGTATGTCTTTTCATGACCGACTTCTATTATTCAACGATAAGGGTGAGCATTATGAACAGTGAATATCCTCCGTAAATTGGATAATTTGACAGAGATGAATGAGCCACGAAAATTGGTAACGTACCATTTATCATAGACCACAAACTATAACTCATTTCTTCAGAGTTTGTAGTTAATCGGACAGTGTAATAGACGAGACGTGCCAGTTTGTATATTCCGTCTGGTGCCTGTCACACATGTGTGGTCATATTTGAGTGATGAATAATGAACCCACTTTAATGAATTTCCAATTTATATCAGCCCATATTGACCTTAAACCGTGAGTTATTATTTGATGAAGCCTGTCAAATTAGCAGGTTTATTGCCTTGTCTTGGATGGTACATGCTGGTGTTCATAGTAAGGGCATATTGCATAAAGCCGATTCCAACCAGGAGGCATAATTGAATTTGATGAACTTTCGCATCGTTTAATATCGAAAAGGGGTTTTTAGGAATCAGAAACGACCGTAAATCATGTTCGTTTCCAACTGAAAGCAGGCTAAAGCTTTAAGTTGGGATTTTATTGATATGGACTATGCCATCAATAATTATTCCGTTTTCAGCTGCATGGCTCGACGTATTGGACGATTAAAAATACCGTAGTTTCGTCACATGTGGAACGTGAATGCTGTTGAAAAAAATCAATTAAAGATTTTTACTGCTGGACATAAAACTGACGGCAAATTACAAGGCTAAATAGGACAGAACGCTGCTGTCATTTTGTGCATTGTGTGGTTTACTAAATTTTGCGGAAAAACGGTCGTTTGTTCAACAGCGATAGCGTATCTGTTGAAATAATTTCCGTTTTTGATTTTATATAATATGCTTTCGTAATTGTTTGATTTTTTTTGGAGTTCTAGTGCAATTTTACATTACTTATTTTTATAGTCTGTATAACACTATTTTTGGAAAAACCTTATTTTATTTAGCACTTTATCATTTGGTTACAATAAAAATTGGAATTTGGATGAAAAGTAATGATAATGTCAAGACGCATGCTCAATGTCATTTTGAATCCGTAAGCCGAATTATAGCAAATTCAAGAATATCGAAAATAATTACTTAATGTCTCTAGGACCACAAAAACATCGATGTTGAGATTCTTGGTGTTCTTCTTCTTCCGTCTTCCTTATAAGATTTTTATTTCTCAATCTATTTATTGTTTTAATGATTTCATCTGATGATATCTCGAACATAAAAAAGGACTTGGAAAGTCTTTTGATTTTGTTGACTTGATTCCTACAAAAAATTCGAACGAGCTGAACACAGGAAGAAGAACTTAAACGACTCATTTTAACTGGTGATTAATATTACAATCATTATTCTGAAGGTGCTGTATGGATGTTTTGGTATAGAAAGTTATAAATAAATGACAAAAATGTTGGAACCATGATTATTTTTCTACTGTCATTCGCAGCCAGACTAAAATTATTACTCATTTCAGCGTAGACTGAAGTAGTACCATATGGGACTCTTCAGCGCTATCAAGTTAGTATAAAAATATTAGTGTTGCTATATACATACTGGATTATGACCAATGCTCAACGCTTAGAATTTTAAGATGTTTGACGAAAGTGATTTTCAACATACTGGTGTAATATACAGACTGTTTCACTAATAAAGCGACTGTCAAGCTATGAAATTTTCGATTCTTTTCGATACAGAACCTATCCTTAGGCTTCAATAGATATACATTTTCAAATTGTTTGGAAATACACCAGTGGTATCACTAAAATGTATGGAAGATGATTCCTCAATATGAGAGCCTGTAGCAATCCTGGTACATCTGAGGATTCGAAAAATTATCGCTAGGAACATCGGTCCTGGTTGAAGAAACTCTACCATTTTCGGTGTAGATTTGGTATTATTTACTTGAATATTGAAATTGAAGAAATTTCTAAAGACGTTTGTGATATTTTGTCGACATTGGCCATATATCGGGTGTCCCAAGGTGAGTGGCCTATTAGATTATTATGGAAACTATTGATGGTAAAGATTTCAAATTTTGTGAATAGATATTTGGCCAGTTGAGGTACATTTTTAAAATAATTTCACATTTCCAGTGTTGCCGGATGTACGACAATTTGGCAACAACTTTGTTATTTTGAATGGGACATCCGGTATTTCTATTTTTTTTATGATACTCCATAAAATATTAAATCTATTCACTCTTACTTTTCCATCCCTATCTTCAACGGTTTTTGAGTTATTGATTATTTTTCGAAATTTTAGATGAAATTGGCGTATTACGAAAATGACTCTAGTTCGCTCAATATTTGAGATTTAAGTCAGAAATTTTGCAAGTCGTTAGATATTGATCTGATCTGTGTCACTGCTCTTGAATTATGGTTGTCAATAATACAGGACGGACCAAAAAAAATCATCATTTGCCAAGTTACAAAATAGTAAAAAAGTCTGTGTAAGTGAATAGAAAAATTGTAGAATGTGTTGTACTGATTCCAAAAATTGAAAAATATACTAGGTGTCTAATTTGAAAAAATAAACTTTTTTACAATTTTGTAACTTGGCAAATGATGATTTTTTTTGGTCCGTCCTGTATTATTGACAACCATAATTCAAAAGCAGTGACACAGATCAGATCAATATCTAACGACTTGCAAAATTTCTGACTTAAATCTCAAATATTGAGCGAACTAGAGTCATTTTCGTAATACGCCAATTTGATCTAAAATTTCGAAAAATAATTAATAACTCAAAAACCGTTAAAGATAGGGATGGAAAAGTAAGAGTGAATAGATTTAATATTTTATGGAGTATCATAAAAAAAATAGAAATACCGGATGTCCCATTCAAAATAACAAAGTTGTTGCCAAATTGTCGTACATCCGGCAACACTGGAAATGTGAAATTATTTCAAAAATGTACCTTAACTGGCCAAATATCTACCCACAAAATTTGAAATCTTTACCATCAATAGTTTCCATAATAATCTAATAGGCCACTCACCTTGGGACACCCGATATAGTGCAGCGGTGGTGATCTTCACACCGTGAAAAAAATTGTTTAGCAAGTTATGTATTGATAAATTGCCTATTGAGTTCTGTTAATGATCTGGCTTGTTATATTGAAAAATTATTAGTTGATAGTGTTCAATTGGTTCGAAAAGTGAAGTTGACTGAGTATTTTCATTACTTTCAAATTTTTCAATATTTTCGTCATTAATATATACGAATCCTCTTATACTCTTTGGTCTAAAAATTTCGATATGATTCTTCTCAATTCATTGTCAGGATCATTCAATGTAGGATATAATGGAAATTATAACATGCATTATTTATTTCTGCTTTTTTTTCTTTTGTTTTCAGATTCAATTATGATATATCTATGCGTCATCAATTTCTGGTGAAAAGGAAGGATTAAAGGATTTTATTTGGATGAAGAAGAAGCTCTTCAATATGTCAGCTCATTTTATAAACAAATACACAAACCAATTACTACACATGACGGGGAGACAGAGTTTTTGCTGAGGCTTTTATCTGTGTTGTTGTATCATACGTTGAAATGTATGATGCCGCGTTCACATTTGCTCTACTAATATTGTTATTTAGGTTCCATTATTTGAGGTAAAAAATTTTTGAATTGCTCTTTCTCAATACTTATAATATATTTTCAATTTTTTTTTCATTCCTCTTTTATCATTTCGGAGATACGCCACTGGCAAGTTTCAAAAAAACCCACCTGTATTCGAGTACATCTATAGTGAAATATCGATACAAAAATGGAATTATTACCACGATTCATTGATATTTTCGTTTGAAATTTACCAAAGAATGCGATACTATAACTGAGCCTATCTGCGATCAATTCGGGAGAACTGTCAAATATATCATGGAAATTGAACGAACGAATTTGATTTCAGCCCATTCTCTCCACAGCACGCGAAACGGTGTGATATGCCAATAATGCCTCCACCCTCAATGGAAACAGAGCGTGCCAATGGACATTCAATTTCCTTCCGGAATATACGAGGAAAGTCAGGTTCCCTTTTCTTCTACCGATGCTCCACATTGGAATACTTCTCGGGATATAAGGTGATACAGGGTGTCTCACCGGGAACATCGATCTATCGAAAACCAATTAACATGACAGTTCTGAAAGTTATTGAGGCTCTTCTGCGAAATTGAGGGAAGAAGGGAGGTAGAAATTTCTGTGACTATTTTATTTTCTATCTGCTGTTTGGAATTTTGAATAAATTCTCTGAAAAAGATCAAAAAAGAAAATTCATATCGGAACTTGTCAAGATACTATTAAATTCATTAATTATAAATCAGAAAGAAGATTAGACTGAGTAACGAATTAACAACATACACACCAAGTTGGTGAAAAGAAAAAGGATATCAAGATTCAAGAGCGAAATATATTTCCAAACCATCTTACAGAAAGCAAGGCATTAACATCAAAAGTGCATCAATAATATATGACACAATCTGTAGACCTTTATTAGAATACCCCCACCCAGTTTTTCGCAACTGCAAGCCTCGAGCAATTAAAAATCTCACAGTAGCAGAGAGACCCATAAGTCGAACGAGACATCCTAAAAATCCACTTTATAATCCTCCAAACAGTTTAGAACTCTCACTATTAGCTAAAACAAAAGTTTGATATAAATAATTGGAATATACCTTTCATTACCTTTTATCTTAAACCATAATTGAATGTACCAAAGATTGTTAACTTACAGGCTGAAGAACTCTTGGTGGATGCCAATTGTATATGCTATAAAGTAGTGTTATTGAAACAATTATTATTATTATTAGTTATTATTATAAATCAGAATATAAATTGGACTCAGTAGCGAATTGAAAAATTAATATTTTCATTTGTAGCTGAACGTTTTTAGTTGACTAATTTTCAGTTAGTATTAATTTGCCAGGATACTGGTACTTTTTTTCAGAAAGTCCTCTTGCTAGGAAAAATCAGAAGTTAATATTTACCCCTTGATTTGGGCTAAATTTTTAACGGCTCCCAGATAAAAACCAACAATAAGGAGAAACAATTTACATCAATAATATTTTTCTCTAAGATCAAATGAAATAATAATGACATTTTTATTGAGCAGGGATATTTGACGGCACACAAATGAGACAATCAATTAAGAATTCTGCCTTTATAAATTCAATGAATCAAGTTGAACGAGAAGCTTGGACATCATTTGTTGCAGCTGTAGAAAATTTTCTAGGGCAACATAAAACTCAAAACTATGGTAAAATGGTTAACAAGATGCTTAATAGTTTCAAATCCTTAGGTTGCAATACGAGTATGAGTATTGCAAAACACTATTTACACAGCCACTTTCCAGAAAATTTAGGAGACATGAGTGAGGGACAAGGTGAAAGATTTCACCAAGTTATTAAAGTTATAGAGGACCGCTACCAAGGAAGATGGGACATGCACATGAAGGCAGATTACTGCTGGAATTTAAGAAGAAACTTTTTAAAAAAACATTCAAGAATGTAGCGGAAAAAGCTTTCGAAATATTGATTCTTCCATTTTGATTGTTGTTGTTGGTATAATATTGTATTTTGTATAACTAAAATCGAAATTTTGTATCTACTTTTGTTTTCTACACTTACGGATATGACTTAAAATAATGTAACTTATATTTCTCTAAAATTGTATATCTTGAAAATTTGAGCTACTAGGTGAAAATGAATACGTTATTTGAATTAAGGACATCAAATTGATTTAGAATCAGCTCCACATATTGATATTCGTGAAATCTTCTACTAAATCGGGAATTTTGAAGCCAGATGCTCTTATTGCTCCGGACCCTTTTTCAAGTTCTCGAGTAGCATAAAAAGAAATGAAATTTAAATGAGGAGACTCATACTCATATCCAAGGACATATCATATTGGCAAATTAAATGAACGACAGACATATAATTGAAATTCTAATTCATATTATATTGAAATGAATATTAGATATAGCACTGTGGATAGAAAAACTTTCAGAATTTTCCCAGTATTCATTATTCATTTCTAGTTATGATAAATATCGATCGAAATCATACATAAGTAAAATAGTTTTCGAACACTATGCATTTCATTAAAACTTCCTAGTTCGTGAAAAAATAGTTCAGCTAGACCGTCAACGTATAATCACAAGTACCTAAACAAATTATTCTTTATGTTAATAACTGGTATCCATTATAAAGTTGGAATAGAGAGAAATTTTTTCATTGCTATTCGTTACCACACAGCTCTGGTTCGTAAAGGTAATTCTTTCACGAGACTTCGTATTTAACATGCAGGTAGAACGTATAGGTATTACATTCGACATGAACCACATAAAGTTTGTAAACTCAACCGAGGCGCGAACAAATATTATGTTGAAGTTATGAGACGATTCCATTTTACTACTTGCTCTCTTGTTTCAACTTGCCAAATTACTATCAACCTAATCCAAAGAGAGAAAGTATGCAGAATGAAATTTATTCCAGCTGAAATTAGTGAAATGAAGACGGATGGGGGGATTTCAAGAGATATATGAATTTTTTGTTCAACAACAATGTATCTACTATTTTCGTTGATAAATACAGGGTCGGCTACGGGCGATGGTGTCCTAGAATTTTACGGAGAACGGAAGGAGGAGGATTTCTTTCGAGAATTCGGTTTCTTGGGTAGAAACCACTGCTCTATCGATCTAGAATTTTTTTAGCACTGCAGTGTGGCCGCTTATACAAAAAGGTAACAGGTCAATTGAAAAGTCCCTGGTCTACCATAGCAAAACATATTTCTTTGGCAAAATTCGATTTTATTATTCAACATAGTTGCCTTTGAGGGCGATACAGCGATTATAGCGATCTTCCAACTTTTCGATACCATTTTGGTAGTACGATTTGTCTTTCGCTTCAAAATAGGCCTCAGTTTCGGCGATTACTTCTCCATTGGCGCTAAATTTTTTTCCAGCGAGCATACTTTTGAGGTCTTAGAACAGGAAATAGTCGCTGTGGGACAGATCAGCCGAATACGGTGGATGCAGAAGCAATTCGAAGCCCAATTCATACAATTTTGTCATTTTTTCCAGTGATTTGTGACACGGCGCATTATCTTGATGAAACAGCACCTTTGATTTCATCATTTGAACGATTCAATAACGCTATATAATATTCGCTGTTGATGGTCTGGCCCTTTTGGAGGTTATCAATGAAAATTATACCTTGCGCATCCCAGAATGCTGATGCCATAACTTTGCCAGCTGACTGTTGTGTTTTTAATCGCTTTGGATACGGTTCATCGTGCGCAGTCCACTCAGCTGACTGTCAATTGGACTCCGGAGTGAAATGATGTTTCATCCTTTGTCACAAATCGACTCAAAAAGTCAGGTTTATTCCACTTAATTAGCTTCAAACACTGCTCAGAATCATTAACACGTTGTTGCTTTTGATCGATTGTGAGCTCGCGCGGCACCCATTTTGAAGACAGCTTTCTCATGCATAAATATTAGTGAATGATATGATGTACACGTTCAGATGATGTCTTCACAATGTCTGCTATATCTATCAATTCACTGTACGGTCATTTAAAATTATTTTCCGAACTTGTTTGATTTTTTCCTTAATGAGGCGTCCACTGCGTTCTCCGTCTTCGGTGCTCATTTCACCACGTTTAAACTTCCTTAGCATTCCATTCAATGATGGTTGATTGTCCTGGTGCAGATCCCGGAAAATCTGCATCAGGGCAAGATTGTGCTTCAACTTTATTTTTTCTTTTCAAAAAGCAATATTTTATTGGCACACGAAATTCTTTTTTTTTTTCATCTTTTTTCAAATAACATAAGTAGATACATTCACAACGCAAATCGTGTCAAATTTTGACTCGTATCGTTTGGAGGTTCGTACTAACCGAAAATTCTATTGATTTAATACTAGCACCGCCATCTGTGCATCAGACCGGGGACATTTCAACTGGCCTAATATTAATACTTCGATATTTCAAATAGAACCACCTGCATATCATTACTTTTTAGATTGGATAGACGTTTATTGAGATTCAAATAAAGATAAACAAGCCACAGAGACAATACCATAGAATAATTCTCTCTACGAAATCATACACAATATTTTATACCGAGTGTTCGTTAATGAAATGCTGATATTTGAGGGGGCGATTCTTGGAGCTATTTTCAGAAAAAAGTTCATACAAACGTATATCGTACACTTTTGTTTTACAGGTTGGTAAAAGTTCTGATTTTTTTTATATCCGCAATGATGCTACTTGAGATATTTCTATGAAATTTGGTACATGTTCTCACTGCCTTCAGCTTCAACATTATAATGATTATATTGTTTTATTAATGTTCACTCAATATTTTCTTCATAAATATGAGATGAAATTTTTATGATAAATAACTACTGAATAGTTTGAGTTACGTATAATACCTATATCTTCCATATTGAACGGATATGTTAAATAATATAAGCCATAGAGACACCCTAGACGACCATTCGTAAATTCAGGTCATAATATTATGAACGATTAATAAAATGGCCCCAATATGCATAAACTTTAATGGTAGGTAGTTCCCTGCACATGTTAATGAATTATCGATCGCCTCTCTAAGAACAGCTAGTAGGAATTTGCATATTTGATGGTCCAACTGTGGAAATTATGGGTCCCATATCGGATACATCAGGTAGTAAGGAATAGACTGGGCTTCATTCAACTAAACAGGGACTGGAATTGTAAGGTAATCACGTTTCTGCTGGAAATTCTGTTGGATTAATGGGGGGAAATATCTGTTTTTGACTGTTTCTATATTACAAATAATGTAATACAAAAGAACAAGTTCATTGGACTAACCCATTTCCCACAAAGCGAAAACATTTCTCAGTTCATGAAGAAAATACTGTTCAGCTAATCAGCTTGTGGTTGTGAAATCAACTTTCAAAATTTTTTTGAAAATTGAAGGAAATACTTTTGACCGTCTTGTTCAGAGCTGAAAATTTCAATATTTCAGTATTCACATATTATACATATATTCAAAAAAACATATTGCTGACCAATTTTGTGGTTTGCAAGTATTTACCTGCCAGAAGATAGCAAAGTCGATAGTAGGAGAATTTGTGGTTCATTAGAATAACCTAATTCTGACAAAGCTGAAAAATGTTTGTGTAATGCTATATCATCAGTCGGAATCGGTCAATTGAGACAATGCCATCACTAGATCCTGAGAAAATTCAGTAAGATTATCGAGAAGAATATTTCAAAATATTTCTGTGACGGAAGAATGAGATTTTGGGAATTGGTGAAAAAACGCTTTGTAGCAAAATATTCAACTGATAACATCATCGGAATAATAAAATCTTTAGAGAGAAGATTGAAAAATAATATTTCCTCGACAAAAAGTCCGATCGGAATGAGTTTCTGCGGATATAGAAATAATTACAATTTTAAGCAACGTGCAGAATTTCGTTTGCCCGTTTCATCAGAATCGTAGAAAATTTCAACAGAACAAAAGGAAAAATAAGCGAAACACTGACGGTGAAATAAGAATGTTTTTAGCTGTCATTCATTTAATCGCCAATTGCACTCTTGGATATACCTATACCTATTTACAGTTCTATGCTCTCCAAGGTTGAAATTTTGAAAAAACACAAAATGCGGAACTTTAAATTTGAAAAAGTGCAAGCTCTCAAAGCACATGACTCCAAGAGAATAATGGTCTGAAATCTAGGAAGGGATCGAATGAAATTGACCCTACGTACAACATAAATTCATGAATTCCCGAATAACTCTTGAATTATTGAATTTGGGAGCATTATCATGTTTGAACACTATCCTTATTTTCCTCTGTAGAATCCAATAGGGTTCTAATTTGAAAAAGTTATCATCAAAGTTTTATCACAATTTTTTGTAATGATACTTCACAAATTCAAGAGATGTACGATATTCCTACGTCATTCTTCTTTGGAAAAGTGAATCGAGTTGAGGCATAGGATATTTACAATAGAAATAATCCACATAAGGGTGATCATGGAAATTTTCTCTTTTATCGGTTTTTTTTATATTTTGAAAATTTTTTTGAAAAATTCGAGAGAGAGAGTGATTGAAAATGGAAATATTGATATTATCTGAAAAATGAAATAAAAAAGTTAGTTTTGAAAAATAATTTCTCATTTCTTGTATAATAGGTAGAACCAGAGCTATTTTATATAGGCAGTCGAACTTGAAACACAATGTGTAAGTAAATGTTTGTTGTATTCTCAATAATTGAGTGGAATATGATGTATTCGAATGGGAGCAATATATAATGGGATCGTCAAATAGAGCTTCTTGCATCACGAATGTTAAAACGAAACAATCTCAGACAAAAAAAAAATTGTCTCCGATAGGTAAAACATGCTTATCGTCCTTGATGCCTTGATAGAACTTATTCTTTTCTGTTTCTTTTGACCAACAACGCCCATGAAAAAAAATGTTTTCACTGAGAAACCACTTCTAACCTAACCTAACCTGAAGAGACAAGTAAAAAAATCTCATCAATTATACAAAGATATACCGGAGAAAGTGGCAATAAATTTCTCGACAATTTCTGAAAAATCATCAGCAATTGAATGGAATTGAAGTTTTTTTTTAACTACTTTAGGATAGCAGAAAGGTTATGTAAATGAATAATAAATGAAATGAAATTTTAGTTTTCCGGAAAGGATAAATAAATATTAACTAGATCCTATGGATAATCACATCCGTGCACTCATTTTTCTCCACGAAAACCTCATCGCTCAACCAGGACTGATTCATGTTCTTTCCTAATCAAATGTTTTTATAACACTATTTTCAAACCTTTCTCCTCCTGATAAAGACAAATTTATCACTTTGGGAATATAAAAAGGAAATCTATAATTTCCTTCAGCAAACGTATAATTCAAGGAACTTCCAAGAACGCAAAACAACACTTTATTATATTCGAATCCAAGATGCATGACAAGAACCGATTCCGCTCCATTTTTCATGGAGAACTAAACAGAAAGGTTATCGATTCCTGCAGTCGCTATTACCCCACAAAGAAACTTTAATATTTCTAGTTGGTAGAGATAAAAGGCCGGAATAATTCGAAATCTGGAATAGTCTGGAGAGGATAATATATGACCTTGGAACTCGAACGGGCAGCCCCTGCTCATTAATTTGCCCCTTGTGCTGTTCCTCCAGGCGTTCGAACGTCACATCCACCGGCCAAAGTTATCTATGAACTGTCAAGGCCCTGTCGTGTCATTGGAGCGATCGATGTGTCAAAATATAATTTATCTATGAATAATACACAGGGTGTTTTCAAAGGTGAGTTGTTTTGTTCATAGAAGGTAGAACTCGTCAAAGTAAATAATTTGACCATTTGATGAGGACTGGTTAAACTTGAGCCAAAGGATAGAAGTTCGAGCCTTGGACCCAAAATAGTATATTGTGGGGAAAGCCAAACTTTTCTCACGAGTATCTCACGAGTGTCGCGAACACTCGAGTGAGAAAAGGAATTTCTCCACATGTTGCACACTGTAATTTTTCTGCAACTGCTATGAAAAGTAGCGTATTCTTCATAGCTTACTCAATTTCAAAACTATGTATTGCTCATACTGTGGGAAATATTATTTCTCACGGCACTTTGCCCACACCTAGCTTGATAGACCAAAGAAATTGGGCTTTTGGGTCGTTTCTATGGAAACGCAATAAATTAGCACATACTGTCAACGAAGGCCATTTCGATTTGAATCAAGTCCATTATTTGAATTACTGAAATTTGTGCAGTTGTAGGAAAAGTATAGTGTGCAACATGTGGAGAAAGTATTTTTCTCGCTCGTGTGATTGCGGCACTCGCCTTTCAGGCTCGTGCCACAACCTTCCATACTCGCGAGAAAAGTTGGACTTTCCACACTAGTTGCACAATTTACTATTTCCTACAACTCAGGGCCGGCGTTAGGGGTGAAACAGTGAAGCAACTGTTTCAGGCGCCTCTTTTCGAAGGGAGGCAATTCAGCCCAGTTTGTGGTCGCCCTTTTATATTTCTGAAAAATATAATATAGTCTTGATTCTTAAAAACGACATGACGTTGGTCTGCTTTGTTGCGTTCATCAACATTTCCTGCAATAAAATTTCCAAACCATCTTCACTAAGCCCCTGTTCAATAAATAACAGCATTGCTTGATATTATCCTAATTGAATGAGGAATGGAATGTATTTCACAAAGACGAAAAACAACACTTCGAATTAAGTGGAAGTTTCTTACACATTCAACATATGGAAAATTCCAACGACTTTGCATTCGAAACTAGTTACTGATAAATGCTAAATGTTTTCAGCGGAACATATGTTTTTAATCCCAATTAGTTTTCGAAGCTAAGCATGTCTAACTTCCCTTTGTATCTTGTGGTGTGATAGGTAATCTTTCATCGATCGTACGCAGTGTTATTCTATATTCTATTCTATAATCATCTATATCCTATATTGAATATGTAAGATGGAGTTGCTATAACTACCGACGTTGAATTTGATTCTCCAGAATTTCAGGTACGTAACTCAGTTGAATAACATGTTCAATAAACAATGAACATCTTTCAACATCGAACGATGAATGCCGTATGTTGCTAGAACTGATTTTTTTTTGGGATATGTATTAATTTGAAATTCATATACTGAATTGTTGAGAAAATATATAGGTTAACTGTATACTAACTTTCTGATTTCTATTAATACTATTATTCTTCAAAGTCCCTCATTCCTCACATTCGAATATTTCCTAGTTGAATTGAACTGCCATCAGTCAGTTTGTGTGGAGAAACTAGGTATAAACGGAATTCACGTAATTGTTAGCTTTCCAACTGAACGTTATTGTGCATGCACAAACGGTTACAAACATACAATCCGGGCAACAATTCAGGAACTAATCAATGAATCTAAAACGTTTACTATAAATCAAGTATTGTGACTGTTTTGTCAACTCATGAATACCTCTTTTCACATTAGACATGCCAGAACAAGAAGTGAGAACATTGTAACTGCTTCCCTAGAAATATGAAGAAACTTACAAGACAATTTGATGGTTTGTTATTTGTTATCTTATTTATTTTCGACGCAAAAGACATTGTTAGTATTTGAATGTATATTGTGAAATAACCTATGTTAGAAAATGGCGAAGGCGACGGTTATCAAATAAATAACTAAAGAATACACGTCAACATAAAAAAAAAATAATTCCCCTTCAATTCGATTTCCTGGTGATTGAATTGTTATATTGAAAGAAAGTCATAGTCGTCAACGTTTTTGTCAATCACATTTTAATCCCACCGTATTTTTTTTTGTGAAATCGATTGGTGACAGATATCTTCAGTTATTGCTCCTGAAATGTTTAATGTTCAGCTTAATGAAATAACTCGCGCTTAAAAATTTTAAAGTTGTTATTATATCAGTCAATTTTATGCTTGTTCACACTTAATGAGATTTTAATTTTTCATATCGCACATTTCGCAGGATTCCCGGTACTTTTTTTCAGTTCCATAGCTGCCATTATTTATTAAAATTGCAATATATCCATAGAACCGACATTGACAACCCTTAGGAGTACTGACAATATCCTCGAAAAATTTAAGGGCTGGTCGAATAATATTTTAGTGTGTGATGTCATCATCATTGTCACTTGTAAGATATGAAAAATCGATTTTAGCGTTAGTATCTTTTACAATGTTTTGACGAAAATCTTAATTTGCATTAATACCTTATGGAGTGTCAACACTATGTATTTTGAAGAACTCACTCTTCACTGATGAGTCGTGATTCCATCTCCTATGGCCAATGAATAATATGCCAGCGTGGAGAGCAACACGATATGAGGTGTGCTGTCAAGAGGTATGTACACACAACTCTTATAGTAACAATTTGATAGGATATTGCCAATGATAGACGATCACCACTTCTCTTTATTGCAGTAGTTTCGTTTAATGTTGGTGCTCTACGAAAAACTTTGTCGAGATGTAAATTCAGACGTGTATTACATGATGGTACTCCAATCAAATGATGGAAAAATTTCTTCTTAATGTCATCAGTTCATTTCTGATGTAAAATAACAGCATTTCTAAATCATCTATGAAGAAATTTTTCCATCTTGTTTCACTGGGTTATTTCAAGTTTGATATTTTTCCAATAATCCCATGCGGAAGAAATATCTCGAGAACTTGTGTGGAAAATATTTCTCAAATATTTTTCCGAATAGAGCTGAAGAGAAATGAAGGAATCCGCATCCCAATTCTCATCGTATGAGATTGACAGTTGAATGGGACCATACAATTTCACACATGAGGTTTGCAAAAAAATACAGTATTTCCATACGATTCCTTGAATTCTTATTTAATTTGATTAGACATTAGGTAAACGGAGTTTCTGAGAGATGAAAAGAGTACAGATTGTCCCAAATTCAATGCTCACTGAAACCATATCGAGAAATATCAGAATTAGAGAAAAAAATCAACGCCGATTTCTTTTTTCAAAATGATAATATAACGGAAAGTAGATCATAGATATCTTGATCGGTCTCGAGTTACAGGGCGTTCCTGGGACATAACTGTTTAAAATATTTCGCTATATCTCAGTTTCTGTTCGAGATATTTGAAAAATTCTAGAACGTTTTTTTTTCAGTAATTTCTAGAGTTTATTTGATAATCATAACAGGTCATAAAAATTAATTAACATTTCAGAAATAAGTATGGAGGAAAAATGGTGTTCCTTAAATGGGACACCCTATATTTTTATCGCAGTCTTTTAGTCGCAGATAAGTCAAAAAGCATGCCGTTATTGGTTTTTCAAGAATGTCATCCGTTTCAAAGATATTGAGTTTGCTACTTTATTTTATATAATCACGGAAATATTGATTACCTAATTATGTCTTCATTGATGTAAGGAAGGAATTAAGTTGAAGTAAATTGTCATTTAACATCGGAATTTTCATCTTGAACACTCGAATCTGTAATATTGAAATTAAAATGAAAACGAAATTTCAAATTCACGGAACCCCTAGTCGGCTTATGCCCATTAACGAACTCAACCATTGTTGAGAGCACATCACCTGACTCAAGAAATATACCTGAAACAATTGAAAATCGAAAGAATTTATTTACGAAAAATTGCAAGATATCGAAATTGTCAAATACGTACCTGAAAAAAAATCATTGTGAGAAGAAGTGGAAAAATATTTAATCAATTTCAGGAAGAAATTTTCCTGGCTTCAAGCAAGAGTGAAGCAGTTTTATTGATGGAAAATAATTCCAAAACATATTGATGAAGATCAAGGTTACAATTTTGAGGTTAGAGCTGTTAGGAGCATAGAAGACGATACCATACCATAGCAAAGAACACTGATGAAGTCGATGAAGTTAGATAAGTAAATATAATATTAGATTAATATAAATTTAGTTATTAGATGAGAATTTTTTAACAGTTAGTGAATTTCGAAAATATCAATTAAATTTTTAAACAAAATTGAATTTGAATTGAACCCTCCTGAGATAAAGAGTCGGCACAAAATTATAAAAATATAGTATCAAATTTAGTTATTGGATCGAATCAATTTAATTTAAATCAACAACAAAATAATCGCAGCTTGAAAATACGATCCAAACCTTGAGCTTCCATTTATATAAAATCATAATACATAATTTCTTCGAAATGTCCATTTTGTTTACAGGTAGGTAAGCAGCGCCACTTAATCGATTTGATGAAACAACATGACCTGAAAACACTGTTGTCTACAAAAACCTCTTCAAATATTCACTGGAAAATGTGTCTGCTTCTACGATGTTATTGAAGCATAAGGATTTTCATCGGTCAAAACAATAATTGTAAATAAACAAGTCTATTCTTTATACTACTAGCTCAACAGGAAGAGAGCGTTGTATTTTGTTATGCCATTTATATATTTTGTTATTGGAATAGGTACTTGCTATCTTTGATCTCATGAATAAACTCTGTTATCACGTTGAACTTTACTATCTGATAAAAGACTGCGAATTTTTGAAGTCATATTGAACATTTGAACTTTTTTTTTCAACTTTACGAAACTATTATTTTTTCATCCCTTGTAATTTTTTCGGACATATGGAGTGACTCATATAAAACAATTCAGCGGAATATTTACGTATAATTTTTTCCAGAAAATGACAAATAGGTCGATTTCATTTGTAGTGTTACACCATGTGATGATGCTCTTATGTAAGGTGTTTTATATTTTATTTACTCATTACTTTCTAAATAGATATTCAGAGCAAAATAACCAAAGAATGTTGTTCAATATGAGTTCCTATTTTGAAATATTTATAGAGAGTGGAGACTTCCGCAAAATAATTTTTTTTACGTTCCGAGTGTTTCTCGCTCAATTAACTCATCTGAAACCCATCTGATTGATAGATAGTGATGTCGATGGTACGGTACGAAAGTGAGAACTAATTACTCATCTCGTTCACTTATTAGTGGTCGAAAACTGACACAAAACTATTGGTTCATCAACACATGAGTTATGTGATAAAGGAAAGATCCTTCTGTACATCTTCATGTGGCCAACATAACATCTGTATAAGTAACATAAGGAAATCTAGGGGCTGAACGAATCAAAAACTGAATGATATTTTATCCACACCCAATCATCGAAGGAGAACATTCTGCATTCAAATTGGCCAATTTAATATGATTGATCAAGAATTTGAGATTAAAATGCATTGAAATTGAAACCTCACGATAATTCCATAAATTTATTATACCTACTTGTAAGCAAATAATCGAAATAATTCGAAACAATCAGTTCGTTGCCTGAAGAATATTCTAAAATTCAAAATGTAATCAAATCGAAAAATTTTTTTCTATTTGAAGCTAATTAACCAAATGTTTTAGTAATATTTTCGATAATATTCAAAGATTTTCATAAAATCTGACTGATCTGACTGAGATATCGCCATTTCACAACAGAATCTCGTCAATAATTCGATTCTTTTTTTTTATATTGGTATAACTCCGAAACCATAGAACCAAGTTTGTCGATCAACGAACCCAATCGAGTTATTCAAAACCCACAACCTATTCTGAAAATTTCAAGTCATTGGTACCTTCCATTCGAGAGTTATCGTATATACAGCTTATATACGGTTCGAACCTAATCGTTTGGAGACCACCGCTCAATATTAATAACTCAATTACTGTTATTCCACTGGAACAAGGGCGAAAAAACAGAATTATTCTATTCAAATAAAGCTTTCAAATCAATCGTCCTCGCCACACTGTATATTCAACGCCGTATATACCTAATCGATAATCTAAGCAATTTATCTGTCATACTGTGTACACATTCGCGACCACCTCTGCGAGATGAAAAATCACCGATACGTTGAACGAATGTCCCAACCGAAGAGAATATTGTCGCTGCAAGCGAAAGAGGCCAAGCAAACCCATAATTATCGATTCTTCGTAGGTCACAGCAGTTGAGAGTTTGCCTGTCCATAACGTGGAAAATTCTGCACAAAGATCTTGTGCTACACCCGCATAACATCCAGCAGGTGCAGCAGTTAGAGCCACAGGAACATCACTTGCGTCGACCTTCCGTGGATTGGGGTTGACAGTAATTGGAACCAATTGACCTGTTATGTTATCGAAGAATTGGCTTTATGAGGCTGCTGTAGAGGCTTTCGTTGTACCTACTGGTTTTGCAGTTTGACATGTTGAAATTATTTTCTATAATGCTGAATTCGCGCTGCGAAACTGCAACACTATGTAACAACTAAGTGGGAAATAACAAATAACAGATAACTGAGATAACAATTATCACTATAACGAATAACGAGTTAGGAAGCATAACTTAAATATCCTGTTTTTTGAGCTCCTTGTTATAAAAGATATCCTAACACGAGGCCTAAGAGGCCAATTGGAAAGTCCCCGGTCTATCAGAGTAAAACACATTTCTTTGGCAAAATTCGATTTTATTATTCAACATAGTTGCCTTCGAGGGCGATATAGCGATTATAGCAATCTTCCAACTTTTCGATACCATTTTTGTCGTACGATTTGTCTTTCGCTTCAAAATAGGCCTCAGTTTCGACGATAACTTCTTCATTGGCGCTAAATTTCTTCCCAGAGAGCCTTCTTTTGAGGTCTGAGAACAGGAAAAAGTCCCTGGGAGCCAGATCTGGGAACACGGTGGATGCAGAAGCAATTCGAAGCCTGATTCATGCAATTTTGCCATTGTTTTATTGATTTGTGAAACGGCGCATTGTCTTGATGAAACAGCACCTTTATTTCTTCTAATGGGGCCGTCTTTTTACGATTTCATCCTTCAAATGATCCAATAACGCTAAATAATAATCGCTTCTGATGGCCTGGTCCTTTTGGAGGTAATCAATGAATATTATACCTTGCGCATCCCAGAATACTGATGCCATAACCTTGCCAACTGACCGTTGTGTTTTTCCTCGCTTTGGATTCGGTTCATTGTGTGCAGTCCACTCAGCTGACTGTCGATTGGACTCTGGAGTGAAATGATGGAGCATTGTTTCATCCATTGTCACATATCAACGCAAAAATTCAGATTTATTGCATTCAAACAGCTTCAAACACTGTTCAGAATCATTAACACGTTGTTGCTTTTGATCGATTGTGAGCTCACGTGGCACTCATTTCACTCACAGCTTCCTTATGTACAAATATTCACTGAACTGCTATCAGGATAATCCTCATTCTGATGCTGAACCAATCATATATTTCTCATAAAAATGGAATTTATATTGTTTCAGGATTCTCATGATTGTTGTGCGTGAAACACCAGACACAACGGACAATCTCCTAGTACTCAAGGTCGGATCCATTACCATATGACCTAAGACAGCTACGTCCCTCGCTTCGTCTCTTTCATGCACCTTCTTTTTGTTTCCGAGTGAACCAGTAGTGTCGAATTTGGCAACCAGTTGCAAATCGTAAGTAGCAGATACATTTTTTCCAGTATGTCGTTCGTTAAATGAAGCCGCTGTTGTCCTCCCAGAGTCGTTATTTCTAAAAAATAATTTTATCATTTCCACCCTTTCTTCTACGGAATACACCATTTAAATTCTACTACAAATTCATATTCGCTTTCACTCATTTGTAAAGTTGTTGGAAATTCACGATAGTCCAAGGTAAATCCAAAATATGGTCCATCTACTTTTTTGGACAAAAAATTAACAACATATCTACTAAATACCTTTGAAATGAGTCTGATACGAATATTATTTTCGAGATAAATTCCACATTGCCTCTCTCACTATTTTCGTAGTTATTTCATTATCAATGGATATTTGAAAGCGAAATTTCAGGGACAGATAATACTCGATACGATCTTCAAAATTAGTTATCACAACACCCCTCATGCCTATTCCAAATCAAGGGGTTTTGGTCATCCCTGTAAGAGAGTGGATCAGCCTGTATATATTGAAAGGTGAAAATCGAACGATAGAAGCATGTATTTAGAATTTTTATATCTTTTTTTTTAATACTAAATGGAATTGTTTCAAGAAAGGTTTGCTTGATTCATGGAATTTCGTGAAAACACTAAATATTTATTTTTCTGATATTATTCAAGGAAGAGCAACTGACTCCTCATTCAGAAACAATGCGAGAAAGCTGCTCCCCAATCGATATTGTAAAAAAAGGATTTTACCTCCCAGGATTATAAATTTAAATTTCCAAGCAGCTTTGAAAAAAGTCCAATTACAGTTCCTGATGATGGAATTGGGATAAATCCGTAAGTCCAGTCCGCCCACGCACCACCTCTAACAAGAGATTCAATATGCTACACATTCTTGTCGGCGTTTCGCCGAAACGACCCTGGAGGTATTCTGGAGAAGGAGAATCCAGAAATCCGCATTTTTATTCATTGCCTGACCGATGGAATGCTGATATAGGTAACTTATTGCTGTATTGGTGATCCATCTCGGTGTAAAAGGAGGGAAACATCTGTCTTGAGCATGTTAGCCGTCTCCTTGACGGATCCATCGTATACAATATTCAGCAGGGAAGGCATTTGCTATTCGGGGTCGGAATTTGACGATCATTCCAGGGCTTTGACAAGCGCTCCGTTGTTTCGGGAATTTTCCCAGACTACTGCATACATCAGAATTTAGATTTTCCTGTTTCGTGTTTCCTACACGGAAAAAATGTTGACTTGTTAAATTCTTGATGCTCTCTGTCTACGAACTCCACAAGTTGAGTGCAGTCATTTCGAGAATGATTTGGGAGTTGAGTGATATTTTTCGACAGCATCCATAGAAACTGCTCCCATCAATCATTGTTCAACATGCTTTTTGCATACTTAGTGTAGGGAAGAAAGGAAGAGTCCCCTTTGCATATACTTTTATAACTGAGAAGCTGGGAACTGAGAAGCTGGGAACTGAGAATGATTTGACTAGATCTGATGGTTGAAATAAAGTTTGGTTGGTAGCACGATAAGATTTGGAAGAATAACGCTTACATTTGTACTTACTTGAAATTATTAGTGAGCATAGTTGGTTATGAGTTGAATCTGTTTCGTTGTTTCGGGTAATTTCTCAGACTACTGCATACATCAGAATTTAGATTTTCCTGTTTCGTGTTTCCTACACGGAAAAAATGTTGACTTGTTAAATTCTTGATGCTCTCTGTCTACGAACTCCACAAGTTGAGTGCAGTCATTTCGAGAATGATTTGGGAGTAGAGTGATATTTTTCGACAGCATCCATAGAAACTGGTTCCATCAATCATTGTTCAATATGCTTTTTGCATACTTAGTGTAAGGAAGAAAGAAAGAGTCCCCTCCGCATATGCTTTTATAAGTGAGAAGCTGAGAGCTGAGAACAATTTGGCTGGATCTGATGGTTGAAATCAAGTTTGGAAGAATAATACTCAGATCAATACTTGGAATTATTCATTGTAGTTCACTATGAGTTTAATCTGCTCAATGATTTCGGGGATATGTAGCTATAGATCAATTTTGGCATAGATTTATATAAATCCTACAAAATCGGTTAGTCAACTAATGTACCATTAGGTTAAACGAGTGTGATGGCAAATTTTGCTCCAATGCTGATAACACTTTATTATTTTCAAAAGAGAATGTTGAAAAATGTATACCTCCGAACGCAGTAGAGCCTTGCGGTGAAATATATTTTATTCAGTTCAACGATAGCATTAGAGCTTTGATATGTCATTATTGTCGTTGTCGATTTCTGCGAGTACGAATTTCTCAAAGTTCTTTACTATTCGCATTAAAAATTCGTTAATCGAATCACAAGCTTACAGGATGAATGTTGTTTTTTGTACCAAATTCCGAAAGAATAGCTTTCAAACTTCCCAAGAATAGCTCTATACGATTCAATGATACAAAATTAGACTGCACTCGATTTTTTTTTGAGATAGGATGAACTTTAATGTTTCAATTCGAACTAGATTTATTTTAAACAATGTAACTCGAAAGAATCAAATCAGATACAAATATCTCATTTTCGCTATAGTTTTTTTCAGTGTTGTTTGTTCCCCTCAAATTTGTAGACAAAGTAGTTTTCTTGAAAAATAAAAGTTTATCCCATAAAAAGCAGCTCTTGAGCTTTTACGTTCTATAAATTCACTCGAATATTAAAATGTTAACTTAACTTTGCAGTTTTATCACTTCCAGAGCGATGAAAAAGTGCATCGTTATTTCATCAGCAATATAAACCTCACCCACACCTGCTAATTAAGGAGCCCTTGTCTGGCGTTTATAGACAACACAGTGCTATCATTATTAGTGATTGCAATATTTAAATCTGGGCAGATATGGCATCGTGAATTCATCTAGCCAGATAATACTTGGTCTTTTTTCAGATCAGATGAACTCCAATTTTTCAAATAAAGATAAATTTCTTTTCAGAAATACATTTCAAACAAATGATACTAGAAAAAAAAATAAAATCTTTTAAATAGAAGATCAAAGTCTGAACTCAGTTTCCAAAAAATGTGCCCTTGGTTATCAACAATTATAGTATACAATTAATCAATAAATCTACAGAGTCAATAGAAAACTAGAACTCCTCGTTTCAACAATGTCATGTATCACTTTTGTTGTTTGTTTTAGTTGAGGAAACGAGAAAGCTTTAAAAACAGAATTTTAGAAGAAACATGATATTCCTGTATTTTTTCTGAATGAATACACATTTCCAAAAGAATGATCTCTCTATCATGGTTCCAATTTTGTATCCGAACCTTTCAGCTGATACCAGGGAGAAAGTCGCTACCTGACCCCACCACGCAACATAACTGGAGTAGAGTAGGCCCCAACTCCGAGTTTTCTTCATTATTTAAGATTTCTTATGATCCTTCCTGGTGACGCTAACGTAACCGCGGCAGACCTAAGTCTTTAAATTTCTGTTCGGAACATCGCATATACGAACGGAACACAGACAAAAATCAATTTTGAGTGCGGATTCGTCATAAGTGACGAAACGTTCAGAGCGCTCAAAAATGTATAGATATAAGTTGGATCTGATTGAATCAGATAATTCTTCGACCGGCCATACTACCACAATCCCTTGTGCTAAAAGTGTAGAGGAAATGTATCTCTTCAATCAAGAAAGTCTTCAAAATCCTCCATTTAGGATAAAAACAATTGGACGATTTCAAGGAATATTCTGGAAGTTTTACAATGTCCATTTGAGCAAGCGGTTAACTTCAAACTGGTTAGTTCTGAGTCGGATTCCGAAAGCATCCCTTTACTCGATAAAACCCCGTAGATATTTATTATATTTCCCCCCCAGGAAACCCTAGACATCGAATTCATTCAGTTACCAGGATATGGTGGAGATTCGGTTCGATCTCACCAAATCTGAAGTTATAGGAATTGTGGAACTAGGCGGCGCTTAATAGCTCCAACAAGAGACTCAAATATCTTCCCTAGAGTGAATTTCATTCGACATGTTTATTTGCTCCAAGTTTCTGATGGTATCTTGTTATGAGAAAAATAATTTCGAACCAACATGAAAACTTTTCCCCAAAGTGAAGACATCTCCTTCGACAATTCCCAATGATTATTGAATCGGAACTGATGAAACCTCAACCTATAATTTGTAAATTAATTGTGGTTATTCAAAACTTTGAGAGAGAGATAGAGATAGATAACTATTTTGGCGATTTCATCGAAGACAGTTTGAAATGATGAGAATAATGAATTACATATCACGAGATCTTCAGTTCGGGTTCTGTCTGTACTACCCAACCATCCAGCAGTACCTCAGGACTGTACACCAGATAAACATGACCTCAAATGAGAAAAAAATATTACATTTTTGTGCTCTCATCATACTTAAAACTCTTTAAATCTTACTTAAGTGGACCTTCAGACCAAAATTTAACGGAGACTATAACAACCATGAATCAATTAGAGCAGATGGACCCTAAGAAAGTGTATTGGACCCTATGCTGTACACGGCATGATCCCTGGGAAGTAAGCCCTCTATCTTGCAAACTGAGAAACTAACTAGCTGTCTATACTTGCGCCCAAGAGTTACTCGAAAAAAACCTCGAAGGGGCGCGTTTTTACATCACCTCGAACAGCCAGGCCACGCTGAGATACCTGGAATCATATAGCCAGGGGTCTCTACTGACATGTGAGTGCCATGATACAATGATGCAACTGGCCAGAGGGAATGAAGTAACTCCTCTACTATGGGTACCGGAGTATTGTCGGAAAAGCTGATGAACTTGCAAAAAGGACATCAAGGTTAACACCTGTTTGTTCTTAACTCATTTGTGGGATTGGAAGAGACTAATATAAGGCAGCACTCCAACGATGAGAGTGGGAAAATAGAAAAACTATCTGGAAAAACGCTCCGGTTCTTGCTCAGGCAAAGGAATTTGTGGTATAGTATACCCAAAGTCACTTGAACTAGTCCATAAAAACGCTTGGCCAGATGTCCCTTTGAAGTAGATACTGCGATCCGCTAAATACCGGCGTTCATTTCAAAATGTCGTTAGGCAATAAATTCATTGGCCTCAAAAGATTTTGTGAAAACTTGAACAATCCTTGTATAATCGAATTATTCTGGCTTCCTCCAATTGACTTTGGATATACTATACTTTCATCGACCTATACCAGCAGAAATCTTCTGAAGCTACCACGAGCTGAACTTCGGGTAATGGTGGGACTGCTGACAGGACACTGTTGGTACAAATCCTTTTTGTACTGCATGAGTAGGTCAGCAGATCAGATCTGCAGGCTCTGTGGAAAGGAAGTAAAAACAGCCGAACACATAGTGTGCAAATGTCCGGGGCTGTCTGGCCTAAAAACCACTCACATGGGAAAGTCAGTTATGGATACTCACGAAGTGATAGCCAAGTCTCCTAAGGACACCTGAACGAATCATAATAGGAATTTTGGATTATGACACACTCATACTAGCTAGTGATGAAGATTCTAGAGTAGCATAAGCTTTTTTAAAAATCACCCGAAAATGCTGCAAAGATGATTTGAATCACTCCTGGAGTAACCTGGTAGAAGACCAATTGACGATAAAGAGGTCTCTTCGTTAGAAGAGTCTTTATCTCGCTTATTTGGTGATATTAAAGTCTCTCGCTGATAGAATACAATGTATTTTGGTTGCTAATGAACCAATCGTAAAAAAATTCCTCGATCTGAAAGTATTCCCCATCACATGTGGTAGGTATTCAGATAACGAATATTCGGAAGGAAAATAATAACAATAGTACATTTCGGATAACTTTCCATTCTATTGCCCCCCAAATTGTCAGACGAATGTATTCCAGACATTTTTGAATAAAAAATTGGGATCATCTCACAACCAGCCATATTATAACTGCAGTTCTCCTGGAAATAAGCTGTAAATAACCACAGATGGCTATCATTTCAACCTAATGGGATGTTCCTAAATTCACTGGAAAAATGGGGAAATTGGGCATAACATCAAGATAACAAGTGTTGGAGGCTTTATGATTTTAATAGGATGAAAGTTCCAAATGTAAACACTGCACTCTACGAAATGCGCAATAAATTATCGTGGGATTCTTCAAATAATTGCATCATCTTTCACGCTGTTTTTGTGGCACGAGAGATATGTCCGCTTTGCGAAAAAATAAAATGAGCATTTCTTCCAACGAAAGAGAGTTTGGTCGCCAGGAGACTTATCTGGAAGACAGTTCAAGCAATGGGATTTTCGCACCTAAAGAAGCAATTTCAGGTTTGAAAGTATACAAGGTAGAATCACAGATTATATAAATCGTGTAGGTGTTAGTGGGTCACTGAAGATTGGAAAGAATGTCCCCATCGAATGTTTCTTAATTTGCATACACTGGGTGTTGAAATTGGAAAATTCTATTCATAGTATATACGAAATTCTGTAATAGTTGCAGGGTACTCAACCTACAATTGGGAAAGAGGTAGTAATCTAATTTTTCAAAAAGGTGCCTTATTTCTTGAGCATAACATATTTTCGGATAGATGGGACGTTCAGTTTTTCATAGCGGTTCTCAAATTGATTCTTTCAATAAAAAACCTGTTGTTTTTTCACTTTTTTTGATTTTTTCATTACAAATGAAATATTCATACTAATCTCCACCAAAAAACTATTGATACTTGTCAAGATATTTAGAATTTTTTTTTCCGTATTGATCACTCGAAATATTTATGATTTTCCGAGAAATTAACTGTTTTAAGAAAAGACAGTGGCTTTCCCTGAATTAATTTAAAGAAGATAACAGAAAAGAGATTTCCAATTGAAAAAACTATGTTTGGAGATGCTTAGGAAAAACTGACTCCTTCATGACCTTAAGTATTTGTATTACGATTTTCTAAAGCGTTATAGTACCAAACTGTAAAAAAAAATGATTTCTATGTATTTCAGAACTAGAGATATGGAGCACCATGCCACTGTTGCCCCCCATCAGAGCTATTTTTGCCTTAACGTGATCTACAGCTCGCCTTCCAGTTCCAAAATTCTAATGAACTCCAATATTTGAGATGGCTTCAAGGACACTTATTACTCACTTCTTGCCAAATGAAGATTTTGCATTGGTAAGTAATGGCCAGGCATTCCGTCACTAGGTGATCCGGAGTTTCTTCCTCCTTCCCACAGAATCTGCAATTGTCATTTTCTGCTAGACCCTTTTTCATGGGGTGTTTCCTAAGGTGAAGGGAATCCAGGAGGAGGTGTAGTATATTCTTGCTAAGATGAAGATCTCGCAGGGTCAAAGTTTCGAAAAAACTTTTCGGAATGATCCAACCCAAGAAGATTTCGAATTTTTCCTTCTCCAGAAACACTTTCTTGTAGGTACATTTGTTTATACCACAGATAGATTCCGGCCAACGAAAGGAGTTTGTGTTTTTTTCTGACAAGTGTGTAAATAATCCTGATATATTTCTTCATAACGATTCCATTATTGATGGTGATATGACAAAATTGGAATAATAATTATATTGACCTTAGCATTATGGGACAAAGCTAGCAGGTAGACATCATGAATAATATTGTAGGGGCCCCAAAAAACAAAATGAGCCCATTGTCCTTCATAAAATAATCCATCAAGAAGTTAACAGATTAAACGTACCTAATGACGTTTCTATCAAGATAACATGGCTTTGGGCATTTATCGTCATCATTCGAGAGATGACGTCGCATACGTCCTACGACAATAACGACAATGGTAGCTATAATGTGCTTGCTTTCCATGTAGGTCAGTCGGGGAACTCTCAAGTGTTTCCTATTACATCAATTTCAGCTATTATCACAGCTAATTTCACGGAGCTCGAACATTTTTAGTAATGGAAATTCATTATTTCAGTTATTTTGTTTGGCCTAACGAGCTGAAAATGTTTTCGAATCTGGAAATTAACAGCTTAATGTTACTGTTGGAGCTACAAGTCTAAGCATCGAGACCAGAAGACATCCAAGGTTTTATTATTTTCCTCACTGAGAAATGATTCAATCACTCACTTTTATTTTCCTGATAAATTTTGTTTAGGTAGTCCAGATTATTTCATAATAAATATTAACATTGTGAAAACTTAAGGGGAAATGTTGAAGGAGAACAGTTTTAATATAAATATCACTCAATGAACATGGCAAAACCCACATCGGGAATGTTTACTCAATATTTCCTGCCTATACTATATTCTAAATATTGGGTGTGTAGTTCAGTGTCTATAAGGCTACCATCTGTGTGTTGAGATAGTTGTTGAGATAGTCTTACGGCCCCAACTGCCAGGGCCATGGCTATTTTTTTAAGAGGCAATGAATAACTGTACTACTAGCATTTGAAGTTCCCAAGCTCTTGAAAAAACAACTATTATAGTTTCATGAAAAATAATTGCGATATGAAATTTTCATTGAACAATAATGTAAAGGGTGTTTTTTTAGAGCTATAGAATTTTAAATTGCAATAAAACAACGATGGATTCCTCGATTGATATTAATTTTATTTATCCGCAAGATAATCTTGTGGCATTACATTTTAAATATGATTTCTGGCATGTAACCGCCAAGGCTGGCTCGGATGTAGTCCAATCTGAACGTCCAATTTTCGATTACTTTTTCCAACATTTGTGGCCGTATATCGGCAATAACACGGCGTTTGTTGTCTTCCAAATGGTCAAGAATTTGTGGCTTATCCGCATAGACCAATGACTCTACATAGCCCCACAGGAAGTAGTCTAGCGGTGTTAAATCACAAGATCTTGGAGGCTAATTCACAGGTCCAAAACGTGAAATTAGACGGTCACCAAACGTGTCTTTCAATAAATCGATTGTGGCACGAGCTGTGTGACATCTTGCGCCGTCTTGTTTAAACCACAGCTCCTGGTTTTTGTTCAATTCAGGAATGGAAAAGTTAGTAATCTTGGCTCTATACCGATCACCATTGACTGTAACGTTCTGGCCATCATCGTTTTTGAAGAAGTACGGACCAATGATTCCACCAACCCATGAAGCGCACCAAACAGTCAGTTTTTCTGGATGTAACGGTGTTTCGACATACACTTGAGGATTAGCTTCACTCCAAATGCGGCAGTATTCTTTGTTGACGTAGCCATTCAACCAGAAGTGCGCTGCATCGCTAAACAAAATAAAATGGACATAGTGCGCGATACGTATTCCGCACAGAACTATTATTTTCGGAATAAAATTGCACTATTTGCAAGCGGTGTTCAGGCGTGATGAGTCTATTCATGATGAATTGCCAAACCGAACTGAGAATAAATCACTCGACAGCTTTTGAATCGGTCGCCATCTTGAACAGTAATGCCAACTCAAAGTTATATACCTCGAAAAAAAACACCCGTTACATAGGTACATACTTCAAGCCAAATGATGTTCCTAATATTTTGATCTGTTAATTGATTGAATTTTTGAATCTAGTAGCAACTATATCAAAATTTAGAAACAATTTCTTGACAAAATCACACCAAGAGAGAAACTTCATCCAGGTCACAACTCTTGATTGGTATGCTGAGGTAAGGTTTATTTAATGTATTCGTTGAAGACGTTTATGTATTCATTCAGGTCTGGTTTACACTCTAAAGCCACATACGAGTACAACCCTTTCACTGTTCATTCAATGTTTATGCTTCTGGGAATTAGAAGGGTGGGATGTGATAATAGTTATCACAGTTACGCACGTTGTTCATCTGTGCGCCAGGTGAGGGACTTATAGAGTGACGTGGTAAGATTTTTGAGGATATTTGTATATATTCCTCTTCCCAGTAGGATGAAATGAGGCTCTGCTTTTTATTGATACTATATGAAATTTTGAGCTCAATCAATCGATTTGGAAATTAAACTGATCATATTCCTAATTCAGAGGTTATAAAAAAACATGATCATTGGTGATATTTTTCCGAATATAAAACATCTGATTCGCCACCTTTGATGTTATATCAGTGGCATCTTATTCAATCATAAAGAACTGTCGAGTAATTTAATCTTTTCTCGAGCACAGATCTAGATGTCAATACTACGATACACACTTCAACAACACATTCAAATGATTGAAATTCACTACAAAAATTGTGAAAATGTTTCAGTCACAGTTCACAGAACTAGAGCACTTACGGAGCACTATCTCAACCGGCAATAGTAAAACTTGTGGATAAATAAGAGCTGTTGAAACAAGTTGGTGGTGTAGAGAATCGAAATATCCGAGAATATTTCAACTATTGCCAGTAGTGTTAAAAAAACACAAGTTAGTCGATTCCTCGTCAATTTTAGAGATTGAATATGGCTAGAATAGAAGGATATTGATGTGGACTAAGTTTATATTCAATAAGACTGCTCTTCGTTCCAAGCAACAAAACAATCGGAAATTTGCAAAAGAAGTTTCCTGGCTGTGTTGCTTATCGAATAGGTGATTACAATTGACCATCAAGATCTTGTGATTTACCAGCTTTAGACAATCAATTCAAGACCTCGAAGAAATTCGTGAAGTTATCGAGAACATACAGCCGCAAAGTGGTCATGAATTTCATGAAAAGTATAGGTATAGTGCTGCAACCGTATTGTGGCAGCGAACATAGAAAAGATTAGTATCTTTCTACAGAAAAAGCATTGAACTATTCGATTCCCCTTATGTATGTTATGCGATTTTTCATGGTTTTCGAGTTATGAATTTTTTTATGAACTTTCGACTTGACCATCTTAAAAACGATATAAAAAAGGTACAAAACTTTTCTATGAAATTTTTTTTGTAACTTAATCTCCATGAGCTGTACTTTTATACTTAAAATAACCAGCTTCGAAAATTCAGAGCATAATCCTCTGTAACTCCGTAACTTTTTCGCTTGAGACCATCATTTCCATGATTTTTATCAAAGTAACGAAGCTGGTTATTTTATGTATGAAAGTACAGTTCATGGAGATTGAGTTACAAAAAAAATTTCACAGAAAAGTCTCGTACTCTTTCTTATATCTCTTTTAAGATGGTCAAGTCGAAAATTCTCAAAGTTCATAAAAAAATTCATAACTCGAAAACCGTGAAAAATGGCATAACATACATGGAGGTGATTCGAATAGCCCATGACACGAGGGACCTGTTTTTTTCTTTTATACGTCAATCTCTTGGCCACCCTGTATAACATGGCTTGCGTAATTCATCTATTCAACTCCAAAATAAACCGTTACTGAGGGTTACAATGACAAAAAAATCACGTATCAGCGAATATTATATCATATTATCCTAATATTTCATCATATCATCAGTTTTTAATGGGAACAAATAAAGCTGACCTGTCAGACAGAAATTAGAGTAAATAACTTAATTGCATTGAGGTTGCTAAAATAGGGGCGAGGGTAAACAAGAGTGAGAAATAATGACGTTCGGCAAATTAGCCATAAGCTGGTCGCTTTCGTGTAACAAAGGAATAAGTTATTAACTCAACATGACTGACGAATAAAACTAGAATACATTCTGACCACTTTGAATACGACGAGAAAGTACGATCTGTTCAATTACGAACAATAGAATTTATGAATACAGAATCTAATCAACGTGGTTGGTGGTTTGAATTTTTAAACTCACCACAAATTGGATTTTTTAAAGCACCACACAATAAACTGATAATTAAGCATTTGTAGGAGGAGGGAGACTAATGTTATAAAAAATATGGGAATCACTTAATTTTTTCTGTGTTCACAGATTAGATTGTGTTGGGATTTTGTGTGTATAATATATACAATGTGTCCGTAAAGTATGGAACAAATTCATTTTTAGCTTAACAGACCATTTGAAGAAATAATCCTGAAACACGTCGATTCTTTATTTCAGTTTACAGTATTTTAAAATAATAATCTAATATGCAGGGTGCATTACTTTCGAGTTATGACGTCACCGTCATTTTGTCTCAATTTTCCGATTACTCTAGGTGAGCTGATCCAAAAAATGTATCACATGTTGATTCCAATTGGTACAGAGTGGACAAAAATACGAAAGTTTTGTGTGTGCTCATAAAGTAACAGGTAACATTCTTTATTAGTTAAATTAACAATATTATCAAAAATACTTATTGTCTAGCGCCAATTGGTTTGAATGTAATACCCTGTAGTTTATTACATTTTTAGATTAATAAAAATGTATAAAAATAAGAAATAATTTCTTTCATATTCTGTCTGCTAGACCTCAAGTACCAAACATGTTTGGAAACAGCTCATTTTGATTAATATGAAAATGTAACAAAATTCAGAGTGTTTCATTCAAACCAAGTATTGTTAATATGTAATATTGTTTATTCAACTAATAAATAATGTTACGCGTTACTTTATGAGCACACACAAAACTATTGTATTTTTGTCCACCCTGTACCAATTGGAATCAACATGTGATACATTTGTGTAATCAGCTCAGCTAGAATAATCGGAAAAGTGAGACAAAATGGGGGTGTTCCAAAAAAAATTACGTTGACGTCATTACTCGAAAGTAATTCACCCTGTATATTAGATTATTATTTTAAAAAACCGTAAATTAAAATCAAAATGTTTCAGGATTATTTCGTAAAATGGTTTGAATTATTAGCTGAAAATGAATTTGTTCCATACTTTACGGACACAGTGTAGAATAACCCTTTCAAGTCTGATGCAAAATTTCGAATGGATAGCGTATCCAAAACCTTATGAAATTCTAGAAGAATATCAACAACAGATCCGACCAAATTGAAATTTTGTGCGTATACAGGGTGATTCACCGCGATGGCCTATTAGACGTTTTTGGAAAAATAATTGTGATTTGTGCTGAAAATGTGCATAAGGGTGTTTGATACAATTATCGTTCCCCCTAATCTATATTCAGACCTCTACAGATTCCGGTTATACTAAAAACAGACTACTACTTTCTCATTTCAAATGGCACACTCAGTATACTATTGCATGATTAGATAGCTCATCTGATGACAATTTGAGCAATATACCATAACTTAGGTATAAACTCAACAGTTTATGAGTTAATGAGATCCTTATGAAAGAACTGGTTGCGACGAGGACTCACATTTTTTAGACGTGTCTACAGAAAATTTTTTTTCCAATAATCCCTACGAACAATTATAAACATTTCATGAAATGCCAAATTCAGCTATCAAAACATCGAATTTCTGTTTGTTTCTATGTTTTCCTGATTTTTTTTTGTCGTCGTTATTTCATGCACAAATTGCACCCTGTGATACCACCTAACTGTATATAGGATATATGTGTTTTACAAGGACGCTATTGGTGCATGAATGAATGAGCGCTCGAAATATCTTGACTTTACGTCAATGCTTCTCAAATTTTTGTCGATAATTTCCTTTAATTCCGTCTTTATTTGCTCTCCTGAAGAGGTAGAATTATTTCTTTGAACGTTATTTCTATTATTATTTTTTCCTACAATTTTTTTATGCTGTGTTGACATAAATATAAATAATAATGAACGAAGAAAACAGTTCAAGTTGTTGGAAAGGAAATCCCACAGAAATATCACTAAAGTTTTTTTGCGATTACCTGTTACCTAATTTTTTCCCTGATTTCATTCCTGTCTATTGTTAAAACTTTAATTCGAATACATAATTCGTTCTGGTGGTAACACTATTATGTCACCAAGTATAAACTGACTTCGTTGTCTTGATCTACCTATCCAAATCTACGAAAGAGGTCCTTATTGCTTAGGAAACTATTGGTAGAATGGCTCCTCAAAGGATTATAGTGTCCTTCCTCAAACATTTTCTAAGTGGTTCCGAGAAACACTAAGGAGGCTCTACCAGAACATGTAACACTCGCGAAAGTACACGAGTATAATTATTGGATGATCATTCATCGTCGGAGAATTTGATAAACAACTATAATTTCCAACAGTTATGCTCCGTTTGAACAAAGAAACAACAAATAATAAAATTTTGAAATAGTTGAATTCATATTTACACCATGAATCATGTAAACATTTCAATGGTATACGTATATTTGTTTGGTATGCACAGAACAATTTCCAAACAATATAAAATAGCGAAAATATGTGATACATCACATACGCTGTTTGTCCAAGCAATCCAATCGCGCTAGATATCATCCCGAAAACTACATCGGATGGAAATGTGAAAGATAGCTACATGAAAAATGAGAATACTTATTCCACATCTGCATTTTATCCTCGCTTTTTATCTCTGGCACATCTACAGGAGACATAAAGTTTGATACTTATTCCAGAAGTATATATCTTCAATAAATCTTTTTCCAAATTGAACTTATAAAACATACTTCCATTTATTACTGCCAAGGATACAGATAGTCGAATCCCTCGTGCTGCTTACGACGATACGATGCGAATTTTCAGAACTTCGAATCTTCCAACAAGATTTATGTTGCGAATACAAGAATGCGTTTGTTTATCCAATAAAGATTTACTTTTGATTCTTGTTAGTCTGAGATGTTGGGAATCTGGCATATTTATTTCGTGGATTTTAGGATTGGCAGAATACAAGAAGGGGTTGTATAGACTTTGTTTGATTGATATTTTTACGGATTGTTATGAAATATTCAACAATTCTATTGTGAGATTTAAATCGTATACAGGATGTTTCAAGTTCGCGGCCTATTAGACGTTTCTGGAGAACGGGGCCGATTTAAAATCTGAAAATTCGGAATATGACATTGTTCATGATGCCCTATTCAGCTAAAATATCTTCAAAGTTCCGGCACTTTCGGTTATACAAGGTTTAAAAAAAATGTTTTAACAAAAAACTTTTTTTTTCATTTTATGTCGGAGATTTTATCAAGATTTTCATTTTCAATTACTCTTTGCTAAAATTATTGCGTTAGTCTTCATAGTTTTCAAAATATTAAGAAAAAACCGTGAAAAAGACAATTTCCTTAGTTACAATTACGTGAATTTTTTTACTGTGAATATCCTATGCGTATACTCAATTCACTTTATTAAACTAGAATGATGTTGGAATATCGTGCATATCTTGAATTTGAGATATATCATCACAGGGTATTTCAAATATTGTGCCAAATATTATGAACAAAATTTGATCATAACTTTCGATTTTCAAATTAGAACCCTATTTTGTTGTGATTTAGTTGGAATCTACTGTAAAAAATAAGGGTAGTGTCCAAACATGATTATGCTCCCAAATTCAATAATTCAAGAGTAACTCGAAATTTTATGAATATAAGTTATACGTAGGGTCAATTTCATTCGAATATATTTTAGCTGAATAGGGCATCATAAACAATGTCATTTTCTGAAATTTCCGATTTCAAATCGGTCCCGTTTTCCAAAAACGTCTAATAGGCCGTCGAACTTGAAACACCCTGTATATTATCCGTAACATCACACAAATTATTTTACTTACAAAGTTGAAAGATATTCTGATTAATCGAAGGGAGAGCTAAAAAACAAAAAAAACAAAACAATTAATGATAAATAAGGATTTATAAGTAGAGTAAAGTAATAAAAAGTGAAATGAAGATAAATGAAAAAATGAAGTAAGGAGATTATAAAAAGGTTGAAATTCATAATTCGTTGAATTCCAAATTCTTCAGTTATAAAAAAAGAGGGTTAAATGCTGTTACCAACTCATTCAATACACAACCAACGAATAATAACCATTGATTTATTCTCAAATTAAAGCGTGAGTAATGAATTAATTGTTATTGCAAACGTTGGAAGTTGCACTACAAATAAATTAGATCTTATGGCGAGGCATCTTAGTGAGAGAACGTGCCGAGGGTGGTTTCAACGCTTCAAGAACGCTGATTTTGTCGTCGAAGAACAGTTTTTCGAAAATACAGAATTGGGGGCATTACTTGATCGAAACTCGTGTGAAACGCAACATAAATTGCCAGGATCATTGAAAGTGACGCAACAAGCCATTTCAAAACGCCTAAAAGTCATGAAAATGATTCAAAAACAAGGAAATTGTGTGCCGTACGAGTTGAGGCCGAGAAATGTCGAACGGCGTTTGTTAGCTTGTGAACAGCTGCTTGTAAGGCAGAGACGAAAGAGATTTCTGCATTACATTGTGACTGTAGACGAAAAATGGGTTCACTACAAACATCTCGAGCGCATACAATCATGGGGATATCCCGGTTATGCTTCCACGTCCATGGCCAAACCGAATATTCACGGTTCCAAGATCATGCTCAGTATTTGGTGGGACCAGCTCGGCGTAGTGTTGTGTTGTTGAAACCGAGATTAATGCGTTTGAGCCAAGCATTGAAATAGAAACGGCAGCAATACAACGATGGTAATGATAAAATGATTTTACAGCATAACAATGCTGGACGCCATATTGCGAAAGAGATCAAGACATACTTGGAACGTTGGAATGGGAAATCCCACCCCAAACGCCGTATTCTCCAGATGTTGCTCCCTCGGACTATTACTTGTTTCGATCAATGGTACACGGCCTGGCTGATCAGCACTTCCGGTATAATGTAGAAGTAACAAATTGGATCGATTCGTGGATCGCTTCGAAAGATGACTAGTTTTTTTAACGCGGAAATCGTACGCTACCTGAAAGATAGGAGAAAGTAGTGGCCAGCGATGGATAATGCTTTAAATCATTAATGTATAACCAGTTTTTTCAGGATAAATCAACGAATTTCAGAAAATAACGGCGGAAGCGAAGTTTTACGCCTATATATTTTGAAAAACGAGCTTGTAGTCTTCTACCATAAACCAAATGTCAAATACGTTACGACAGCTTATATTATCCTCTTTAATAATTTATTTCGATTCGTATGAACACCATATCTGGCGGTGGGATTCAATCGAAGTGACATTGGTTCTGGAATGTGAAAAATAAATTTCAAAAATTCACTAAGAAACTTCAATGATTATATGATTATGGAGTGAAAAAGTTTGTTCCGGTTTCATTCAAACAATACATATAATGTCTTAACTACATAATTGTATTAAAAAAAATTCAACTGATATATCTTATTGTCAATGAGAGCTTTAAGTTGAGGGAGAATCCGATGAGAATCTTTTTTCGAAGAGGTTTCACTTCTTCAAATTAGAAATTATCTACTCAAACAAATCAATTTCTACAGGGTGTTTCCTAAACATGCGGCAAAAATTCAGGGGGTTGTTCCTTGGACTATTCTAAGAATATTTTGTCCTTTGATGATTTTTGAAAAACCTATTTGTTTCGAAGAAACAGGGCGAACAACATTTTTCATATTTTTAAAATTAATAATAGTTTAAATAAAAATGCGTACCGCACTGTGTTTACTAAGTAGGTACAATTTATTTTTAAATTTGTTTAACAACATTCCAATTACAAAAACGGCCAGTTTTTTGACTAAAAATTGCTAATACATCACAAAACGAATTCAAATGAAAACCGTGTTTAATCTGTATTCCTTTACCATCTGCACTTATCAATTTTTAGTCGAAAAACTGGCCGTTTTAGTAATTGGAATGTTGTTAAACAAATTTAAAAATATATTATACCTACTTAGTAAACACAGTGCGGTACGCATTTTTATTTAAACTATTATTAATTTTAAAAATATGAAAAATGTTGTTCGCCCTGTATCTTCGAAACAAAGAGGTTTTTCGAAAATCATCCAAGGACAAAACATGCTTAAAATAGTCCAAGGAACAACCCCCTGAATTTTTGCCGCATGTTTAGGAAACACCCTATATAATGTGCTCTTCAAGTCCAAACAAATATCGAAACCTCCAAACTGAACAGGAGGAAGTTTTATTATTGGTACGTGAATGGAATCAGAAAGTTCGAATGATATCTCGAGTTCTAAGAAGTTTGGTCTGATTATTCCGACATAACCGATTTCCCAACCTACTGACTCTCGAAGTATATAGCTTAAGGCAAAAATATAAATGGCAGAATCTATATTATGAGAGTTTTGAAATGAACGAGAAAACGAAATGAAACAGCACTTGACCTCGGTATAGATGAAAAATTTTCTTCCATAAAAGGAAATATATTAACGTTGATGTTCAGCTTCCATGGACGACTTCAAACCCCATGTAAATAAATTGGAAACTTCGAACCAAAATAAATATTGAAATTTATTACCGATACAGGAATGCATTCAGATATGTAAATGCCCTGAAAATTTCCGAACTCCCTCTGAAACCAAGTTCCAACCGAAACTTCTGAGCACCACATATATTTTTATTCCTGCAATGAAACTTTCAAAGCTGTTCTACGCTCACTTTAATTTCTCCAGAGATATGACCCGCAAAATGTGACACAACAACAAAGCATGAATTCGTTTAGTTGGGATGAATTGATTTCAATATATGTATTATACCTTTTCAATTCTTCGAAAGAAACTATCCTTTATTGGATAATTTTTGTTATAATTAATCACTACTCACTATGAAGACTATCCCTGAATATCCTTGCTACCAACTACCAAAGAAATTTCAAAGAATGGAAGAAACAGATATCAGTACGTTTTCTTTTATTTTCAACTGAGTATATCTCCATTGTAATTGGTTACCTCGGCTCATAGGATACGGCGCTGTAAATGTTCATCTTTGGGCGTACAACTTTGCTTTCGCCGTTTTTTTCTGAAATTCGAGGCTTTATTGTGGAAAACTGGTTTTACATTTATGATATAAAGTATTGTCCATCGCTGGCCACTACTTTCTCCGATCTTTCGGGCACTGTTCGAATCCCGCGTTGAAAAAACTGATAATCATCAAAATCCACGAATCGATCCAATTTTTTACTTCTTCATAAGATCGGAAGTGCTGGTCAGCCAGACCGTGTGCCATTGATTGAAAAAAGTGATAGTCCGAGGGAGCAACGTCTGGAGAATACGCCGAGTGGGGTAGGACTTCTCATTTCAACGTTTCCAAGTATGTGTTGACCACTTTCGCAACATGGGGTCGAGTATTGTCATGTTGTAATATCCCATTATCATGTCTCGTTGTATTGCGGCCGTTTGTCCCTCAATGCTCGGCTCAAACGCATTAACTGCATTCGAAAAATATCACCTGTGGTCGTTTCAGTAGGTTTTAACAACTCATAACACACTATGACGAGCTGGTTCCACCAAATACTGAGCATGACCTTGAAACCGTGAATATTCGGTTTGGCCGTCGACGTGGAAGCTCGGCCGGGATATTCCCATGATTTTCTGTGCTTGGGATTATCGTGATGAACTTATTTTTCGTCTCAAGTCACAATGCGATGCAGAAATCCCTTCTGTCTCTGGCTTGCAAACAGCTGCTACAAAGCAAACAAACGCCATTCAACATCTCTCGGCTTCAACTCATGAGGCACCCAATTTCCTTGTTTCTGAGATTCTCCCATGACTTTCAGGAGTTTTACAATGGCTTATTGCTTCCCTCCCATTGATTCTGTTAATTCTTGTTGCTTTTGACACTAATATTGATCAAGTAATACCTCCAATTCTGCATCTTCGAAAACCTTCTCTCTTCCACCGCCATGCTGGTCTTCGAAAACAAAATCACCGTCCTTGAAGCGTTGAAACACATTCTTTCACTAATAGAAGCCTCACCATAGGTAGTTGAGACCATTCGATGAGCCACAGCCGCAGATTTTACATTTAAAAACTAAAATTAAAACCTACCGCAAATGATGATAATTTGGCTCGTAAGCTGACATGTTTAATCAAGAATAACCTCATGAAGCAGACATAAATCGACTAATATTTCGATGGCGTTATGTTTACAAATACCTAAGCTTATTGTATGACATCTACGATCTATTCATTTCGACTACCACTTACCGCTTAAGCCATCAATTACAAAACGTCGAAAGCAAAGTTGTACACTTAATATGAAAATAATTCAAGAGACCTTTTTTCAGTGAAGCTCTGTTGATTTCAGAAATGAAATAATTTTTCCGAAAAACGGAAAAGGTGTAGATTTTCAATGAGAAAAAAATTATCGCACCCCAATATCAACGCCACTAGATAAGATTGGCAGGAGGCACTTACTTAATTCTCAAAATATAACATTATCAAGACTCCAATACCTAAAAATTAAAATAAACTTTTTACGATTTTTTTTTTCATGAAAATAGTTCTATCCGATGCCAAAGTTATTGCACTGAAATATGGACCACCTTGAAATATTCTTTGCTGAGCGTGTTCATTTTCTGTTTGTTATTTTCTATTTGTATTGTGAAACTAAATATATATCATTATTGTCACTATCACATTTTTATAGAATGATCAAATAGCTTTCATAATGTACTTCCGATATTTCAACTAACAATATCCATCATTTTCAGCCATATAAGCGCCCGACCAGTGGATATTATTTGAGGTCATAAAATGACTATAAAAACTTCATGCGATTTTTCACTGTCCACCACTCATAACACAACGAGCCAGACAGTTAATAAACCGTCAATACATATCAAGTACCCTAATAAATAATGAAGTAGGCCGAACTTCACAAGATTAGAGAGTAAAGTTATCGTCATCATCTATGAGACCTCTACACCCCCGCCTAGAAGTAAAGCCCATTTTATGCGAGCAATCTCGCAATATATACGTCGTAATAATAAATTATGAATAGATGGTTATTCCAAGGAGGGATCAGTGTGTGCCTTCGATTTACTGCCGCTTTCCAAGGGGGGCAGAATAATACGGGATCGTTAAATGGATCCGCCATGCAGCTCAATCGTTGAGGGCAATGAGCGATGGGCTGCATTATGAATTCTTAGGTCACTGGACGACAAACGCTTTAATCTCCAAAGCTGCGTCTTTGTATCCAGTATAATTATTTTGATACACCATACTTTCACGATAGACTACTCATAAACACATGTATCGTGCCTTATTTTGGATATGGACTTCGAAGGATGTGGCAAAACGATTCAAATTCAAATTTATTCTGATTCCAATTACATGGTGCCTATGTACAACTAAGTTATAACATTACACTGGATATCAACATCGACGATCGGAAACTCATCTGAGCGCAATGCGCTTGTATTATGTAGTCCCCGCTCCCCGACGAAATTAAGCACCAAACCTAGATAGGTTTGGTGCTTAATTTCGTTCTGTTCAGATGAACAGAAAGCAAAAAAAAAAACAAAAAACAAAGCAACTGGTGTGGACGATTCTGGGCTCAAAACAGGAGAAAGATAGACATCTCAAAGAAATTCGCTCAATTTCACCGTTATCGCGAATCATTGAAAAAAAAATTTGATTGATTGAATTTAGATTGATCTAAAGGCTGTTTTCCTTAGAGCTATAGAACTTTAAATTGTAATAAAACAACGATGGATTATTCGATTGACATGAATTTTATTTATCCGCAAGATAATCTTGTGGCATTACATTTTAAATATGATTTCTGGCATATGACCGCCACGGCTGGCTCGGATGTAGTCCAATCTGGACGTCCAATTTTCGATTACTTTTTCCAACATTTGTGGCCGTATATCGGCAATAACACGGCGAATGTTGTCTTCCAAATGGTCAAGGGTTTGTGGCTTATCCGCATAGACCAATGATTTTACATAGCCCCACAGAAAGTAATCTAGCGGTGTTAAATCACAAGATCTTGGAGGCCAATTCACAGGTCCAAAACGTGAAATTAGGCGGTCACCAAACGTGTCTTTCAATAAATCGATTGTGGCACGAGCTGTGCTACATGTTGCGCCGTCTTGTTGGAACCACAGCTACTGGAAATCATGGTTGTTCAATTCAGGAATGAAAAAGTAAGTAATCATGGCTCTATACTGATCACCATTGACTGTAACGTTCTGGCCATAATCGTTTTTGAAGAAGTACGGACCAATGATTCCACCAGCCCATAAAGCGCACCAAACAGTCAGTTTTTCTGGATGTAACGGTGTTTGGACATACATTTGAGGATTAGCTTCACTCCAAATGTGGCAGTTTTGTTTTTTGACGTAGCCATTCAACCAGAAGTGCGCTTCATCGCTAATGGACGTAGTGCGCGATACGTATTCCGCACAGAACCATTATTTTCGAAATAAAATTGCACTATTTGCAAGCGTTGTTCAGGCTTTAGTCTATTTATGATAAATTGCCAAACCAAACTGAGAGAGCTTTTAAACCGGTAGCCATCTTGAACAGTAATGACAACTTAAAGTTATATACCTCGAAAAAAAAACACCCTATATAAAAAGAAACATCGACGTGAGGTCAGGAGCGTAAAATCAGAAAATTCGACAACCAACATATTTCACCCACAAGATATGATGCCGGTATTATTGTGGAAGATCCGAGCAGTGTGATAACCAAGCTGAGTAATAACAAAGCACCAGGTATAGATAACATCACAAATAAAATGCTGAAATGCGGTGAAAACGCGCTTGAAATATTACGAAATTCGTCACCATTGTAACACAAACTCAGAAAATTTCTAGAGAAGTTAACACCAGCATCACAATACAAATATTCAAGAAGGGTGGCCGATGCAGGCCTGAGAGTTATAGAGGTATTACGCTGTTGAGCTTCGTCCTGAAACTAATAATTAAACTTATGGGTCGACAACCGACGCCTACATTGTGATGCGCCGAATATGCCAGAAGTCTGTTAGATACAAAACACTTGTTCATTTCTGCCTCGTAGACTTGACCAAGGCATTCGATCGCGTGACGCTTGAAGACGTATTATCTATACTGGAGTAGAGACTGTGGTGACTCCATCTGCTCGCCAAAAAACTAGATCTAGGAGGAAAACGAAACGTCATTAGAGATATGTAGCAGAACACGACAAAACAAGTAAAGACAGCTGAAACAATGACCGACAAGATAAAACTCTGGAATACGCCAGGGTGACTGAGCCAGCCCGAAGCTTTTTAACATTATTATGGACAAAATTATGGAACATAGATATAAAACCAAAGGATACATAATGAGTTGTGAAAATATTATTATAGTATGCTACGTCGATGATGCGGTCCATATTGCAGACAGCGAAGACAACTTACAAAGACTGCTGCATCGATTTGTCGGAGCCGCAAGCAACTACAATATGTGTCAAAAGAAACCAAGTGCCACAGAGGGTATAAAGAACCACTAAGATTTAAGCTAGAATAACTTATATTACTCAAATGTGAATATCTCTACTACCAGAAATATACAAGAAGAAATAAATGAACAAGCAATAAAAGGAGAATCAGTATCAAGGCGACTCAGGGACACCATATGGCAAAACAAGTACATGCATCAGACCAGCACTAACATATGCCGTCGAGACAAAACACAAAACTAGTAGAACGAAACAACTACTAGGACAACCGAGATGAGAACTCTACTATGCATAGCCGGCAAACCACTCAGGAATAAAGTTCCAAACCAACAGATAGGAAAGCAATGCGAGATAAAAGATACCTATAATTAAATTTATAAGAAAGAGAAGGAAGAGATGGAAAAACGAACATGTAAAAAGGATGAATAATGGTGGTCTTCCTAAAGTCGCAAAAGATGTAAAACCGAATACCAAGAGACCACCCAGAAAGATAACCTCAACGCTGGGCACAAAACCGAATGTTATAGTCCACAGATCGCTGCCTAGAAATTAGAAAAACAGTGAATCAACAGAAAGATCCTAATAAAGGAAGAATAGAGGAAAAACAAGAGATCAGGAACCTTCCTCATGTTTTTAAATCTAATTATCAGGTAAACGGTGAATGTTCACAAAAAGCCGCCATATTTAGGCTCAGAAAACGGTAGCCAATCAAAACCGACACCACTCGTGTCGCCAGTGTGTTTTATCAAGTCACTGTAGACTAATCTATCAACACGAAATATTGCATGAAGCCCGAAAATATGCCATTCGTTTGTTTCTAGCTGATTCTAAACAACGATACAAAAAATCAACAAGTTCCTGAATACTCAATTATTTGACTACCAAAAATCTCATTTGGTGTTTCCACAAGCTAATTTTTCATCAATTCTTCATCTAGTTTATCTATAATTCACAGCTTGGCTCGTTCAATCAATGTAATAGGATTTGCAAAGGAATTATTTATCGGAATATTAACGAACTTATGAATTTCGGAGGAATTTTGTTGGGATTAGGAACGTCCTTTACGTTTGTCGTTTGGCATTGTCGAATGAACTATGGAAACAAGTTAATTACAATAACACATTAAACAACGAGTCAATAATGATAGCCATTATTCTTGAGGAATCGTTAAGAACCGAGCAATTTAAGAGGCGAAGGAGCAACATTCTGAGGTAATAATAGCCATTATTGCGAGAAATATACTCTGTTTTATCTATGGCTAATTCATCGATTATCAATGAATAATTCAATTTGTCAATAAGAGGAAATTACACTATAAAATATAACGGGAGAAGTATTCTCATGCCAATATTTCACATCAAGGTCGAAAAATAAGCAACAGAATATTCCCAAGGAATAAATGAAGGCCTTGTTAATCGATCGTCTAGAGGTATGATTCGATTACCTGGCCTTTCCACTTCTTCTCCGTGACTTTGTTCGGTTAAAGTAATAATTAAACTCTTTTGAATTATAAACATCTATTCACATATAGCCACACTTACAGTACAAACACAGTTTATACGGTACTGAATTTCGTCTTTAACTCGTGTGTTAATTACTCGAGTCGTCTTCGATATTTCACGTCTTTGTCTCATTACAAGTTTCGGTCGTCTCGTCTTTGATTCGTTCGCGGCTCGTTTTAATCCAGTCCGCGAACCGTCTTTTCGTCTTACGTCTTAAGTTTCAATCGACTGAACTTACTCTTACTTCGACCGAACTTGAACTTTATTCGTTTTCGACTTGACTTAAAACTTGAACTGTCTAGTCTACTCTGAATATCCTTCCCTTCTTTCGGCTTGACTACATCCTTAGGGAAAGTACCATCCCCTAGTCCAATAAGAGTTTTGCCGTACCGCCCACAAAGCTCTTCGCGGATTCCTGGAAATCGAATATTCTCGAAGGACTAGAACCTGATACACAGATGTGACACATCTGGTACAACCGTCTTGTCTTCGATCTTTCCTAACCCCAGTAAATCTCTTAAATTTTACAACTGACATGACACATCTTCGACAACCCGAAGAATTAACACTTCCTTTTTACATTATATGTACCGGGTTTTTCAGCATAATTTGACCCCCCCTTTAACTTTGTTACTAGAAGAGGTACAAAAAAATGTTCTCCACAAAAGTTTCACGAAATCGACTAGTGTTTTTTGAAATGATTCCACAAAACGAAATATATAAAGAGTGGGCAACATATTGATAGCCACTTCATTTTTTCAAATGGAACACCCTGCATATTTTTCCATATTTGACTAGCTCTTTCCCCTGATTTCGAATATATAACATATGTTTGGTCTATCTCTCTCATTCTGAGTACCACAGAGTTTCAAATTTTAAGAACCACCTAATGCAGAAACACCCAATATATTCAACCCGTTGTTCTGGACATATCGTTCCAAAAATGCAGCCAAGTATTATTCCTATCGAATCGAAGAAATCCAAATACTTCCCACTGACCTAGTTCTGCGAATTATCAAGTGCTGAACCTAGCAATTTCCACCCCAACAATTCGATAGAGAAATATCCCAGTGCCGATATTCAAGCGTCGTGCCATCTACGACGGCTGGACGTTCGGCGTCCTGATGAATGGCCCTATGATACGTAGTTATTCCTCCCGAATTGTCGGTATCGCCGATTCTGATTTCGCCCCACCGAAGATACGCTCCAATAGGCATACCACCGCCAGTCGAATTTATCGGCATGTTTTGGACCGATATTTCCAAGTAGGTCGCTACATAGCTGTTACCGTATAATTGGTACATGAATAGGCAATTTCTCATATCCCAACGCTCTCTGCGCTAGGTAGGACAAACACATTTGTTTGCGTTTCGATGTGTGGGGGAGGGCGAAGGCCATTAAATCGTGGAACAGCGAGTGGACCGAAAATAACCACCCTTGGTGTGTGTACACGAAAATTCGCCGGAGGGTCTTCTGCAATTATTCCGTTTGATACGGGGTCACCAGGTGCTGTTTGGAATACGAAATCTCGTACGCGTTTGATGGGATAATGAACTGAAACTTTCGAGATAGAATTTCGACGCCTCTGTGCAACTTTATTAGACAAATGTGTTGTCTTTTCTAGTCTGAGAGATGGCTTCGCAGGCTGAGCAATTCATGCCACTGTTTGGGACAACTACTGAGAAAACTAGAAAAATACGGAATAAGAGATGAACAACTAAAACTCATCGAGAGCTATTTGAAGAACAAACCTCAGACAGTAAAGATGGTGATATATAACAGAGACTACCAGTCCTCACAGAAAGTAAGCAACGCCGGAGTACCACAAGGAAGTATCTTTGGACCGCTACTATTTCTAATTTACATAAATGATCTTGCTTTAGCGCTGAGAAATTATACTCTTGAGAGACTTCATGTGAAATTTGTATCTTTCGCTGATGATACCAATGTTATCTTGAGATCACCCTCTTTCGAGTCGGCTCTGGAGATGGTTCAGATATTCTGGATGATATAAAACACTGGTGCAGCAAAAATCGCCGTATGTTGAACATCGCCAAAACGGAATGCATGGTTTTTAGCACGGATAGATCTACAGTCAAAGTACCACATCAGATTGACGAACAAATCACAGTTTCTGCGTCTACAAAATTCCTGGGAGTTTATATTATAAAAAATCTTGTACGCGTTGGATGGTTTAATGATCTGAAACTTTCCAGATAGAATTTCGTTGCCTCTGTGCCTTACATCTTCATTGAACAGATGTGTTGTCTCTTCTAGTCCGAGAGATGGCTTCGAAGGTTGAGCAATTCACGTAAGAGAGGCACCACTTGGGACATAACCACTAAGATCCGCTGAGGAGATGGAAGGTGTATATGACAGGAACCACAAATGCCGTATCCAATTTATTAGTTTGACCGGGCAAGAATAGTAGCCCTACATAAAGCTTTGTCGAATCACCAGATTGTACAACGTTTGAATATTTCACGGACTTCAGTGAGGCGCATAGTGGCTCTTTTGCTGGAAACCGGCAACGTTGCCCTGTAACCAGTTTTTGGTCGACCCAGATTTACATCTGCAAGGGTATACCATTATTTAGCCAATTTTACTCGAAGAAATCGAAAGGTATTTCTAACAGCCCTTCGAAATCTTTTTTGAGGACCTATAATCGGGTAGTCTCAACCAGATTCATAAGAAAACGGTCACATTCCTCAAATTTAAGAGCAAGAATACCTTTAACAGTACCTCTTCTGTCACCTGTACTCAGAGCTACCTTTCGGCAATGGGCAGAACACCACCAAGACTGGTTTTTACCATAATGGCGCAACGTACATTTTTCAGACGAGTCACGATTCGGTTTACAAAGTGATAGTCGACGAGAAAGGGTTTGGAGAGGTCCTGTCAGACTAGAGCGACTCAATTTCACTCGGAAAGTGGTGCCCTTTCAAGGCGGATCAATAATGTACGGGGGTATAATGTTTGGTCGCCGTACCCCTCTTATTATCGCCTTACGAACAATGACTGGTGACATCTACGTAGAAAACATCATTGACTCAATTATTGTTCTTCTGAGCAACGAATTCGAGAATAATTTCATTTATCAGGATGATAACGCCCCCCACACTGCACTCGAAGGGTTCGAAACATTCTTCAAGAGAACAATATACAGATAATGAACTGGTCAGCACACTCACCAGACATGAATCCAATTGAGCACGTATGGAATTACTTAGGGAGAGCAATATCCAATCTCCAAAACTCACCTTCAACATATCAGGAATTGAGTTTAGCCCTTCAGGAAGGATGGAACGATTTGCCTGAAGATTTCATTGATGACTTGATTCGTGGGATGCCTAGGCGTATTGGACGTATTGATTGAAAGAAGAGGTGGTGAGACGGATAATTGAATTTAAATTCAGTTGTGGAATAACTATAATTAATCAAAAATAGGCAATCGATCCTGCATAAAGCAAATCGTAAAAATGAAGATTTGCTATCAAATATATTGCAGTTGGAATAGAGGAAAATATTCATCTCATTTCGAGAACATAGATTGTTTATTTCTTGAGAAACCTAGTGGGGTCAAGACTTTTGATGATGGTGTATTGATTTATCTCAACCCGATCGAATCTGTAGACATGGAAATATTCTTACAGACATTTTAGTGACGATGATGTGAACAACTGTTCATTAGCTGTAATGACTAACTGAACTAAACTAACAAAATGAATTATGAAATATTTAGTGTTAAAATTAGAGAGGATTTCATTTAATTATAGGTCATTACGTGACACAGACAATTATATGATTTTTGTAACAAATATTATAAATAATCAACAAATACATCAATCCTTTGATGATTATTGTATACCAGAATATCGGTCCATACTATCATGCGGTATCATTTCAGTACAATTCGGTTTATGAAGTGGTATATGAATTATATAAAAGATGGTAAGTATTGTTTAATGATAGCAGAAAATTTTTTAAAGGAGGGCATATGGACGACCTAAATTATTGTCTGTTTATAGCGTTTCTTTTGCACAATCTTCCCATCGTTGCTTTCATTTCTTATCATTTTAAAATGCATTTATCGAAATTTTCTTATTTCTTTTTCTCAATTTTGTGAAATTGAGTGTACTCATTATTGGAGATGTCGTAGGTGATTTGTACGTGGGTAAAATCACTTACCAAGGCATATGGCCTAAAAACTAGGAAATCAGGCGTAACGTCTTGACAACAAATAACGTAAATAACCCTGCAAATAAAATAAGGCTGCAAATCGTGCAAAAAATATTATTGGTGTCACGAATGTATTATCTTTCTTTCAGTTGATGCTTCATACAAATTTAATGACGAGGAGAAAAAACTCGAAAACAAACTAATCCCATTATCAACCTTTCAACTGGACCTGATGTTTATCCTTCAACTGAAAACGGAAGAATAATCCATTGTGAACACCCCATTTTCGCAACATCAAAATGCAACTCGATACAACTTTTTGCAGCTGCAAAACCAGACTCGCCTTTTCCAATCAGACTACCGGCCCTCTGTTGATTTAATTGAAAAAGACAACATTCACCGACAGAACTCGTCGATCAATCACTTTTGCACCCGCTATTTGGCTACCCAATTAAACCAAAATTTCGAATTTGTCTGACGCATCGTACAGTCGACAAAAACGGAATCTGGGGGCTGTTGGTTGGAGAAATACGGCTTTTTCAGAGCGTAAAACATGGCTTTGGGATTTAGTGATCACGAATTACTAGCCGTAGAAATAAAGATTTGTGACAGAGTGGAATTAATGGAGTTAACAACATTTGTTTCGCGATGCTATGACTTCATCATGAGAGGTTTTTTGGGTTACAACGTAGGGCTGTCAGAATTTTAAATAAACTTAAATATCTTGAGGATTGTAGGAATTCTTTCACTAGTCTGAGGATTCTCACTTTGCCTGACATCTTCATTCTTGAGTGTCTGCTATATGCTCACTCACTCAAATCTTAGGGAAAGACAGTTGGGTGGAGATGTCCACGATCCAATACTAGAGCCTAATAGACATGTACAATATTACAGACTTAGGAGAATTGATCGTAGAATGGACCCAACTTTCTGGCCAAGTTTTTGAATACTCTGTCTGTAGGTTGAGATCACTGCCACTTGGTCATTTTAAGGATAAAATTAAAGCATTGTTTTGTTTGTGATTTTAATGTGTTTTTCGATTTGAGTTTTGATTAATTGCTTCGGAGACTTACGTGGTTTTTGTGTAATTTATAATTCCATTTTAGGTGTCTTGCTTTTTTTATGATATACCTATTCGCTGATTTGACGTGTTCAAATACTATTGTATATTAACACTAATAAAGGTGATTAAGATGGTCTATAATAGGCTCTACAAAGAAATTGTCAATCATGACAAACCACATGAGACCAACTTCAGGCAGTTCGTCTCTTCATAATTGTGCATTCAACATAAACTGTGTTCCTAAACAGAGGTAGGTAGAAAAGAAAATGACAGATTCCTCAGATCATTTCGAGAGAAAAAAATTCCTTTGAACATAGGCCCACAAATGATTTGTTCTCGAGATACAGGGTGTTAGTTGGCATAAACAATATTTCAATTCGAATTTTTTTTTTTTGCAACTTTTTTTTTTTTTTTCTATTGAATGCAAATCTAAAGGATGATTTTTTTTCTGTGCCAGCTTCTCTCCTCCAAACTTTATTTAGTGGACCACTGGTAGTCGGAGAAATTTAAAAATATACTTTGGTTTCTTGTAGTTTTATTGCGTCTGCTACCGATTTCGAGAAAAAATTTCTCACAAGTCTCTACAAATCCTCAGGCCAGTGTGGGTGCAGTATTAGTGGCAGATACATATCCCCCCCCCTTTTTTGGGAGTGTCAGTCTGCATGTTATGACTGAGATGAACCTCGGCACAGTAAAGAGCGTAACATTACTGGTGAAGTATTGGGTAATACGATTCTAATACAGGCTGTGTTAGTTGCTCAGTTATTATGTCAGAATTGAAAGGAACTGTGGCTTGAGAAGGAATCCATCAACGTGCAAGTGGCACCGTGTTGAACTCATCAGCTTAACCTTGCTGTCTCTCGCAGTTGTAAATTTACAAATGTGAGGAACTCACTTGGTAATATTGAAGAAGTAAAATCGTTTTTTACAGCATCAAGCAAGCGGTTCACAAAATTGAAGAGTCACCTGAAACACTCACTGTAGGCATATTGACAAAATATTGGTTGAGCAGCATAAGGCTGTTTTTCTTAGAACAGTTTGCAAAGTTCTTAAAGTAATACAGTGTTGCAGGGGTATAGCAAATCCAATATTCTCCTTCGATCTCTCTCTCTCTCTCTCTGCTTGCGAGTGTGTTATCACGCTGTTTCCACTGTGTCATATTATGAGCATATCATATCCAGACATCGAAATCTTACAAGAACTCAGCATAGACTTCGCGATGGTAAATGCAAAATTAGATTTGTGGGGATTACAGATTCCTGCGTTACCATCATGGTGGCGCCGCCAACCAGGTTAACGCTTCCCCCAACAGAGGGCGCAACAATCTGTTTAAGCCTCGAAGTACACATCTTAAACGGAATATAAGCCGAAGATTTCCTGTCAAATATGAACCTACCTTCTGTAGCACTTTGTGTATTATAATATATCTGTTTGTATATTTTATTTAACTGTTTTATTTTTTCCCCGCTAACTAGGAGTAGGCAGATAGAGGCCTAGTTAGCGCATGTCCTGTTACAGTTGTCCCGAGGTTAATCAGGAGTAGGCAGATTGAGGCCTGATTAAACCCCAGCATCGACCAAGTCGTCACGCTGTCCCAAAACTGGTGACCCCGACGTGATCAACGTCAACTTAATGAGTGACAGGGACGATTTGGTCGACTAACACCAGACACCAGGACGCCAGACGCCAAGATGCCGAATCCATCCGCCGCAGCACCCACTCCCGGAATACTCGCACGCCTCCAAATCCCGGCGTTCACCCCAGAGGACCCAGAAGTATGGTTCCAGCAGGTCGAGTGGACACTTGAAGATTTCGGGCTAACGGACAGCTTAGCGAAATTTCGGCAGGTGATCCAATCCCTAGACAGCAGGTACGCGAAGGAGGTTCGCGACCTGATAATCAACCCGCCAGCACAAAAGCCGTACGAGACACTGAAGGAGCAGCTTCTCCAACGCCTGGGGAAATCACAGGCCCAAAAGACGCGACAACTGCTGGAGAGAGTCGAAATTGGAGACCGGAAGCCTTCACAGTTCCTGCGGTATCTCCAACAGCTCGCTGGGGACAACGCCGCAGACGAGATCGTCCGCGCCCTGTGGATGGAGCGGATCAACACCCTCGCACGCGCCAGCATCGCCGCGCAGGCTGCCCAACCCGATGTCACCCTGGACGACCTGGCCAAGACCGCAGATTGCGTAATGGAAGCGCTAGGTGCCGTCGCGCCGCAACAAGTATCTGCGGTGTCACCTCGGGTGTCACAAAGCGAATCACAGCTTTGTGAAGTGTTGGAGAGGTTGTCGGTGCGCCTCGACGAACAAAGCCGCGAGTTAAACAAGCTTCGTGCGGAAGTGCGCGGTCACTCGCGGAACCACGATGGTCCTACATCGCGTACTACAGGGAAACGGCAAAGGCAGTCGCTGAACGCGGCAGGCGAAGGCTGCCCCAACACACGCCGCTTGTTTTTGAGGGACCGAAACAGTGGAGTAGACTTTTTAATCGACACCGGCGCAGACTTGTGCGTGTTTCCGCGACGTTTAGCGAAAGGCCGACGAGTAAAAACCGGTTACGAGCTAACCGCGGCTAACGGTAGTGCGATCGCTACGTATGGTTCAATTCCACTGACACTTAACCTCGGTCTCCGCCGTGATTTCGCGTGGAACTTCGTCATCGCGGACGTGTCCAAGGCCATCATCGGGGTGGATTTTCTGACTCATTATGACCTCCTCGTGGATCTGCGCAACGGACTCTTACTTGACCGATCCACGAGTCTCAGTGTCACGGGACGGGACTCCAAGTGCGCGACTATCGCCGGAATTCGAACATCCGCAGGCGATACGCGCTATCACGCGTTGCTCCAGCAGTTCCCGGAGCTGACGCGCCCCGATGGCGCTTGCAAAGCAGCGGATGTGAAACACCGTACAGTGCATCACATCCACACCACACTGGGACAACCCGTCTTCCAGAAGCCACGTCGCCTAGCCGCGGACCGTTACCTCGCCGCTAGGAAGGAATTCGAATCCATGCTTCAATTGGGGATTTGTCGCCCATCGAAGAGCAGTTGGGCTTCGCCACTCCACATGGTGCCAAAGAAGGGAGACGAATGGCGCCCTTGTGGAGACTATCGGGGACTAAACGCACGCACTTTACCAGACCGGTATCCAGTGCGCCACATCCAGGACTTCGCCCAAATGCTCCGTGGAAAGTCAATTTTCTCCACCATTGACCTGGTACGAGCGTACCATCATATCCCGGTGGCCCCTGAAGACGTGGAGAAGACGGCCATCACCACTCCGTTCGGATTATTCGAATTCCCGGCAATGAGCTTTGGACTACGAAACGCCGCTCAAACATTCCAGCGGTTCATCGACGAGGTTCTCCGGGGACTCGACTTCGTATATGCCTATATTGACGACCTACTGGTGGCCTCCTCGTCCGAGGAAGAGCATCATGAACACCTACGCATTCTATTCGAACGTCTCCAGCGGTATGGAATTGTCGTCAATTCAGCGAAATGTTACTTTGGCGCTAAGGAAGTAAAGTTCTTGGGGTACCTAGTATCTGGTGATGGAACAAAACCACTCCCCGAGAAAGTCGCTGCCATCCGCGAATATCCCAGGCCAACAACAGCAAAAGATCTCCGACAATTCCTTGGCATGTTGAACTTCTACAGGCGTTTCATGCCCGGAACTGCTAAGACCCAGGCACCACTCAATGACCTGCTCCAAGGAAACATTAAAAAGAAGACACCAGTGAATTGGAACAACAACGCTGATGCCGCATTCACCGCATGCAAGGAAGAACTTGCAAAAGCGACACTTCTGGCACACCCCGAACTTGGCGCCGAGGTCTCTTTGGTTTGTGATGCATCGGATCACACCATTGGAGCTGCACTACATCAACGGGTTGGCAACGAGTGGGAACCACTCGGATTTTTTTCGAAGAAGCTGGCTGGCGCTGAGTGCAAGTACAGCGCCTACGATCGGGAACTCCTGGCCATCTACAAGTCGGTCAAGTACTTCCGACACATGGTTGAAGGACGCCACTTCTTCATTTTAACTGACCATAAGCCGCTGACCTTCGCCTTCAGTCAAAAGTCCGATCAATGCTCCCCACGCCGATACCGCCACCTGGACTTCATCGGGCAGTTCACTACAGATATCCGGCATATATCCGGAAAAGAAAACGTCGTCGCAGATGCCCTTTCCAGGGTGGACGAAATCGCAGCACCACTCGACTTCGAGGCCCTCGCAGCATCCCAGCGATGTGACCCAGAGCTCCAGGAGTTCCGCCAGAAGCAAGACTCTGGCTTACTTCTACGCCAAGTCACGATACCAGGATCCAACGCTGCCGTCTTCTGCGATATATCCACCACTAAGGCACGACCCTTCCTGACGGCTCCATTCCGAAAACCAGCTTTTGACGCCATCCACGGCCTGTCCCATCCAGGCGCCAAGGCCACCACAAAGCTGATGAGCCAACGATACGTCTGGCCCTCCATTTCCAGAGATTGCCGAGCGTGGTCCCGAGTCTGCATCCAGTGCCAGCGGTCAAAAGTGTCACGACATGTTTCGTCTCCGATAGGTAACTTTACACCGCCGTCGAGCCGTTTCGAACATGTGCACATCGACCTGATCGTGATGCCATTTTCCAAAGGATATCGGTATTGCCTCACCTGCGTCGATCGATTTTCTCGATGGCCAGAAGCGATACCGCTCCAAGACCAGACAGCAGAAACCGTCGCCCGAGCATTTTACACTAACTGGGTTGCCAGGTTTGGCGTCCCGCTCCGGGTAACTACAGACCAAGGACGGCAATTCGAGTCCTACCTATTTCGCTGCTTGAACAAGCTACTAGGGACGGACCACCTCAGAACCACGGCGTACCACCCGGCCGCCAACGGAATGGTCGAGCGACTCCACCGTCAGCTCAAAGCTTCCATTAAATGCTTGAACTCTGACACATGGGTCCACACACTACCCACTGCACTACTGGGGATCCGCGCCGCTTGGAAAGAAGATCTCCAATCCACCGCCGCTGAGATGATATACGGAGAACCACTCCGTCTTCCTGGTGAGTTCCTGGGTTCGACGTCGACGATGAACCTGGATAACTCCGACGATTTCGTTCGCGACCTGCGCCAGCACTTTCAGGCGCTCCGACCAGTCAGTGGCACCAGGCACGGTGAGCGGAAGATCTTCGTCTTTAAAGATCTCGCCACCGCATCCCACGTCTTCGTAAGGCACGACGCAGTTCGACGTCCGCTCCAGCACCCATACGATGGACCGTTCGAGGTGGTGTCTCGAGCCGAAAAGCACTACACCCTCCGAATTCACGGTACCAACGTCCCGGTCTCGATCGACAGGCTGAAACCAGCCTACATCGCGGTCAGCGAAAATTCACCGGAGGACGCTGTAAATTCGAACGAGGACGATGAAGACGAAGGAATTCTTCTCTTTTTACCAGGCGAGAACTCACCCCCGGCCCAACCCATCCCACCTGCTCCAGCAGAACCAGAGGCAGCAACGCAAGCGCCAGCAATACGACGACCTTACACGACCAGATCGGGTCGGCAAGTTCGTTTCCCCGAGCGTTTCCAGGCGGGGATGTAATATATCGTTAATCACTAGCAAGGGGGTACTGTGGGGATTACAGATTCCTGCGTTACCATCATGGTGGCGCCGCCAACCAGGTTAACGCTTCCCCCAACAGAGGGCGCAACAATCTTTTTAAGCCTCGAAGTACACATCTTAAACGGAATATAAGCCGAAGATTTCCTGTCAAATATGAACCTACCTTCTGTAGCACTTTGTGTATTATAATATATCTGTTTGTATATTTTATTTTACTGTTTTATTTTTTCCCCGCTAACTAGGAGTAGGCAGATAGAGGCCTAGTTAGCGCATGTCCTGTTACAGTTGTCCCGAGGTTAATCAGGAGTAGGCAGATTGAGGCCTGATTAAACCCCAGCATCGACCAAGTCGTCACGCTGTCCCAAAAGATTTAACGCTCAAGTTTTATGACAACATGAGAGATAGTTTTGGTAGCCACTTTGTTCATATTGTTGAAGAGGCGAAGGTAGTTATTTGATAGTTAGACGTAGAGACGAGTGTTCCACGTCATATTTGCTGAAGAAAATATTAATCAAAATTCATGATATAATGTTTATCCTCCCAAGCACAACTACTGAAACATGCCGCTAATTATCTGACACATAAATTGAATCAGTGCTTAATTGAACTACCGTTGTTTGAAGATAAAACACCTATTACAAAGAATCATAAAAGACCTTAATGATTATGTTATGCGAGCGTTGTCTATTTGTCCTTGATATGAATACCCTACTTTGCACAAGCTGTACAAAATATTTGCTGGCCTACTTGAGTATAGCTACATTAGAAAGAAGTTTTTCCAACAGTGCAGCCTACAAAGAGGATAGACCTAATGGCTTAGATCTGTTGAACACTCACCCTGAAATTGATTGTGCTATAAAAGATGTAATTAATCAATTTGCCTGGAAGAATAGGCGCAAGGAATTCATCATTTAAGGAAGAGAACCCCAATTGTATATTGCTCACCTTAATCATGAACAGGGCTGTCACTAGGGGGGAGGCAGACTAGGCGGTCGCCTAGGCCCTAGACCGACAAAAGCTTGATCAGCAAAATTCACATGTTCAAAGTAACGAATGAGATTTAATTCGGTCAGCTACAACAGAAAGTAATACCGACAAATTAACATCAAAAACCGTCAAAGGTGCCGCAATATGCATTATACTTATAAATATCCAGAAGTCGCGTAATCCTCTCATTAGTAGGTACTGTTTACGAGTTATTGACGCTAAAAAAAACACATGCACTCATCAGGCTTGTCGGCGTTCCCTTTGCTGAACGTTGGCGAATTTTATTGCCACTTGAGACGGGGTCTCGATCATGTTTCTTTTCAATTCTGCAATCAGAATGTTGATTCCACAGAATGGAATGGAAAATATACGATGAATGATTACATTTATAATTTATCCCTCTTGAGAAATATAAAAAGTTTCATTATTTCCTACCTCATCCAATATTAGTTTTTAGCATTCTGACGGCAAATTGCGTGATTGGGTCTCTGCCTAGGGCGGCAGTTTGGCTAGCGGGGGCCCTGATCATAAAATGGCATTGTCTTGTACAGGGTGGGCAAATAAGCGAGGTAAGCGGCTATATCTCAGGATCCACTCATCGTAGAGACTTGCGGTAAAAAATTTTAACACTAAAGTGTACAAATATTGAAATTGTTTTGAAGTTCATACCTCTACCGCTAGGGGGCGTAATAGCTACGGTCGAGTAGAAAAATGAATTTTACTCGAAAATGTTTCATATGAAGTTGAAGAAAAATAATCATCACTGTAATCCTTGGAAAATTCTCCATCTTTTTGAATTGTCACTTTCGATTTTTCGACATCAAATAAGGGCAGGGGAAAGGGAGAAATCTGACTGATTGAAATGCCTGTAACTTCAGTTTGGCTCAACATTTTTGAGCAAATTAGATCTCGTCTAAGAGATAATATCTTGTTGATTGAGGACAAAATATACTCATGATAAATTCGTTTTTGCTGCTTTCGATAGGGGGCACTAAGTCATAAGTTCATTGTTTTGTTCATTTTACTTCAAAATTTCAAATGTAATGATAGGATTTCCTTAACAGAAACAGAAATTCAATCAAATTTGCATGAAAAAACCTGAAGGTCGCAAAGCGATAGTTTCAGGAGTTCTGAAGTTATGGCCGAAAGAAGATATTCTTCAACTGATGCACGGCGAAAAACCAAATTGTGTCTTTAAGTTCTGACAGAAAGAGAAATCCCATCTAATTTGTATGAAAAACCCAAAAGGTCGCTAAGCGATAGCTTCAGGCGTTCCAAGGATTACAGTGATGACTTTTTTCTTCAACTTCATATGAAACATTTTCGAGTGGAATTCATTTTTCTACTCAACGATAGCTATTACGCCCCCTAGCGGTAGAGGTATGAACTTCAAAACAATTTCCAGTGTGTTTTCTTGTACTTTTTAGTGGTAAAAATTTTTACCGCAAGTCTCTACGATGAGTGGATCCTGAGATATAGCCGCTTAACTCGCTTATTTGCCCACCCTGTACATGTGGATAATCAGTTAGAATAAAACATTCTCAGGGTTTGCATCTGACTTGAATATTTTCTTATTACCTACGATAAAAGTGAAAGTGGCTCAAGATATCTTCAACGTCCCTTCCCTTGAGTTCTTTCTGTATGTGCTTCTGGATAGTATACAATCATCGAACAATATATAGTATAATAAGGCTAGACAGACGAAACCTCAGCTCGCCACCGAGCAAATAGCCAACTTAAGCATCATTCACTGTAATGCACTGATTCTCTGGGCGCGGAATTGATTAGAACATGCTAAGTGGATGGCTTTGATGTATTTTGCGGCTAGATTGGGAACCATATACGTCAAGCGTAGCAGCGGCGGCTGCAAGAAAATTGACACTAATCGTTTGATATTGGATGCGAACAATTGGAAAACGCATGTTTGCGTTACTCATTACGCTTGCGGCTTTGAGTTCAATGTTTGCCGATTACGATATCAACTTGCATTACAAGAATACATCGGTGTTTGTCCAAAGAGTTTGCGGTAGGCAACTTGCGAACAAAGTTTGCGTAATAACGGAGCAGGCGAAGAATTCCTGTGGAAATGTTCCCGGCTAATAGACTCGTTGAGTTAGTTACAACCGATAGGCTGCTGGAGAAGCCAGAATTGCGAAGGAGATTTCTGGGAGGAAAATGAGATGACTTGTCATCTCCAATTCCTAATGAACAGGGAGAGTTTTATGTAGAAAGGAGGATGGTGAATAAGGTAATAATATATAATGAGCCCAATTGTAAGCGCTGTTTGAGTTTTGAAAACCGGCTGCAAAGGTTCGGTTCAACGTTGAAGGCTTTGAAGAAATAAGAGATATTTTCGTATGAATATTGTGAAAATATTGATTATCTGTACTAGTTGAACCGTTTATAATTAAAATGATTTTTATGAGCTTGATATATCCACCGAATTCTGAACGAACTACAAAAACTGAATGAACGAGCTTTCAAAAGCTTCTCGCTTCACGTAAGTGCTTTACACATGTTTCTCTAATTCTGTGGTTATTCCGTTCATTCTTCCACATCTTGTAGAACAAAATTGTGCGAGAATATATCAGAAACGCACAGTTTTCATGGTTATATTTCATTATTATATGTTGGTACTCCGAACTTTCCGCCACGGCTATATCTGTCAATTCATCAATTTGCCTTAAAGAAATCAGTTCTGCCAACCAACATTTTTCAATGCAAAAATCACTAAATGATATTTATGGAAATATTCCATTGATTTCTATGAAAATGCAATGAATTAGAGAAAATAATGTATAATACTCGCACAGAAGGCTCATTCTACCACTCGTTCTTTCAAAAACTCGCCACTTCGTGGCTCGTTTTTGAATTTTGAACTCGTGGAAGAATATGAATGCCTTCTGCACTTGTATTATAAATAACTATTCTATAATCTTTATAAACCAGACAACACGATATTTTTCATGAAATTTGAAACTGATATTTTATATTTACTTGTGAAATCTCAACTAGGTTGGATCTTTTGTGAAGGAAAAATTGGATAATATTTTTCGATATTCTGCTTGATTTTCTATGCTTCACATGCATAAGGCTATCAACTCGAAATTTCGAACGTCGCCGTCGCTTGAAATGATTATTCTATTTATACATGCAAAGTTTCAACTCGATCGAGTTTGTAATCATGAAACTATTGATTTTTTTTACCAATGTTCGTCTTGGATTTTCTTCATTTTGAATTATATGATTTATATTATGAAATTTTGCGTTATTCCAAGAAATCTTTGAATATACCTAGGATTTACTGTTTTTGGATCATCAAAAAAATTTTTCTGATTGAATTTTCTATAGTCCTGTTTACGCTGATTACATGAAATTTCGCACGAAGCACTTCCTTAATAATCATTTTTGTGTACACACAGAATCTTCACCCGATTTAATAACTAATCACGAAAATTCTGCATATCTCTTTGCCAATATTCTTCTTGAATTTTTTATATGATTTGCTCTTAATTTTGTACATACTACTATTTGATATAAATATACAGAATCTCAACACCTTCGTAACGGCCGTAACGCTATCAACAAATAAAAAATTCAATAAACTCAAAAATGTTATTCTACTTGGTCCAAATCCCAACCCGTTTGAATATGTTAACATTAAAATATTTATTTTCGAAATTTTTTTTAGTAAGTATACTTCTTGTATATTCAATGATCTGAACGATGGGATCAGCTTGAAATTTTGTATACTAACTTGAAATTGGTATTTTATATCAATATTTACAAAATTACCTCAATCAGTTTCGTGGTCGAAGAACTGTTGGGCATTTTTCTTTCGATATTCTTCTTGGTTTTCAATGGTTCTGGTCAAGAGAAGAGTGAATATTCAAGAGAAGAATTTGAATATTTCATATACATATAGATACATGCAATATATGAACCCTCTCAGATCATTAATGATGCAAAGTATTTCGCCACTAATATCCTCCTTGAATTTAATATGGTTCCGATGTGTTATCAGCTCGAAATTTTGTATATAATTGTAATTATAATTTCAAACATAGTTTGTAATTGCTAAATATAATATACCTACCTCAGCGGTGCAATCAGTTTATAAGGGAAAAATAAACTTTGTTATTATTATTTCTCATAATAAATATGAATACCCATGAAAATATTGGGTAATATTTTCTATATTATTCTTGAGTTTTCTACGGTTTGGATGTTAACGCTATCAATACAATTTTTTCACGAAGCATAAAAAAAATTCTATATAAATACAGGCAAAATCTCAATCTTCAGCAATTTTCGATAATTCTGACTATGTGATCTGTTCGATATTGTGAAAGAAGCTCAAAATAGGTATTACGTTACAACACACAAAATCACAATATTTTCGGTTAGTTTCTTCCGATATATTTTTTGCTCAGAAATTCAATGAAGAACCCAGAAATTATACCATGTACTCAAAGGACACTGTATGAATGAAAAAATGTCAAACCATACCTCTAATTGTAATCCATATCCGAATGATTATTCAATATCCATTATTCACCGAAAATACAGTGGAATTATAAAAATTACGCAGACTACCGTAGGGATAAATAACATCCACTCTAATATCAATAAATCCGTCAATCATGACTGAATACTATAACTTCGTGGTTTAGTAAACACATAAACATGTCGATTAATTTATGGTTGGCCAATCAATATTTCGGGGTTATCCATTAGAATTTCAGCATTGTGAATATGTAATATTATTTTGATAACGAAGCTTAGGTTATGGCCTGATAATTTTACCTAGTTTTCAAGAAACGAAATTATTTGATTGTTTCCGTCACGAACAACTTGGCAGTAATGCCAAACTGAATTCAACCGATGAGGCGAAAAATAAATGATATATTAAAATAGTCATCCTCATTAATATTACAATAGTCATCAAAATATTGTAAAAATATGAAAATCACAATAATTACTTCTTTCATAAATTGATTCATCACAATTGGTATTTCAATTGCATTATTTTGGTAACCTTTCATATTTGGAAAACGTCGATGAATGTTTCGTTTCGACGTTTTGTATGTCTTGACCACTTTTGCAAAATGGGATGGAGCATTGTCGAGCTGAAAAATCACTTCATCATGTCCCTCGTTGTATTGCGGCCGTTAGACTTTAATGCTCGGCGCAAACGCATTAATTGCGTTCGATAACTATCACCTGTGATTGTTTCAGTCGGTTTTAACAATTCATAATACATTATGCTGAGCTGATCACACCAAATACTGAGCATGACCTTGGAACCGTGAATATTCAGTTTGGCCGTCAACGTGGAAGAATGGCCGGGATATCCCCATGATTTTCTGGGCTTGGAATTATCGTAATGGACATATTTTCGTTTCCAGTCACAATACAATGCAGAAATCTATTCCGTCTTTACCTTGCAAGCAGCTGTGCACAAGCAAACAAACACCGTTCAACATCTCTCGGCTTCAACTCGTATGGCACCCAATTTCCTTGTTTCTGAATTATTCCCATGACTTTCAGGCGTTTAGAAATGGCTTGTTGCATCACTAACAATCATCGTGCCAATTCTTGTTGCATTTGACACGAGTCTTGATCAAGTGATGTCTTCAATTCTGCATCTTTGAAAACCTTCTATCTTCCCTGCTATGAATGATATCTACGATCTATTTATTTTGACTACCACTTACCGCTACTGCCATTTTTTGCAAAACGGCGGAAGCAAAGTTGTACACCTTTTATTCACTCGTTCAATTCGATTTTTATTTAGGCAAGGTTAAATATCTCACATAAATGTATCTGGGAACTGAATTTGAAATGAATCAATTCATTTTCATGAGATAACTAATACTGTTGTATGGTGAAAAGTTTTTGGTACAGTCTAACACTACAATGGTTTTTCGTATTCTTAAAATGATGAATCGATCTCAAACTAAGTAAAGTCGAAAACTTTTGAGAGCTTGTTCATGCGCCCTTGCAGGCCACAGAAATGTTTGAATTTACGAGCCCCCAACAGCAGCCGATTTTACGTTAGCTCTTTTCTCATTTTCATTTCAAATTCAATTTACAGAATATACAAGAAAACTCTATGTTCGTAATTGGTAGCAGTCTATATTCAGAATCATCGAGTAAATTAAAAGCTCGAAATATCGCCCCAGGTTCACCGAGAGGCCCCAGCCCTGCATATAAATGGATTAAAAATCATGTATGTAGGTACTGCAAAATTCCACTTGCTGCAATTTGTACGGGATCCCAATTACTATTCTATCATACAATTTAGTTACTCTATCACACCGAGTCAATTTGATTTGCACGCCGAATACTGACCGACTGATTTGATTTGACAACTTCATTCACGGCTGGACCAGACCATATGAATAATATATCAAATGAAATGGTAATCCCTGAAATAATATCAATTTTCTGGATGATCACTGCGTGCATCGGCTAACTTTAATTATATTGGTGAATTGGAGCAAAAAGCCTAGTCGGAAATTCAACTTGTTCGCTAAATAGATTATGATATTTTTATGAAATGGGACATAGGCTAGGAAAGTTAATGCAAAAAACGGGACTAGCTTCCAAAAATTGCTCGAGAGCTGGGAAGTATTTTAACCCCCTTTGGGGGTTCTGAATAACAGGTATCTGAGTTTGCGACGATTTCTAAGTTGTGCTTTTGATTTGATAGCTGAAAAACCGCGAAATTTTCTCACTTTTTTCAGTATTTCGCTCATAAACTGAAAAGTACGCATCTTACATAAAATTTTACCCACTTTCTCTTCAAACAACATTAAATGTAACGTTCAATGCCAGTCGAAACAAAGGAATTGGTTGAGGCGTTCAGCCGCAATTGACCGTCAAATACAGGGTGGCCAAGAGATTGACGTCAAAAAGAAAAAAAACAGGTCCCACATGTTATGGGCTATTTGAATCACTCCTATGTATGTTATGCGATTTTTCAAGTTTTTTGAGTTATGAATTTTTATGAGCTTTGAGAATTTTCAACGTGACCATACTAAAAAAAACTAAAACTAAAAAAATTAGATCATATTCCATTTCACGTAACTTATTCTCTTGAGACCAACATTTCCATTATTTTTATCGAAGTTACAAGCTGGTTATTTTATGTATAAAAGTACAGTTCATGAAAATTAAGTTACAAAAAAAATTTCACAGAAAAGTCTTGTACTTTTTTTTATATCTTCTTCAAGATGGTCAAGTCGAAAATTTTCAAAGTTCATAAAAACATTCATAACTCGCAAACCATGAAAAATCGCCTAACATACATAGGGGTTATTCGAATAGCCCATGATACGAGGGACCTACATACAATGGGACCTGTTTTTTTCTTTTTGACGCCAATCTATTGGCCACCCTGTATACATAATTTTTACAAACTCAACTTAAAAGTTAACAACCCTCAACTGTTACCGCCTGTAGGTCGTAAAGGACCTCGATTTTATGAAAAATTATAAACAGATATAATTTTTCTATTAATTTGCCCTCAGGATTACCAAAAAGAAATTGAAATAGATCTGAAATCATTGATATTTATTCCTTGCTATTTTCTATAATAGAATCGTTTTGTTGAGGAGTATTCTTATTGAATTTCCGATTTGTCAGCATTCGAGAAATTCTTTTGGTAGTATAAACCTCCAGGATTCCTGCAACACAGTGTCTTTCTATCAAGTTTCTGTGTATTCTCTCGAGTAACACAAAGGGCAGGCTAATATATTGAATTTCCGTTGCTTTTGACTATCGATCATCCAGAAATATCGACCATTGTTGTTTTGTCCTATAATATCTGCTTAGGTATCATATAATTCTCGTCGAGAAGGCAAGAAGCGATAAATTCAAATATATTGTATTGTTGAATCTTAAATCTTAATATCGTCTGCCGAAATTCATGAATTAATTTGAAAAATATATATTTATACTTCATCAAGTATTGCTTTGAAATTTTTTATTTCGATAAAAAAAAATTATCCAAACATTCAAGTAATGAGTATAATATTCCATTTACAGAACTCACCTTTATTCTCGAGTGTTTCAACGATGCCCAGGCTTCTCGAATCGATTAATCAGGTTATTCTTCTTTCAAATATGATGCGGTATAATCATTATGTTTCGAATGATTCAACCTGTGAAAAAGTATCCTGATGAGGTTTTTCGAATATATCTAATTCCAATACATAGTTCAAAAAAAGAAATATAAAATTCGTAAGGTGAGATTTGTTTTATCGATCCAAAGCAATTCCAACAAGTCCAATTATTTTCTGACATCGATAATTCTCAACTTGATGCTCATAGCGCTTTTTGCACGATTCTATTTTTTTTTTTTGTGGTTCGGATGTTATAAATATTGAATACTCCAAAGTGACCTTTATATAAAAGTAATATTTCACTTTCCCAAGTTATATACATTACATTCAGTAAACTTATACCAAATCCAATTAGGTACCTATATAATAATGTAGCAGCATAAATAATTATACCAACTTTAATATGTTTATGTTGGATGCGTCTACCTAATTTTTCAGATTAATACTAGGTGTCTCCAAAAAAGTGAATATCAGTAACCTGAATTTTGGTTATTTAGAATGAAATAGAACGTAGAACGGTATTTCAGTGAAATATATTTATTTCACTGAAAATGCATAAGTACACATGAATTCAATGGGAAATTAAGTGAAATTTGTAGTTCTATGCCTCAAAATCATTTTGCTGGATAATCACAAGACAAAATTACGTCACTTAAAACCTATCATCGTTTTATCGGTCTGTTCGTGATGATCCCTACCTATCTATTCGAATGCTTGCAAAAGCATTGAATGCACATAGATCATCGCTACATTGCATTTTGCGCAAAGATGTACCTCTATAAAATACACGTCCAATGTGTTTGTACTACCAGTTTTTCAGGCAAATTAACCAATAGGAGAAGGGTCATTCATTCGCTCCAATCGTTGTTCTGATTAGATGCCTATGGACTTCACCTGTAGATTTTCCTTCATTCTTGAGTCAACGTTAGTAAACCAACTTCCTTGACCCAGTTTTTCAAGTCGTCATCAGAAATATTCTACATTCGCCATTTTTCATTTCATGATGATTGTTTCGTCATAAGCACCATGTTTTTTTCGAGTGAGTATGAAAAAAACTATACATCGATTAGTAAAAATAAAAAACCAAACTTCTTTAGAGGATATAAAGGGTGTTTTTTTTAGAGCTATAGAACTTTAAATTGCAATAAAACAACGATGGATTATTCGATTGACATGAATTTTATTTATCCGCAAGATAATCTTGTGGTATTACATTTTAAATATGATTTCTGGCATATGACCGCCACGGCTGGCTCGGATGTAGTCCAATCTAGACGTCCAATTTTCGATGACTTTTTCCAACATTTGTTGCCGTATATCGGCAATAACACGGCGAATGTTGTCTTCCAAATGGTAAAGGGTTTGTGGCTTATCCGCATAGACCACTGATTTTACATAGCCCCACAGAAAGTATTCTAGCGGTGTTAAATCACAAGACCTTGGAGGCCAATTCACAGGTCCAAAACGTGAAATTAGGCGGTCACCAAACGTGTCTTTCAATGAATCGATTGTGGCACGAGCTGTGTGACATGTTGCGCCGTCTTGTTGGAACCACAGCTCCTGGACATCATGGTTGTTCAATTCAGGAATGAAAAAGTTAATAATCATGGCTCTATACCGATCACCATTGACTGAACATCATCGTTTTTGAAGTACGGACCAATATTTCCACCAGCCCATAAAGCGCACCAAACAGTCAGTTTTTCTGGATGTAACAGTGTTTCGACATACACTTGAGGATTAGCTCCACTCCAAATGCGGCAGTTTTGTTTGTTGACGTAGCCATTCAACCAGAAGTGCGCTTCATCGCTGAACAAAATAAAATGGACGTAGTGCGCGATACGTATTCCGCTCAGAACCATTATTTTCGAAATAAAATTGCACTATTTTCAAGCGTTGTTCCGGCGTGAGTCTATCTGTGATGAATTGCCAAACCTAATTGAGAATAAATCACTAAACAGCTGTTAAATCGGTCGCCATCTTGAACAGTAATGCCAACTTAAAGTTATATACCTCGAAAAAAAACATCCGTTAGTTGGCTCTGAGCCAAGTTGAACATATATCAAATAATAATGATTAAATGAAAAAAAAATTAATAACGAATTAGTATCACTCGATCCGAGAGGTGCGAAATGGCATTTTTCGAACTTCAAACATTATATTAATTTATAATTCAAAAACTATCACAGTTGTAACTGAAACCATCAATAATAAAACAATATATCGGAAATAACACTTCACCGACCGCTTTTGCCTACAATGCCGGATACAACAAGCACCGTTATTAGCGAATATTTCGGTTGCACATTGCGTCATTCTATTCTGGCCGATGAAATGAACGAAATTAATTATATCGGACAGAAAACTATTCATGTAGTTGCACATAAACCAAAATGCCTGCCGGATCGCTTATGACCTATCGGATGGTTATTTTCAATATTCGGATATCACTGAATGAACCATTGTTGTTGATTTTCATCCTAAGCTCTTCAAATTAATATGCCAATTTTTAGATAATGATATAATGAATTTCCACGCATTCATTGCATATATTGGACAATGATAATATTTATTGAAATGCAAATTACTTCTCTTGTTTTATTCGAGCAGATGGATTCATTGTAGGGTTTCGAACAGAAATATGCAAAATAAACAGGAATTGGAGTTCAAATCCGAATTGAAATATCGATATAGAACAGTTAGAAAGTCAAGGTATAAATATTCATTTGAAATTTGATGTTAATAGAACGTCGTTTTTCCGATTTTGTAGCTAGGTGATTTTACACAATTTACTATAGGTCTCAAACTCATATGTTCTTTATGTGTTTGTCTGAAGTTTTGGATGTAAAATTATTAAGTAAAGGGTGTTTTTTTTGGAGCTATAAAACTTTAAATTGCAATAAAACAACGATGGATTATTCGATTGAAATGAATTTTATTTATCCGCAAGATAATCTTGTGGCATTAGATTTTGAATATGATTTCTGGCATATGACCGCGACGGCTGGCTCGGATGTAGTCCAATCTGGACGTCCAATTTTCATTGACTTTTTCCAACATTTGTGGCCGTATATCGGCAATAACGCTGCGAATGTTGTCTTCCAAATGGTCAAGGGTTTGTGGCTTATCCGCATAGACCAATGACTTTACTTACATAGCTACACAGAAAGTAGTCTAGTGGTGTTAAATCACAAGATCTTGAAGGCCAATTCACAGGTCCAAAACGTGAAATTAGGCGGTCACCAAACGTGTCTTTCAATAAATCGATTGTGGCACGAGCTGTGTGACATGTTGCGCCGTCTTGTTGGAGCCACAGCTCCTGGACATCATGGTTGTTCAATTCAGGAATTAAAAAGTTAGTAATCATAGCTCTATACCGATCACCATTGACTGTAACGTTCTGGCTATCATAGTTTTTGGAAAAGTACGGACCAATGATTCCACCAGCCCATAAAGCGCACCAGTCAGTTTTTCTGGATGTAACGGTGTTTCGACATACACTTGAGGATAAGCTTCACTTCAAATGCGGCAGTTTTGTTTGTTGACGTAGCCATTCAACCAGAAGTGCGCTTCATCGCTAAACAAAATAAAATGGACGTAGTGCGCGATACGTATTCCGCACAGAACCATTATTTTCGAAATGAAATTGCAAGCGTTGTTCAGGCGTGAGTCTATTCATGAGGAATTGCCAAACCAAACTGAGAATAAATCACTTAACAGCTGTTGAAACAGTCGCCATCTTGAACAGTAATGCCAATTTAAAGTTGAATACCTCGAAAAAAAACACACGTTATTGTTCAACAATGGAGAATTTTCATTGACCTCCGGCATCAAAACTAGCCTATAGAGAAAATTTTGTTAATTGAACTTTCTGTTTTGGAGGACTTGGACTATAACATATCGAAAATTCAGCCAGTTTGACAAAATGTCACTTTCCCAAGTAAGGTGTGCGGTATCCTTTGAATTGTAAATTTACTTACTATCCAAAGTGAACTTACATTTTGACAGCTTAAAACAAAAAATTACCATTTCCGGATCCAAAAATGAATCCGAGGTTGATCCAGGATCTGAAAACTGGATTGATGTAGTTTTGATCTTAAGTTTCTATAAGAAAGAAAGCCGATTTTAGAAAAATATGGAAATTTGGATTGTCGTGAATCTCATTATCTAAAAAAAAAACTGCTGATATAATACCTCGAAAAATGAAGAAATCAGAAGGAAAGAAGCAGAAATTTTAGTAGCAAGAGATAAAAAGCAGCCGTCTAAATGTCTCTCAGCATCTTCAAGTGCTTCCAAAGCTTCGATACCGACGATCCGAAAGATATATCATCTCCCAGGGGAGATCAAGGATCTCATATATATAATCTCCAGAAATCTCGAAGCAATAGTCGCGTCGCCTACGTGATAGCCATATATTTATTCAGATAAGTTCTCCAGGAAACAGCAGTCCATTCATTTCTCTCTTATTCTGCCCAGCACGTACAGTCTAGTCCCTGAAATCAGCGGCTAGTCGTATTCTATGAAACCTCTGCAAACATGCGTTGGCAGAAAGGGAGTAGAATCGATGAATCGTTTCTGTAAATGGATTTTTCTAGGAGCCAAATGTAAACATCTGAAGAGATTCATTTCAAACGGATGGTGAATCGTCGAGCAGCGAAAATGTGGTGGAATATCAGGGGGTCCAAAGAAGGATGCTTGTGTATTGAGCAGTTATTTGCTTTGGTATTAATGTAGCTTCAATTCATGTGCAACATGTATGGGGTTTGATCAAGTGAAAATAATTTGAAGTAGATAATGAATTATTGAAAATATCATTCCAAATTCTTGCTGATTGTACCAGATAGGTAGTGAATATAGGACACGTAGTACCGACATAACTAATTTCAGAATTAATATTGATAAAGATGAAATAGAGAGGGTTACTAAAATGAAATACTTAGGATTGATTTTAGACGAGAATTTAAAGTTTGAGTTTCACGTGGATTATATCGCAAATAAAATGTCCAAAAAGGTGGGTTTCATATCTAGAATAAGGAGAAAAATTGATATGAATACGTCACTGATGTTGTTTAGATCATTGGTACTTCCTCATGTGGATTATTGCTCGTCAGTTATGTTTAATTTAAATAAAGGTAGCATCGATAGGTTACAAAGAGTACAAAATAGAGGTATGAGAATTATTTTGAAATGTAATAAAAGAACTCCCATAAGAAATATGTCAAATTGTTTGAAATTGATGAGTGTCAATCAAGGGATTATTTATAGAACATTAGATTCAATATTCAAAGCAAGGAATGAAATGTTACCTGAATATTTGTGTGAAAACCTTAAATTTGCTAATGAGATACATAATTATAATACAGGACGTCGAGATGATTTTTACATAGAAAAAGTTAATACTACATTAATGAATAAATCCACATTTAGCAGGGGATAAGTTATCTTCAATAAACTACCTGAAAAGATCAAATATTGTAAAAATTATAGAGAATTCAAAAAATGTTTAATGAGTTATATTTATGAAGAATTTAATTAAGTTAGTGGATCACATTTGTATTGTTTTCAATAGCTGAATGCTAAATAAAGTTTATTATTATTATATTATTGATTCTCAGAAAGACTAACCTCCAATAGATGACAGATCTGACGAATAATATATGAGATATAACGATTTTGGATAATAATTAATTTTTTTTCCAAATTTCGAGTTCGAATTTCCTCAAAACTGTGAGACCTACGCAAAATCGGTGAGCGGTACCAGAATTGACGATTCCTGATTAGCCGAATTCCGATTTCACCTGAAAAATTTTTGTCGACAAATTTTCGTAAAATTTTCCTTGGAAAATCGAAAAAAATTAAAAGTTCCCTCATGGGACTATTGTACCATGTTAACGATTGATTCGACTATGTAGATTACGAAAATGTTTGCAGTTGGGCGAATAGTACATTATTTCAGAAATTATAGGTAAAAATCTGAAATTTTCTAAGAAAAATGGATGAAATTCCCGAGGCTGCAACTTCATCTGGACGTAAGCTATGCTCTTGAAACCTCAATATGTTCCAGATCAGAACCCGATGTTCCAAAAACGTTTTTATTTTAGGGGCTCTGACGAATAATTCAGGAGATTTTTAGATGTAAATTCAATTTTTTCCCAAATTTCGAGTTCGAATTTCCTCAAAACTGCGAGGTCTACGCAAAATCAATGAGCGGTGCCAGAATTAACGATTCCTGATTAGCCGAATTTCAATCTTACCTGAAAAATTTTTTGTCGAAAAATTTTCGTAACTTAGAATATTGAAAAAAATTAAAAATTCCTTCATGGAACTATTGTTCCATTTCATTGATTGATTCGACTATGTATATCACGAAAATGCTTGCAGTTTGGCGGTTAGTACCTACATTATTTCAGAAATTATGGGTAAAAATCTGAAATTTTCTAAAAAAAATTGAATGAAATTCCCAAGGCTGCAACTTCATCTGGACGTAAGCTACGCCCTTGAAACCTCAATATGTTTCAGATCAGAACCCGATGTTCCAAAAACGTTTTTATTTTAGGGGCTCTGACGAATAATTCAGGAGATATAAAGATTTTTGGATGGAAATTCAATTTTTTCCCAAATTTTGAGTTCGAATTTCTTCAAAACTGTGAGGTCTAAGCAAAATCGGTGAGCGGTGCCAGAATTGACGACCACTGATCGAATCATTAGTATTCGTACTGCGTGGATACCAAAATCAAAGGATTCTTCTATGGCTCTACGAACACGAGTACGAACAACACTTGACCAGTTATATAAACATGAAATGACCCTTTTTGAATGGAAATGCAAACTAAATAGGGGTATGGATACATACTTGGAAGCTGTTTACAAATCTGAACGCTCAATTTTGAATAACAAATGATTTCTACATATTATTAATTCGACATTAAGGAAAAATATCGGATTCCAAATATTCAAATGTGCACATTTAATCAGGAATCACTCAAATAAATATTTCATTTCATATAATATACATTCTTAACGATATAGTATAGTATAGTGGATTTGAAAATATATCATAAAGCCACAAGGTAATTTACCATGTTGGGGACATGTAAAAATGGCGTACACTTCCTCTGTCTATGTTAAAAACTCTATGGTTGAAACAATGAAAAACCTTCAAGGCATAAAGATTTTTGACGGATATTTCTAAAGATTCAAAAGAATGTTCTTTAAATCAATTGATATAGGTATTCTTGTTATCTCATAGAAAGTATTTCAAACCGAAAATAAATAATTAATTGATTACTTAAGTGAATTTTGAGGGTAGAATATTTCCCTTCTGAAGGAGGAAGAAAATTTTCGCAGAATTTCAAAAGAATATATGTAGATTAAGGTTATAAACTCAGACATAATATGGATCGGATGAGTGAGAAGATTTAGTCGAGTTGATACTGATTTAATAACCCTCAAACACAGTCTCTGCGGGAAGTAGTTAGTCGATTAAAATCTGACACCTACCCTAGCTGAGCGTAAGCTACAGATTAACATTCTCATAACCCAATAAAAAGTAAAACAGTGTGTAGAAGTGAAAAACCCCCAAGACTGTGGACCATTAAAACTTCGTTATCTAGAGTATCCTACCTCCAACTTTACCAGTGTAAGAAAAAGGAGTTTTGTTTTCTTGTTCGAAGAAGCAGCTGTTAATGTCATTAAGAAAAACAATGTATTTTCTTCAAATGAGGGTAGGTTCTCTTTCCGGTTCATAGCTATCAAAAATTCAATTTTGTATTGATTTATTTGAGGAATAAATAAACTAAATCTCGTCTGTAATTCTGAATTTACTTATATTGTGACTTGTCACCGGGCGGCAAATTTAGGGGACGACAAATTCAAGCTTGGCAGACTGATATTCTGCTCTTCAAATTCACAGGCAATCAAAAACACCAGTGAAACAAATTGTGGATATTCCAAATGCATTCCATATTCCTCAAGTTCAACAAGCATCAGTTTAGTCAAAGTGCATTGAAAAAACTCTGACGTTTTAGGTGCGCCCTCAAAACCCCAAAACCATGAGCTCAACGAAGAGACGGTGAGCGGTGCCAGAATTGCCGATCTCTGATTAGCCGAATGTCGATCTCACCTGAAAATTTATTTGTCGAAAAATTTCCGTAAAATTTTCCAACCTAAACCTTAGAAAATTGAAAAAAAATAAAAGTTCCTTCATGGCAATATCGTATCATTTAATTGATTGATTCGACTATGTACAGTGCATCCCATTTTGGGCGAGACTGCCAGGTTTCTCGCTTGTTATTTAAGATAGAGCCTTGCGGTTTTCACGTTCCTGTCCTACTTTTTCGTGAAACTCAAATTGGTCTAATCAGATTTTGCATAACTGTTTCCGTTCAAGAGATACAGGGTGATTTTGGAAATTGATACTTTTCGGACCCCTTCTTTATCTCCGAAGTTATTAGAAATAATGCTGAGGTAAAAACTACGTCTGAATCAGAATTCTGCGTAGAATCCAGTGGCGTACTCAATATTTTTTTTCGGGGTATGGTTTTGAAGATTCAACACAAACCTATATTTTTTTCAATGGAACACCCTATATATCATTACCTCGTTGAATTCGTTATTTTTTTCCCTTCAAAATGATATATGATACTATATAGGTAGGATGGTCAAAAATGTTAAAAAAACACTAAAACATCAAATAATGATGATTTTTTGTTAATGAGCAATGGATATTCCATATGAAAAAAAGGATTAATTGGATAATTTCCATTTGTGATTTTTATTTATAGTAGATTAAGCAAACAAATATAATACACTCATCACTAATATGAAAAACAAAACGTGAGTACCTACCTAATAGCAACAAATGAATAATGAAAAAATTCATAAACATTGCATAATATCATATCTTACAGATTGAACTGTTAAAATTGCTGTCCATTTTCCCTAATACATATAATATACTACAGTAAAAGAAATAACTGTCTCGAAGAACTTCGTGCATCAAAAGAGAGGCAGTTTTCCAGGATTTAAAAACCGCCCTTTTATAATATTAAATGCACTCAGGCGTATTGAAAAGTTTTGTCAATTATGTATTAGAGGAAAATGGACAGTAATTTGAACAGTTTAAGCTGTAAGATATCATGCAATGTTTATGAATTTTTGTATTATATATTTGTTGCTATTAGGTAGGTACCTACGTTTTGTTTTTCATGTTAGTGATGTTAGTATTATCTTTGTTTGCTTACTCTACTATTTATAAAAATCACAAATTAAAATTATCCAATTGAACCTTTTTTTCATATGGGAAATCCATTGCGCATTAACAAAAAATCATCATTATTTGATGTTTTAGTGTTTTTTTAACATTTCTGATCATTCTACCTATAAAGTATCATACATCATTTTGAAGGGAAAAAAATAACGAATTCAACGAGGTAATGATATATAGGGTGTTCCATTAAAAAAAATATAGGTTTGTGTTGAATCTTCAAAACCATACCCCGAAAAAAAAAATTGAGTACGCCACTGGATTCTACGCAGAATTCTGATTCAGACGTAGTTTTTACCTCAGCATTATTTCTAATAACTTCGGAGATAAAGGAGGGGTCCGAAAAGTATCAATTTTCAAAATCGCCCTGTATCTCTTGAACGGAAACAGTTATGCAAAATCTGATTAGACCAACTTGAGTTTCACGAAAAAGTAGGACAGGAACGTGAAAACCGCAAGGCTCTATCTTAAATCACAAGCGAGAAACCTGGCAGTCTCACCCAAAATGGGATGCACTGTACATCACGAAAATGTTTGAAGTTGGGCGATCAGTAGATTTTTTCAGAGATTATAGGTAAAAATCTGAAATTTTCGAGGAAAAAATTGATAATATTCCCGAGGCTGCAACTTCTCCTGGACGTAGGCAACGCCCTTGAAACCCCAGTATGTTCCAGATCAGAACTTCATGTTTGAAAAACATTTTTATTTGAGGGGTCTGTGACCACTAATTCAGGAGATATAACAATTTTTGAAGGGAAATTCAATTTTTTTCCAAATTTCCACGAAACCATGAGCTCAACGAAGAATCGGTGAGCGGTGCCAGAATTGACGATCTCTGATTAGCCGAATGTCGATCTCACCTGAAAAATTTGTTGTCGAAAAATTTTCGTAAAATTTTCCTTTCCCTAAACCTTTAAAATTTGAAAAAAAATGAAAGTTTCTTCATGTGTATATTGTATCATTTCATCGATACTATGTAGATCACGAAAATGCTTGAAGTTGGGCAATCAGTATATTTTTTCATAAATTATAGATGAAAATTTTGAAATTTTCGAGAGAAAAATTTATAATATTCCCGAGGCTGCAATTTCTTCTGGACGTAAGCTACGCCCTTGAAACCTCAGTATGTTCCAGATCGGAACTTGATGTTTGAAAAACATTTTTATTCGATGGGTCTGTGACGAATAATTCAGGAGATATAACGATTTTAGGAGGGAAATTCAATTGTTTCCCAAATTTCGAGTTCAAGTCTCCTCAAAACCGTGAGCTCTACGAATAATCGGTGAGCGGTGCCAGAATTGACGATCTCTGATTAGCCGAATGTCGATCTCACCTGAAAATTTTTCGTCGAAAAATTTCCGTGAAATTTTTTTTTTTTGACTTGAAATCAAGTTAAGCTCAAGGCGAATAGCTTGAAAATCAAGCCAAGTGGTGAATCCCTAATTCGATCAGATGTACTTTGCATTAAAACTGTATTACTGTTCATTGCAATTGTCCTAAGTAGTTAATGTATCACTTTATGCAGCTAATATAAACAAAGTTCTTCCATCCAATGAATATTTTATCGAGACAATTGATGAACACTCAACATCAATTTCAGAATCGTGATCAAGTTGATAATTGCCATTTTTTTTCAGTGATCTGCAAACAATCGAAGAAGTTTCTCTCAAAATTAAGATATCGCAATTACTAAGATAGGAAATGTTCAAAAAAGATGAGGAAAGATCTAAGTGTAAATATTCTGAGATTCTCAAGGATGCACGCTGAATAAAAATCTTACTTTTCAATTTTTTTGGTCACCCCTGTATATAACGTAAAACAAAGTACAGTATTTAAAAAATTATGTTCCCAAGGTATCGAGCTACAATGAAAAAATGCTAAAATGGGCCAAAGGGTTCAAGAGAAAATGAACTACAAACTTCGTTGAGCTATTGCCACTTCCCTTAATTTCTCTGGTTTGTATATTCAACAATTTCTAAACAGAAATTATATAAGGTTAAGGTTAAGTAAGATGTCAAGAAATAGGACACAATGTTGCCATGATAACCTCTTAAAATTGTATAATTTTCAGTAGAAAACTCTTCACCTAACAGTTCTGTCTTCTTCAATAGCTCATCTCCAGAACTCCTGACTTCACGTCATTGGTTCTCTCTTGTTTTTATCTGTTCATACCGATATCGATATCTAATGAATCACAGTCTGGTACAAACAACGAAAAAAAACAAGACGAACAATCACTCCTTCCAGCGCTGAGAAGGTGTATACAAAAGCTCAGACAGCTCGGAATCCTAATGCGGGAAGCAAAATGAGAATAAGTCACAAACTCCTCCAGATTTTGTATAAAACCCTGAAGACCTATTCGTGAAACGTCCCTCAAACAAGTCGAAAATCGTCTAGGGATTTCCCGATTCATAAAGAATCCATTGAGTGAATCTCGTGTGCCGGAATGATCTGACAGAGCCCGGAAATGCGGTCGGATTTATTGTCAATTTCTGGCTCCAACCGGATGTCTGGAAATGCATTATTAACCTTTATTGCAGTCTATAAGACAGCATGGTAATTTCAACTATTGTAAAGACCTCCGACAAGGATTTGGCATAATGCAACCTTGCAAGACGTCTTTCACGTATAATTTCACTGCTGTGGATTTGGGTGAATGCATTTAGAAATTACGGTACCTACCCTGTGATGTAAAGCGACCGATTGTCCTAATAGGTGGATTTACTGTTTTCTGTGCTTCTACAGGGTGGCCATTTGAAAACGAAACAGACGAGATTACAGACGAAATAAAGTTTTTCGATAGAAATGCTCGGACAGGTCGATTTCTGTTTCGAGGAGGACAACTTAAGATGTAGGTTACGGACGCATAGCGCTTTAACCCTTGCTGCTACAACCCCCACCCCCAATTTTTAAATAGGGAAGATGGGGTGAGTGATACCTCAATTTAAAGGTATTTTTATACTGATTTCAGCACAGTAATTGTTTTTTCATTTTATGCATTAGTTCTCGAAATATTCATGCATTAGTTAGTTAGGAAGGAAGCCACAGTCATGGTTGTTTTGAAGCTCAAAATGTCGATTACTACAAGTGTCATGAAAACACCACTTCATTTTCAAATACTTAGTTTAGAATATTTCGAGAACTAATGCATAAAATGAAAAAACAATTACTGTGCTGAAATCAGTATCAAAATACCTTTCAAATGAGGTATCACTCACCCCATCTTCCCTATTCAAAATTTGGGGGTGAGGGTTGTAGTAGCAAGGGTTGAAGCGCTATGGTCCGTAACCTACATCTTAAGTTGTCCCCCTCGAAACAGAAATCGACCTGTCCGAGCATTTCTATCGAAAAACTTCATTTCGTCTGTAATCTCGTCTGTTTCGTTTTCAAATGGCCACCCTGTATATTTGAGGTGATGTGGGTTGAAGATTGAGATAAACCTGTATGTTGCCTCACCATGCAATATAAAACAACTCTACACATTGATGAGCCGTACAACTATTTTTTATAGATCCATGCCCGATCATAAGTATCCAACACCACATGATCCAGTTTTTCATAGAATAGCGTTGGAACATTAGAATGTACGACTTGAAGTCAGTAGCAACATAAAACTTTTCTCAGTAAGTGAACAATACTAATAAATAAATAAAAACACTTGACTATACGTTCACAAATTTAATAAAATAAAATATTATATTACGTTGACATGCATGTTTCGGGTTTTACCCCATTCTCAAAACTAAACAGAATAATAAACGGTACAAATTATACATCAAACAAAACAGATGTTAACACCGGAGATAAGCGGAACTCCAGCTGATCGTTCACAATTGGCAATTTTTGTTTATGTGCTGAAGATATTTCTAAACATTCTAAAAGATCTAATCGCTTACTTTTCTCTCCTTCGTGTAAAATTTTGGTTTTATTGAAATCTATAAAATGGTTACAAGAGATACAATGAGTTGAAAACCCTCTATCGGAGAATAACTCCTCTATCGGAGAATAACTTCAAAAAAGAAGTTGAGATGTTAAAGTTATTAACAAAGAACAACGGCTACTCTCCTGACATAATAGATAAATTAATATTGAAAAAACAACGTGAAAAACTTTTAACTTGTATCTATCCACCTCAACCTAAAGATCAAATGAAGAGATTTGTATATATTAATTATATTCCACAGATTAGCGACATAGTTTGTAATAGATTAAGAAAAAACAGAGTTGATATTGTGTGTACAAACAAGAAAAATTTGAGATCAATGCTTTCTGATGGTAGGGATAAGTTAAGTGATTCAGAAAAAAGTGGTGTATATAAGTTGTTCTGTGACGAATGTCCTGCTTTTTATGTTGGTCAAACCGGTCGTTCTCTCAAAGTTAGGGTTGAAGAACATAAAAAATCTATTTTACAAAATAAATCCACAACGGGGTTTTCAACTCATTGTATCTCTTGTAACCATTTTATAGATTTCAATAAAACCAAAATTTTACACGAAGGAGAGAAAAGTAAGCGATTAGATCTTTTAGAATGTTTAGAAATATCTTCAGCACATAAACAAAAATTGCCAATTGTGAACGATCAGCTGGAGTTCCGCTTATCTCCGGTGTTAACATCTGTTTTGTTTGATGTATAATTTGTACCGTTTATTATTCTGTTTAGTTTTGAGAATGGGGTAAAACCCGAAACATGCATGTCAACGTAATATAATATTTTATTTTATTAAATTTGTGAACGTATAGTCAAGTGTTTTTATTTATTTATTAATAACGATGTTTCACCAAGTGTTGAGCGAGAGATCTATTTCTTTAGTGAACAATACCTTTTCTGCAGAAAGATTCGTCTCTGCCTTCATTAGAACGAAATTTCTTTCCTTGGAGCAATCTTTCGAGGTCTACAAAGAGCCTTTTATCAATGAGGTTGAGGTCTGGAGAATAAGGTGTGTGGCAGTTGGAAGCGCAATCCGTTCTTAGTGAGCGGCATTTGCTACAGAGAAGATACGTCAAAACTAAGAAGGTCGGCACAGTATTTCAAACTAGATTTGTATCAAGTAGCACTCTCGTCGAAAACTGAAAAATTTACTATTCTTTTAAGTACCGACCTTTTACAGCAGATAGTTAGGAAATTTAAAGTTTATACTTGACGTTTACGAAGGTGCCGTGAAAGCGATTACTTTTGGGCAGGCTACGATTAGTTCTCTAGGAAAATGGTTGAAATATGCATAAATACTGATGAATTACTGGATTTTCATTTCCGTTCAATATATCATAAAATTTTTGTTGCCAGTCAATTAACTTAATTTTTTTATTTCCTGTTCTTTTCAAATGTGTTTTTTTATTGTGCTTTTCATATTTTCAATTTTTTCCAATTCTTGTTAACTATATGAATGATTTTTCTATTTTTCATTCAACGCTTAGTTAGTTTTTTTCGGCTTTTTTTGCGGATTTAGAGCAGGTGTAGTTTGTTTATTTTTCTTATGATCTTCCAGTTTTATCACAAATGCTAATTGTGTAGTTTCGATTTGGAAATCTTTTTCTTCCTTCGATGACGTTTTTCTAGAACCACGCATACACAACGAATTTAATACTTACAATTCAACTGACAAATAAGAAAAATATTGAATGATTTGCAGGTTGACTCGACAATTTTTTTCCTGTTACAATAACGATGAAACAAATAATCTAGTAACTAGTCATTAGATGGAGTGAGTTAGATGATACACATATTGAAGTATATTTTATTATATTACGGATGAAAAGTAAATACTATAATAGGTGTAGTACCTACACATTGTATCAACATTCAGTAACTACTACCGGACTGTAGGTGCTTTGTGATAGAGTCAATACGTAGAAGTAGATACTTAAATGAGTAGATTCAGTATTGCATTGATTAGATAGAATTGTATTTTGGTTTTGAGGCTTTCTTTTCTGAATTTCTGCACTCAATCGATACAGTAAGGTCTTGTAATATTCACTGTTAATGAATTCACATTTGCTAAGATGTTCAATTATTTATACCATGCTTGTCTCAGAATACAGATGCCATAACCTTGCCAGCTGATGTTTGGTCGGTTTGGACCGCTTTCACCTAGCTTACGCTCTGTTTGACTCTGGAGTATATTGACGAATCCATGTTTCATCCACTGCTGCATATAGACGCAAAAAATACTGTTCGTTACACTTAAAAGCTCCAGACAGCGGTGAACAAGCGCGGAATCAATTTTGATCATAGCTTTTCATGGACCAATGTTCATACAGTATAGAGTGAATACACTGCCATCTGATATCTTCAAATCAAGTTATTCTAGTAATTGTAATTTTATTTTATAATCGCTGAAAACCCTTATATGGACGTTTGTGATGCTTTCTGAAACAACTGTCGAATTCAGGTGAGACGAGCGTTCAGCATCATAGGTGGTTCTCGATCACGTGCAAAGTGAACATGACATGACACCTTTTAACCTATATTGTCTGTGTGGCAAAGTCTGCATAACTAAGCAATAAGCTATTGCTTTACTTGCACAGTATTTATCCATAAAAACAATGGTTTATCTTATAGGAAACTCATTTTTATCCATTTTTCAAAGGATTACAAATGTAGCGTCACTCAACCTCCAATGGACTAGTTTTCAATTTTTTGTTGAGGACTAATTCTAAAAATTCAAGTAAAATGAAACAAAAATGTGGAAGAATCATTGAAATATCTCTAGAAATGAAAAAAATGGGACTTTGAAGTTGCGCTTGGAAGAATAATTTCATAGTACGTGTAAGTGGCGTGACGTCACACACTAGACCACTGGTATTCGCAGAGTGCTTACGAATTCATTGGTGTACAATCACTTGTGCCGTTCGTGTCGTGTTTTGTTCGTTACACGATGGCTGAAATAACTTATTATATACATACATATAAATTACTTTTTTTCTCTTTTTACTTTTTACTCCTTACATAAATATGTTTTGGCATTGATAGACTTCAACAACCAGTACTCAAATACAAACTGTTTATGAAACGTTTTTTAAATAAATCATCGTTATAAGTTGAACCATGATGAAGCAAACTCAAAAGTAGATACTTACTCGAAAAGTTCAACTCCTTTTATTTCAGCACTGACATAAGATGGATTTGAATAAAAAAACTCCATCACTATTTTAGGCAAATTGTCACTTTGTTCGTTCACGAAGCCTTCTTCCATTATGGTGACATAAAAACAAAACTCGAGTTAACACTACACTGTACAACTACAAACGGCGCGAGAACCTTGGCGCGGCTAAGTATTTGAACGTAATTTATGGTGTAGCAATCACAGGCAAGTGCCGTGACGTCACAGACCAAAGACGTTCCGCGCTAAAATACGTAAATTTAAATCATCTATTTCTCAGTCATTTATTGATGGATTTTCAAAATTTTTTCACTGATTTATCAGTTTTGCTCTATGTTTTATTTATCGTGTCAAATATAGTATTATCAACATCACTGAACAAGTCCATTGTACGAGGCAGATTTAGACTAATGAGAAAAAATGTGTTGTGGAACTGGCGGTACCATCTGTGCACCAGGTCTGGAACTTATTTTGTGACATATTGTTTTATTTTATTTTATAATATTATTTTCATTTGTGACTGAGCTGTAAATAAGACTAACGAAAATTTATATAGAATATTTTCACTGGTTTCGAACATATCTATTATTTCAGAAATAATCAAACTTCAAATTGTGAGTAACGGAATTTTCATAACAAGAATTCACTGACCGCAATTGGGAATTCTAACCTAACCTTAATGACAGTGTCTATCACAAACGATCCTACACGAGATATGTGAAAGATTTATTGATCCCCTGAACGGCATTAAATTCTGTTGAAACAATGGATCATTCGTTTCCGGGGTCTGCGGAATCAATCATCAGATGTGTCTCCGCTGCGGCTCTTCTAGAAGTTGTTACCGAATAGACGACTGCAGAACTTCGATTTGTGAATCGTTAGAAGACTAACGATCATCGCCATTTCGATACTTGCAGTCCAAAAACTTTGCTTGTTAAGCTGTCTCGAAGGAAGGACTTACTTCTTGTGGATTGTATAAATAATTTGATACGAATATTGAGAACGTATATACACAATGAGACATCAGAAGTGTCGTACCTTAAAGTATATTAACTTTATTTTTCATCTACTGAATGACTATATTTGAAGCATGTCATCAGGGCCGGCCTTAAGAGTGAAACAGTGAAGAGACTATTTCAGGCGCCTTTATTTCAGGGGGCAATTCAGCCTAGTTTTCTGGCTACCTTTTCATATTTCATGCTTGATTCTTAAGAAAAACATGAGGTTGTTCCGCTCCACACCGTTTGGCAACATTCCCTGATAGAAAAATCTCCAAACCGCTTTTGCTTAACCACCTGCATAACAAATAACACATGACAGCCCAACCAATATAAACAGAATTCCCTATCACCATCATTGAAAGAAGGATAAAATCATTATACAGGGTGGCCATTTGAAAACGAAACAGACGAGATTACAGACGAAATAAAGTTTTTCGATAGAAATGCTCGGACAGGTCGATTTCTGTTTCGAGGGGGACAACTTAAGATGTAGGTTACGGACGCATAGCGCTTCAACCCTTGCTACTACAACCCTCACCCCCAAATTTTGAATAGGGAAGATGGGGTGAGTGATACCTCATTTGAAAGGTATTTTTATACTGATTTCAGCACAGTAATTGTTTTTTCATTTTATGCATTAGTTCTCGAAATATTGTTAACTAAGTATTTGAAAATGAAGTGGTGTTTTCATGGCACTTGTAGTGTTTTGTGAAAAATCGACATTTTGAGCTTCAAAACAACCATGACTGTGGCTTCCTTCCTAACTAACTAACGCATGAATATTTCGAGAACTAATGCATGAAATGAAAAAACAATTACTGTGCTGAAATCAGTATAAAAAATACCTTTAAATTGAGTTATCACTCACCCCATCTTCCCTATTCAAAAATTGGGGGTGGAGGTTGTAGCAGCAAGGGTTTGAGCGCTATGCGTCCGTAACCTACATCTTAAGTTGTCCCCCTCGAAACAGAAATCGACCTGTCCGAGCATTTCTATCGAAAAACATTATTTCGTCTGTAATCTCGTCTGTTTCGTTTTCAAATGGCCACCCTGTATATCTCAAAAAGCCAAAAATCACCACTAATTTCACTTTCGAATTATTTGGAATGTTTACACATTCAACCAAATTCCAACGTTTTTCATTTTGTGCTAAATACTGTTAAGAGCCAAATGTTTTCAAAGGAACAGGGAACGCAGGGGCGCCGAATTTTTTTTTTTCTGCTTAAATCACTCGCGCCGGACCTGCATGTTGCGGAAATAAAACAAACAGAATAAAGATATTTCCAGTTATCATGCATCCGTCCACTAGTATTGAGCACAACGAAGTGCTCTTCGTTGTTTCGAGGACTACAATCAATGAATATCTAAAGAGTTTCCTCCTTCAGGTCAAGAATATTTCTACAATGTCTAAACCCTCATTAAAATTAGAACATTTGTTTCACAGTACCTTAAAAATTGTACCTACATTTACTGAACAAAAGAGTAATGGCTCAATATTTTTAGAAACTCTTCGTTGGCCTCGAGGACTACAATCAATGAATTATCTAAAGATTTTTCTCCCTCAGGGCAAGAATATTTCTACAATGTCTTATCACTCATTACAATTAGAACATTCGTTTCACAGTGCACTAACTGAAAAGAAGAGATATGGCTCAACAATTCTAGAAGCTCTAGAAATAAATAGGCACAATAAAATCTGAATATTATTGAACTACCAAGAGAAAGATAACAACCTGTTGTTTCCAAATATCTTTCTGTGAACCATTCATTGCTTGAATTCCTAGGAAGCTTTGTTTATGAGACCTACCTATCCCTATAGTTGCTGTATTGCAAAATTTTTATTTCTATAAGTTTAAAGTGTAAATAGAATAACTGACTATTAATTTCGATTCCATGATGAATATCCACTGAAGAAGACTGAATCAATCAAATATTTGTTTGAATTAATATTAAATTATTAAATAACAATATTGAAACTTTCTAGGCATCACGTACAGATTGCCTGGATTGCATCACCTCAGAAGAAAATCGATCACCTGGTGGAATTCATGCCAAGAAGGGTGCGGAAATGTCGAACTAATAGGGGTAGTGTATAAAACATCATGGCTTTATCTTTTGTTTGATCAATTACTAGTTTCTACTGTTCGAGCATTTCTGCCAAATTGCTAAAAATTTCAAGCTTTTTTGTTATTGCATTTTTCATTTCACTCAGTGGACTTCCAATGTTGGAGAGTCAAGTGAAGAGAAAACCTGTCATTCGATATTGATTCACTAAAAATAGTTCAGATGTGACCATTACTCAGATCTCATTCATAAGATATTCAGTAACTAATTCATTTTCAAATCTGAAATTTAGTGAAAATAATAACAAAATTTCAATGAACAATTGAGACAGTGTTGAGAAATTCCTATTAACTAATATTTGAAAATATTTGTGAATTTCTAGGCAGAAAAGTCATAAACCTAAGTTAGGGGATCCTATATGCAGAGCAGTATATGAAAACTTTCTAAACACGCACAAGCAATATTTCCTTCCAAATAAAATATTCGAGTTCTGGAATCGTGTGCCCCCAAGTGTGGTTGATGATACTTTTCTGATTGGTTTCAAGAAAGCCTTAGACTGCTGATAGTTTCTCCATTTATCAGTTACTTCAGACTCATTTCTTCTCTCATAATTTCCAACAGGTTAATATTTTTTATGAATTATTCATACTAAAATTTCTCTGATGATTTTGGCGGAGGTATTAAATTTCTGAGTATTCTAAATTTCTATAGATCACACTTCCCACCTTATTGATCTATGCTGATGCAGACTAAACCCGTTAATCGAAAGTAAATATTGTATTTTCGGCAATGATGTTCTTGGTTCCAGATAAGAGAGAACTCATGAAATGCAAATGGCTTAGGTTATAATAGGCCCAGAGATATCTACTGATTCGAACCTATTTTCTGAGTTGTCAAGACAATACCTGTTTATTATTACATACTACCCAAATATTCAGGTGCATAATCAAGAATGAACATTGGATTGGTACGCGTGTGATTAGCTTTAATTCCGTATTCGTTGTTTATGTAAATACCCTGGCATTTCCTTGATATGGAAATTGCAGGGGTGTATCTTCATACCTATTAATTCCATTCCGCAAATTCACTCACAAGGGGATAACTTTCTCTCGGTAATACCACCTACTTATATACTAAGTGACATAGAAACTCGGAGGCCCAGTAAAAATCATATTATTTCAGTAATAATTCACATACATTTTACGAGGGCTGTATTGAGCAAATTATTGAAATTCCGAATCAATCTTTCGAATAAAGACGAAGTTTATTCAGTTGTCAGTTTATGTTCAATAATCTGAAGATGGTAAAAACAATGGAAAGACTTTCAATAATGCGTTTAACAATATTTCTACTTAGGTGATTAATATCCTCTTGAGGTAGCCCATTCCAATCCAGCTCAATCTTGTATCGAACCACAGCCAGAGGTAGAGCTGGCTATGGTGAATATTTGAGCCTAGATCATGTCTCAAGCGTGTTCAGTCGCAGACAAATCCGGAGACAGTAGTAGCCATGACAGCAATTTTATTTCAACATGCTCTAGGTAGTTCAGCGTTAGTCTTGCCACATGTGATCGAACATTATACTTTTGGAAAGTTGGGTTTTCGAGAGATATGGAAATGAATGTGATTCTGTAAGTTCTTGTAAATAAGTCTGGGTGATTATGCTACCACTAATGAATATTGAAGGTGACCAAGAATCTTAAGCTATGAAATTCCTTGCTGAAGACAACTGTGTTCCACTACTGGTCCTATGATTGTTTTTATCTGCTCCAATTGTTTCCAAACTCTCGGTTTGAAGGTAAGACCTCGGGTGAGACCCAGTGAGGACAAAATGAAAACAGACGGAAACTTCTCATTCGACTATAAACTGTTTACAATTCAACTCCGCTCACATTTTCTGCAACCATTTGTTGCTCTAGTTTGCAATTGCGCTGGTTGTAGAGAAATGAATTCGCAAAGCTAGCAAGCCAATATTGAAATGGTGATATTATGCAAACTTGTCCTTTGCCCTTGGCTTCTTGTGTTCGGACTTACTGAAGAGATAGCTGAAAACATCTCAACACAGGATCTCAAATTTTTTTGCAGTATAGTAACAAAATTAAGCTGTGAGAGTCTAGCCCTCGGTCCAGGCTCCTTTAGTAATTCAAAATTGGCAATGCCAGTTGTCAAAGCCGATATGACGGGAAGGTGAACATTGGCACGTAGATATCAATAAACCATACTTATGCCAATGGAAATCGCACAAGGGTCAGCCTCGTTCAAAGGAAGCCCAAAATAACAGAAAGTGAAGACTTTCAAATAACTGGTCACACGCCTTCAGTGAACATTTTGCGATTGAAATGAAAGAAACAAACTACCGCAAATAGCGACACAGTGTAAACACACCTTCAAATTCATCCTCTTGAGCCGAGAATATGTTCCATGAATTTAAAATGCTAATAATTCAAATGAAGAATATATAGGTAATTAAATTAATTAACTCAATTAATATCGTACTACTGAAGCGAGTATTCACTGACGAAAATTCCGATGAAATTATTTCCCTTCAAGAAATATATGACCCCTCCATGTTGAGAAATATGTATATCAAATCAATTTCAAGAGTTTCTGAGTATTGTTGAAATTGGAAATAACATCTTAATTTTTCCGTTTCAGTATCTTCTTCTTCTTCTTCTTAAACTGAAAAGCAACTTATTTTGCTGATATGTTTTTTCTATACATATAAAAAGCAAGTATTTTCTACTTCGAACAGAGACCATAATAAAAATGTATTCATCAACCCTTTTTCTTTCGAAAAATTCGCATATTCCAAAAATTCATCACTCATATCATTTCTTCAAGAAAGAAAACTATTTTGTTAAGAATAATTGATATCCCTAATAAAGTCCACCTCCGAGTAATTGAGAGAGGACACTGTTTGAATAGGCAAGCGCACCAAAGCTCTTGAATTCGTATCAGTGAGGAATAGGGAAATCATAAGATTAAACAATAGACCGTCATGTCAAATTAAGGTTCGCTCGAATAAATCAGAGCACTAGTTGAAATTGTCAATCCTTTTTCATTCAAATTTTCTTATGGATGAAGGAAAAACACAAACAAAATAATATTCGATAGTTACAAAGTGACTGAAACACAAATACCTCAAAATTTATCAAATTTGTGGCGCATTCGCCAATTTGCAATAAGATCAATCCTAGCATTAGAGACTATACGAGTGGAACATTGAGTTATCTCAGTGTATTCTATTTTCATCAGCTGAAAAAAAATCTCTCATTCATGTTTATATAGAATCGAGAAAGCAACTTCAGGTAGGTACTTGAAAAGAAGCAGAAATATTTGTTTTGAAGGGTAGCAACTGGCAAGATATAATTTTCGTTTGAATAATCCCCATTTTCAAATTGAATAATAACAATGGACTCGTATCGAATCAAAATGAAACAAAATATATTTTCACCCGTCAATCATGATCACTAGTAGTGTTATGTCTAAAACACTAAACTCGCTCTTTCTCAAAAGAATATATATATATATATATATATATATATATATATATACTAGTAGTGTTTCAAGTATCACATTATCTGGATAAATAACCCCACATAATAAGTAAATGGATGAATCTCCCACATTTATTTCTGTTATTTCCGGGAAAGTTCTTATTTATAAAGAGTGAAGCATTCATTCTGAATGGACCGTGAACTGCATCTGATGATTCATTTTCGAAACTGAAACCCATTCAGTAAAATATTTCTGAAAGATCACAAATTAGTGAAAATATGAGCATTCATTATAAAAAATAATGAAGAAAGTACACTGAAAAGGCTTTTTTCTTTCATTCATTCTAGACATGAATTCATGGAGATGTGAGATAAAGTTGAAAACTTAGAATGATTTAGTTTTCTTTTATTAGCTACTATTGATTTTGAGCAATATGAAAATATGAAACATTGAGAATTAATATTGTTATTGTTAATTGTTTATATTTTTTCATGAAATAATGAAAACAGTTATATATTTCATTGAACTGGATATACCTGAATTGGTGGTAATAACCTGAATTGGTGGTTTTTGATATACAGGGCCCTTCTTGTAGTCCTATTTTTGTGATGATTATACGAGTTATAGAATATTTATGAATCAGTGCGATAGATCAGGTTGATCAGGAAATTAGGCACCAAAACTACTAACTGATTTATGCATTGCAGTTACTAAATGAATTTGTATGATAATTTGGCTTTTTCTGAGGATTTCAAGCGAATTGTTTGAATGTTTTTTTGGCAAAATCGGTAGCAGATGCAGAAAAAAAGATATCGGAGAGTTTAGTACAGGGCCAAAGATTTTTTTCACAAAAATATTCTGGGGGAAAAAAGCTGGCACTTTTTCACACAAAGTATTATCCCGTAAATTTGTAATCGAAATCGACATAGCACGTGATGTAAACACTTAGTTACAATATTCATTACAAATATAAGTTGAATATCTTTTGAAGAGCAGATGCCACGAAAAAAAAAATTGAAAAAAATCAAACTTCAACATCCGCTATCTCGAAGACGAAGTATTGTCAGACCGCTGTTTATAGGACATTTTTCTCAAAATTATTCAATGAATTTTCCACTTTAGTTTGAACTCTTAATTCAGAAAGACCCTGTATAATTTGGGTAAATTAGTTCGAAATTTGAATATAAACAATTAGTTCATTTTGATTCAGTAGTCATTCAAATACTAACTATCCGTACTCATATTTCTAATTTTTATAATTAATTCCATCATCATGTCCACTCTAAAGTTGGCTTCAATTATGAATTTTATGAATTCATTAAATTTTAAATGTTTTGAAAAACTTAAAATATATTAGTTTTCATGTTATATATCATAAAAATATTTTTCGATAACAATTTCAATTTGACTGTTGATTCCGGTAGAAAAGAAGGTCACTGGCAAAGTGAGCAGACATCGAATTAAACAAATATTTATAATTCAGAAATACAATTTTTACCCCTTCCAGACTTAAAACCACGTATCCGCTGTAACCACCGTCCCAGACACTCCGTACAATCTCCAGTATTCCAACATAAAAAAAAACACTCCAAACGAAACCTTATTTAATACAGTTCATAAGATGATTATACAAAAAGGATTATATTCCAACTTTCCTTATTTCACATTCACGAAAGGGAGAGTATTAAATAACCCCCCCACTTACCGAAGAACTTCGACGTCTGCAACTTCCCCGAAACCACAATAACTCTCCGCGCGAAACAGGATCCCAAAGTTTCAACAGAACTGCAATAACCAAACCGCCTGATACGGCTGGGCCACAGGATTAGGGCCGAAAATCCGGAAAAATACGCGCGCAAACTGCTCCGGTTCAATTCTCCGCAGTTTGCCTTCGGAAACGGTTGCCTACTGAGATTCCGCGAATTCTGAAAGTACTGAAAGCACATGATAACGGACAGGTGAACGTGCGCCCAGTGCGCACGCGCCCCGGATCATCGGAACTTGACGGAAATATGACTGTGACATATTTCGTGGCTGTCTTGAAGGCGCCGATTCCGGTCGGCCTCCTCAATCCGGTGATGAATTACGCTCCAGGTGTGAAGCCTACTTGACACTTCATATGTTGCGAAGATTCGGATGTATAGCGTTATGTACATAGACTAAGATATTGGGAAGGATAGTGTAAATATCTTATGCGAGAACTGGAGATTAAATAGCATTAGTTAAACAAAGATTGTATGACGATCAGGCGATCATTTGAACAATTCCCTCTTTAATATTGCTTTGAGGGAAGGGAGGTTCAAGTAGGTGTGTTAACAATGATCCGATGTAGATTATCTGAATTGAGTTAGTATTTTGTAGGGCACGAGAATTATGTAATCAAATTTGTATATTTGGCCATGTTTTCACGACATTCAAGGATGTAGATTAAATTATATTCGAGGGGATTCCATTTCCCTGCAACCTAATGGTGTATTCTACACCCATCAGAGCTATTCTCGCCATTACGTGATTTACAGCCCGCCTTCCATTTCCAGAATTCTTATCAACTCTAGTATCTGGGATGGCTTCAAGGAGGCTACTTCCTCATTTCTGCAAGTTTCTTATCTAATGCAGATTTTGCGTTGGCTAGTATGGCGGGACATTCCTAGGGATTCACGGCTTGGCTCGATATTCAAGCTACTTGACTCAAGCTAAAGCCAAGTAGCTTGAGCTTAACTTGATATCAACTCAAGTTTATGTCAAGTAGCAGTTTTTCAATGTTGAGTCAAGTATTTATTCATTAAGTAACAAGACCTAACATTGAGAAACTACTATTTGACTTGAACTTGAGTTGATTTCGAGACAAGCTCAAGCTACTTAGCTTGAGCTCGAGTCAAGAAGCTTGAAGCCAAGCCGTGAATCCCTAGGCATTCCGTCATCAGATGAGTCGTAGTTTCTTCCCCCTCCACACAGAATCTGCAGTCGTCATTTTTTTGATAGAGCCTCTCTCATCAGGTGCTTCCTGAGGTGACAATGCCCCGTAAGGAATTCAGTAAGGAAAAGTAACATATTCTTGCCAAGATCCAGATACTTAGATCTCGGAGTGTCAAATTTTCGAAGAAATTTTTTAGAATGATCCAACCCAGGGAAATTTCGGATAATAGCTGTATAATTGACTGAATGAAACAACATCAAAAAACAATGCTTTCAATAATATCTCATATTTATGACTGCTCACATCGTGATTGCAGGGATTTATCCAGGATAACGTATTTTATTCTTTAATGAAGGTATTCAGGGGCCTCAAGCGTCAAAACTAGCCAATTGAAAAACTTTTTTCTCATTGAACTTTTTGTTTGGAATGTCTCGGACTAAAACATATAAAAAATTCAGCCAATTTGACAAGAGGCCACTAAAATAACAAGTTGAACTTGTTTTCCTCATATAGAAAAGAATAGAATTTATTTGCTCTTAAACATCACAAATAAATCGAATTAACCTTCAATAGTTTACAAGGTGCGTCAAAGTTAAATATTCAAAAAAAAATGGATACAATAAATATTCAATACATCACAATAATAAGTCACAATAAAAACTTCAATAAAAAACCACAATGGCAACTGGCTTACGGATAATGAGGGCACTGAAATATAAAATTCAAAATCTAAAATTTAAAATCTAGAAATTCTTTTATGGAATAGAATACATTTTTCGTCAAAAACATTTTCATTTTATGTTTGAAGGAAACTTTGCTTAGTTCCAACCAGCCTTGAGGAAGTTTGTTCAGCAACTTGATACTCAAAAAGTTGAAACTATCTTGGGTTCTCTTAATACGGTGTTGTGGGAGTATCCATTTATTTCGGTTTCTAGTGGAATACTCATGCTGAAATCACTCGGTTTTGTCACTCTTGTACAATGAACATAGGCAGGAGAGTATGTAGATTGCTGGTACGGTCATTATTCCATACTGAGCGAACAGCTCCCTGCAGCTTGTTCTCTGTGATACTCCAGCAATTGCTCTTATCGCCTTCTTCTGGTGCAGGAATACTACTGAAGCATCTGGTGCAGCTCCCCATAGAATAACGCCATGAGTTAACACCCTGTGGAACAGTGTGAAGTAGGTGAGTAATGCTGCTTCTTCATTCAAACAATTTTTAATTGTTCCCACATTGTACACTGCCCATGATAATCGTTTCGTCAGCTTGTGTATGTGGGGCTTTCGGGAGAGTGAACTGTCCAAGGTAACTCCCAAAAGAATCACGGTCTCGTCAACTGCACTTTGTTTGGTGGTGAATATTAACCTCTGGGATTTATCTACATTCAACCTCAGTCCGTTTGACTGGAACCATGTTTTTACCTGTTCTAAGCTCTATTCCTCGTATTTTCTACACTCGAATTCCTTACACCAAAACTGGAGTCACTTCAGATCACAACCAACATCATCAAAAAGATCGTCGTCATACAAAATGAAAAGAAGCGTGTGAATGTCTGGCAAATTTGAGGACCTCGCCTTTCACCAAGTTGTCTTTTAACTCAAGATCATGATGCATGCTCAAACACAATACGGATTCTTCACTAAAGTCAATGATATTTCATTCTAGGTTCACCCTAGATCTCTAGCCATGCAAAGGTGAAAAGAAGATATGGCGAAAGACGAGATATCAAAATTTTCTATGTGAAAACAAGTGCACCACACCTTTGGTATTAACGGTGAGGGGCTAGTGCCTAAGGAAGCAGGTTACTTTTAATTTTCTCGATGCATGAACATATGAGAACTGAGATGCAGAATACAATCAAGTGGATTTGTTGCATCTACTGCCTAGATCTAGATATTGGACATTGTGGGCAGAAGATTACTTCGTTCACTAAATTTTCCAGCGGTACCAGTATAAAGTAACCTGGGAGAGAAAATTCATCATCTCATTAGGAGCCAGAAAAAGGTTTTCCTTTCTGAGTAAAGTCGAGTCGATTTGTTGTCTTGGACCCCTAGATCTCCGGATCTTTCATGAAATGAAAATATAACTCCTAAACACCGGAACAAAGATATTGCTCCTGAAATTCTGATTGTGTCCATTTCGGATTCTGTTGAATTCAAACTTTTATAAAAAATCATGCATTCTTAATCTGCTGTCTCAAGATTTCCACACAGAATATGAGCGTTAGAAACTTTCACACTAGCCTGGGATGATATAACTCAAGGGGAATAGATCATCTCATAACAAGAGGTATTTCAGAGAGTATAAGACATCGTGGAGACTTGACACATTTCTAATTTATCACATTTAGATCAATTACGAAATGATATGTATGTAAAAAATTGTTGTGAAATAGTTATGTGTTTAACAAGGCAGCAAAGTAGTAGATTGATTGCCGCGATTGATAGTTCATAGGAATTCAGCCAAGGCTGAAAAATTTAATTGTATTAATTAAAATTAATCGCACATAAATAAGATGTTATTTTATGTGCGATGTATTATGATCCCGGAAAAACCAATCAACATCAATGCTTAGGTTCAGTGGATATCGTTTTTTTTTCTTTAATGTTCGAATAACTATTTTCTGTAGATGAAAATATTCAAGTTTACATTTTTCTGACACCTGAAGAAGGCCCAATAAAGGCCGAAAAGTTGTGAAAGAATGGAGTAAGACTTAATGATTTTTTCGTTCCTGAGACCGATATCTCCCAATTATAATTATAACTCGGAACGAGATTTTTTTATATTCATATATGTAAGATATTGTATTTGCAAATTATTGGAATTATCACAATATTTTTATTTTTCCTGGTAATGGATTAAAACAAAATTTGATACAAATTGCAATTGTTGGAATGGTTGGTTGCTATGGAAATGTGTATGTTCTTGATAATTATATAAATATCGGACAGTTTTTTGGAAAACTATCGAAAATATTTATATTATGGACAGTAATACTGACTTCTAACGCCTTCAGAATTAAGGGAGTTGTCAAAAAATATTGATTGTCAGAAAATGTCGAATGTTTTATTCGCATTGAGAATAATCACTTTGCTGCCTAGGCAGGAAAACTAATACTTCGCTGATCAATATAGGTCTGGAGAATTAATATTTGCTGTCAATCGGTGAAGTAATTTAATATCTTGAAACTTGTTCAAAAATTACATATCCACGCGCAAAGCTATTCGCACACAGTAAGTGGAAAGTACCAAGGTCGTAGCGAGTTTAGCGAGCTCAAAACTTGATTTTCTTTCCATATAAAAAATATTTTTGGATTTTCGATTACCGAACTGAAATCGCTATTTTTTCAGATAAGAAGATGTTATATGAATATTTTCTGTATGAAATTGGGAAAAACGAAAAAAAAAAGATAATTTTCTTTCGTCTGGTAATTGAATCCTTGTCAGGCGAACGGAAACAGTGAACTGGAGAAGAAACACGATGCGGCGCGTCGTCGAGAATGAAAACGAAATCTACGGAAAATCAGGAGTTCATTATTGGACAGACTATGAACATGTCACTTCGGGCTCGAGCAACGCAACAGAGTAATTGAATTTTTTCTGTAGATTAGACGCGAGAATCTTTATGGTTGAAGCTCTTTTAGGGTAATTTAATTTTCTCTTGGTCTAAGGGGCAACATTGAAAAAATCAGAGATGAATTTTATGCCGGGATATTTCCTTTTTGGTTCATTATTCTCGATGACGCATCTTTGAAATCGGGAATGTAAAGATAAAAGTCTTGAAATTTTTATTGTCTACGTTCTGGGTTCTGTGTGATCTGAAAATTGGAAAATATTTTGCATCTGCTTTTCGATGCTTTCCACGGAGAACATGATAGTTATCGACATCAGATTTTGCTGATGAATGATTTCATTCAACCTTCTAGCTTGACCTGCAAAATCATGACTCAAATAAAAATTTAAATTCTAGGATCTTTATCACAAATTATATGGATATTAAAATAATATGATTAGATTTCAGATCTTCAAAAATATACTCATGAGGTAGAATAGAAATATGTGTCGCATTTGTTATTCATACCTATTTGTAGGGTTGTATGATATACAAGTACTGCTCAGGTCGTATAGCTCTTATCATGTTAATGATTACTGTAACCATTTGTGTGAAATGAATGAATTTGAAAAGGATACTGAATGAGTTCTTATCATGAAAATATATTGAATTTTGCAATTCCATTTAGAATTAATTAAAATTTTTCCGCATTATATCCGATCTGAATTGAGATTGGTAGTTTTTGATACTTATAACATTTTTGACTTTTTTTTATTAATTTTTTTTTATGATATGCTCCAATTATTTTCCACATGATCATTAAAAAGTAAAATTGACTTTCATATGCAGTTTCAATGAATATTAATTCCAATAAAATGCGAGTCATTAACATGATTAATTGTTTGTACTATTAGGTGTACAACTTTGCTTCCACCGTTTTGCTGTAGCGGTAAGTGGTAATCAAAATAAATTAATCGTAGATGTCACACAGTAAGCTTAGGCATTTATAAACATAACGCCATCGATTTGTGTCTACATCATAAAGTTATTTTCGACTAAATATGTCAGCTTACGCGCCAAATTCTCGTCGTTTGTGGAAGGTTTTAATTTTCTGCTTTAATATGAAGAAACCTGTGGCTGAGGCTCATCGAATGGTCTCAAATACCTATTGGTGAGGCCGCTATTATTCAGAGAACTTGTCGAGAATGGTTTCAACGATTCAAGAACGGTGATTTTGACGTCGAAGACTAGCAAGGTGGTGGAAGAGAGAGGGGTTTTCAAAGATGCAGAATTGGAGGCATTACTTGATCATTACTCGTGTCAAACGCAACAAGAATTGGTAGGATCATTGGGAGTGATGTAACAAGACATTTCAAAAAGACTGAAAGTCATGGGAATGATTCAGAAACAAGGAAATTCGGCCTCGTTCGAGTTGAATCCGACAGATTTTGAACGGCGTTTGTTTGCATGTGAATAGCTGCTTGCAAGGCAAAGACGGAAGGGATTTCTGTATCGGATTGGGACTGGAGACTAAAAATGGGTTCATTACGATAATCCCAAACGCAGAAAATCATGAGGATATTCAGGCCATGCTGTCACGTCGATGGCCAAACCGAATATTCCTAGATATTTGGTGGGACCAGCTCGGCGTAGTGTTTTATGAGTTCTTAAAACCGACTGAAAATCACATTCCTGGATTTTCCGAGTCCCAAATGCGAGAATTCTTGCCTTTTGATGCATTTCAAGGACCCAATCAGAGATAATACGACATTACTGGTGATTGACCGGCTTAAGTTCTTGAGTTAACTGAACTAAAGGCCTCAAGACCATATGCACCATACGGTGGTATGGTATGTTTTTTGGAATGTGTAATCTCCAAGATCATTGAGGATTCGACAAACTTAGCTGGCTTCACGCGGACACTACGGGATACAGTATCATTCTTCACATCACCAACTTATCCCAGCAGCCCAAATTTTACCACCAGTTTTACTATTGTCGGCTGAGGTGCTTCACGACGACCCAAATGTGCTTTAGTTTTGCGAACCATTTTTGTAGTGAATTATACCAAATTCAATGCATTGTTGGAGCGCGTATAGTTCTATTTTGAGTAATGACGTAGTTATCACTTGCTAAATGTCAAAATATGACAGCTTTAAAAGTGACAGCTGCTTAGATAGTGGGCTATTCAAAATAAAACCTCTTATTGGAAAACCCTTTATATCGATATATTCCTCAATTTCTGTGAAATGAAATGTAGTCTTGTGTAGATGTCGGAAGCGTCTATAAAATCACTTACCGACAGAATTTTCACAGCAAATATCTAACAATGCTTACTGTCTTAGCAACAGTAAATACCTAAGGAGTTCAGACAAGTGGATCGTGCAAAAATGAAAATGTTACTCTTATTCAAGAACCATTTTTGACGAATGCGATTCTACGACTCTACGTTCATTCATCCATTCATGAATTCCTTCTGTGTAAATGCTTATATGTACTATCGTGATCGAGGCGACTGGAAAGAATAATGGATACTAAAATGATATCTTCAATCACATTAGACCTAAATAATGCATCGTCCATTTTTCATCAAGGAAACAGTGCTCAAACTGCAATATGCCGTAAAAATGTTATTTCCTCTCTATCGATCCCAGTAATTCTGGTCTCATTAATTTCCGTAAAAGGATTTCGTTGTCATTGCTATTAAAAATGTATGCTCTTTCCATAGAAAAATATTGATCTATTGAAATTTTCAATTAGTAATTCATTAAAACTTCAATTTGAGATACAAAAGATGCTCGTTACTCCACGTGATGGTCTGCGAATATTGGATGATGGAAAATCATTTAGAAAGTAAATAGAGGGTAAAAATAATCACGGAGCTACGAGTATCGGAACCAGCACAGATGGCGTGGCATGATCTGACAAATTACAGGTTTCTCTACGGCCGGCGCATTGTCTGTCACGCCTTCTGGATTGGTTTAAAAGATTGGCTGGCGCGATAACAAAACGCTGAGATTAGGTTATAAATTAATTTCTGATTTTTCTCGATTACTCATTCGTCTCGCCCTAAGCTCGACTCGTCTAAACAATGGCGAAAGGGATGAGGATCGAAGAGTATTTGAGAATGACATGCAGAATTGAACGAAACCCCTTATAATTCAATATATCTTAACTGCAATGAATCATTTCGTGTCTCGAGTAGATAACTACCGAATGAAAACCACTATATGGCATAAAATCACGCAAGCTATTCTGATGTGTTCTTTGATACTATTTTGAGATTAAAAAGGTGTGTATATTGGTAGTTCATTCATTTCGACCATCTATTTGCCTCTTGAGAAATGGGATTTCTGAATCATTGTGAAATGAGACTGCTTCAGTTATTAGGCTTTCAATTTGATGGGTTCATGTGAAAAACAAAAAACTGTTGATTATGTATAATCATTCATCGCTTGTCGAGTAGATAGAGTTCAAATAAGTATACTAACTGACAAAGGAAATGCAACACCCAGAAGCTGCTGGGATACCTCTACCTCTAGGGCAAATTTCCTAGCCTTCTACCCATGATGTCCCGAACATGCTCTATGGGGATCTTAATCAAATGGGTCACTAGTTTAAACTAACTCTGGCAACATGAGGTCGGGCATTATCTTGTCGAAATATTAGATTCTCGAGCAGGTTAAGGTGAGTGAGAACATATGGCTCCACTTCTTCTTGAAGGTAACGCAGCGCTATCATGTTTTTCTCCCCGACATCGTCGGCCATCATGTGCACCCAAGGAGAATCGAGATTCCTCAGAAAAGATGACCAGATGCCATTTCACATTCCAATGTTGGTGTCCTCTGCACCACTGTAATCTTTGCGGGGGATGCTCAACTGTCAGAGGTAACACAAGATGGGATTGATAATGCTGCAGTCCAAAAGACATTATCCGGCAGTTGAACGTTCGGACAGTTACAGGATGGCCTTGTTCTTCTAACCACTCATCAGCCAAAGATCGAGTTGTCGAAAATCGGTCTCAAATGACCACAAGTCTTAGACGTCGATCTTGAACTTCATTTGTGTCTCTTTGACGTCCAGTGTCTACTCTTTTTCGATTTTGGACATTATCAAACCACGCTTGATAACATCTCATAACAGTAGTTGGATTTATGTTAGGTTAGCGATTTCTCGAAATGACAACCCCACCTCCCGTAGACCAATAATTCGACCTCTTTCAAATTCACTTATGTGGCGATAAATTCCGCGTACACGTACTCTAGGCATTTTAACAAAAACTGAACATCGACTCGAACAGCTGGTTTGTTGTAAATTTAAAGCACTTGCAAAAAACGACTACCATATTCAAGTCACAAAAATTGTTCACATGAGAAAACGTTCACGATTTTTTTCCCCAAATTTAATCATTTAGTTCTTGCTTTCCATGTTTCACGAAAAAAAAATTTAAATTTAAACAGCTTTTTTTAGGTCTTGCAGTTTCTTTGTCAGTTAGTTTATAATATCATGCATCCTTTGCTGAGTAGTTTCAGAGTTCCAATAAATATCACGTTAACGGAAAAAATACGAAGATTTTAGAATTTACATTTCAATTATTGGGTGATGGAAAGAATGCAATGTCTGATGATGAATTTGAAATAAGTTCGAAACTGTTCGGTTACACAATATGATCATTAAATTGTCAATGTCATATTTTTACTAGTAAAAATGTAGAAAGTATAAAACTTGTTCTGATAATGATCAATTTGTAAATAGTAACGACTGAAACAGTTCAATATTTCAACGAGAAATTCCTTGAAATGATTATCATTTTCAATTTTCGTGTTTATATGAATTGTAGCTTGTTTCTACGATTAGTTAACCCAAGATTTTTGACTCAATTATACAATATTTTCTTTCTATCTATAAATCATACAATGATTATATTATTCCTCTAATGAAACCAATAGAGTGTCTCTCATTAGAAGTAAATTCTATTGGCATAATTCTGTGAATGTTGATTTTCAACACCTGAAATATGGAAGGGCTTCCTCTAACTAGAACCTTCTGTTATTGTATCCAACTTCGACAGCCTTCTCCTATATGTTCTCAACCGAAAGATAACATCTTCCAATTTGAACTTCGGCAAAGTGAATGAACGGTTGATTTGCTACGTATCTTGACGATCATTCGGAATAACCATACCAATTACGAGTAAATGTTGTCTGAAACATCTATTCTATTCGAAATTGGAATAACAAACTTGGACGATTGGGGGGTGTAGTAATTATGTAAAAATAACGAATTCTCAAGTAACTACGAGTATTTATTTTCGCTCTGAGTTCGAATCATTCAAGAGAATTTGAAATTGGGGCGTCATAAAGAATATGCCAGCTTTTATTATATGTAGTCTCGAAATAAATATGATCTATTCTAAAAGAAATATCCTGTTGGATGTGATTTAACTGTCCCAGGCCTGAAATTTAAAAAAAAATTTGTTTTGTAAAAGCATAAGAGTCCACATCAGCCAGACCATCCTAATTTTTTAAAAGCTGAAAGTTTTTCTGTGCATGTACCATATACAGTTGAAGATCACCAGTGCTAGTAAAAGTGTAGATTGGTATAATAGTTATTTATAATACAAATGCAGAAGGCATTGATATTCTTCCACAAGTTCAAAATTCAAAAACGAGCCGAAGTGGCGAGATTTTGAATGAACGAGTGGTAGAATGAGCCTTCTGTACGAGTATTATACATTATTTTCTCTAATTCTGTGGTTATTCCGTTCATTCTTCCACATCTTGTAGAACAAAATCGTGCGAGAATATATCAGAAACGCACAGTTTTCATGGTTATATTTTATTATTCTATGTTGGCACTCCGGACTTTCCGCTACGGCTTTATCTGTCAATTCATCAAATTGCCTTAAAGAAATCAGTTCTGCCAACCAACATTTTTCAATGCAAAAATCACTAAATTATATTTATGGAAATATTTCATTAATTTCAATGAAAATGCAATGAATTAGAGAAAATAATGTATAATACTCGTACAGAAGGCTCATTCTACCACTCGTTCATTCCAAAACTCGCCACTTCGTGGCTCGTTTTTGAATTTTGAACTCGTGGAAGAATATCAATGCCTTCTCCACTTGTATTATAAATAACTATTCTCTAATTCATTGCATTTTTATTGAAATTAATGAAATATTTCCATAAATATCATTTAGTGATTTTTGCATTGAAAAATGTTGGTTGGCAGAACTGATTTCTTTAAGGCAAATTGATGAATTGACAGATAAAGCAGTGGCGGAAAGTTCGGAGTACCAACATATAATAATAAAATATAACCATGAAAACTGTGCGTTTCTGATATATTCTCGCACGATTTTGGTTTCTACAAGATGTGGCAGAATGAACGGAATAACCACACAGCTTACGTACCTATTCAACAAAATCTACGAATCAGGACATATTCCAACTGATTGGCTGAAATCAACCTTCGTCGCTATTCCAAAGAAGAATAACCCTAAGCAATGCGAAGATTTTAGGCTTATTAGCCTGTTGAGTCATGCACTAAAAGTATTCCTGCGCATAATACACGCCAGAATATACAGTAAATGCGAGGAAATGAGCGGGGAAACACAATTTGGATTTGTGAGAGGATTGGGAACGAGAGAAGCACTGTTCTCGATGAAACTTCTCATACAGAAATGCTACGACCAACAGCAGAGTGTGTTTGTCTGCTTCATCGATTACCAACGCGCATTTGACAATGTAAAACATGACCTGTTACTGCGGAGACTGGGTGAGATTGGTGTCGAGGAAAAGAATATCCAAATAATTAGACAGCTGTACTGGAACCAAACGGCTGAAATTAAAATTAACAACACACTGTCAACGGAATCCTTCAACATCCTTAAGGGTGTCAGACAGGGATGTATCTTGTCTCCAATCTTGTTCAATATTTATGTAGAAAAGATTTTTCAACTGGCATTAGAAGATAAAACAAGAGGTATAAAGATCAACGGAAAACTTATTACCAATATCCGATACGCTGACGACACGGCCATTATAGCAAATAGCATAGAAGATCTGCAGATTCTACTCAACAAGCTTAACGAGGTAGGCACTGCATTTGGTTTGAACATTAATATCAAGAAAACGAAAATGATGATTGTCAGCCGAAAAGATATAAAAGACGCTACTCTATCATTAAATGGCGAAGATATCGAACGAGTAGTTCGATTTAAATACTTGGGCGCCGTGGTTAACGAAAAATGGGACTGCGATGAGGAGGTCAAGCTGAGGATTGGGATGGCAAAGGAAACTTTTTCAAGACTTAAGAATCTCCTGCTTCAGAGAACGCTACCACTTGAACTACGTCTGCGAGTTGTTCATTGCTACGTGTGGCCAGTGCTCCTATATGGGTCAGAAACATGGTCTCTGAAAGTCAAATCCCTTAACCGCATAGAAGCATTTGAGATGTGGACGTTGCGCAGATTGTTGCGAATACCTTGGACTGACCATCTGACAAATCAGGAGGTATTGAGACGAGCCGGAGTGGAAAGACAACTGCTGAACATCGTAAGGCTGAAAAAGGTGTCTTACTTGGGACATATCCTACGAGGAGACCGGTACTCTATCCCTAAACTTATAATCCAGGGTAAAATAGAGGGAAGGAGAGGCCCCGGAAGAAAACAACACTCTTGGCTGCGAAATATTAGAGATTGGTGTGGAGTGCAGGATGCAGAGACGTTATTTCGAATGGCGGAGAACAACATGCTAACTTTGGCAGCCATTAATTGAAGAGATGGGACATTGACCCCAACGTACAAGTTGTATATGGGACCGGAAGAAGAAGAAGAAGAACCACAGAATTAGAGAAAATGAATTCTGCTGGCGGTAATGTCAAAAATTAGAAAATAAACATGTACCAGGGTAGACTAAGAAATAAAATAAATTTTATAATTTTTTCTTTATATAGGATATTCTTAATTCGTCTTTTGTTTTCACTATCAGTTTTTGTTTCTTCGAATACTCACCATTTGACTCTTTAGGGTTGCTCTAGAGTGTAAGTTCCAATTTTAGTAAGAGTACCTATATTTCCAGATGGAGTTAGGAGTTGGATTATACTGGGTTAGAACTATTTAGAGGGCTACTACAGGGAAATCGAAAACCGTTAAAAAACAGGGAGTTATTCAGAGATGATTGTGTTGGTGTGAACAGATCCAAAATATCTCCATTGGTTCCCGAGATATCTCGAAAAAACTGAAAATCGAGATTTCCTTTTTGTCTGTATAACTCATTTGTTTTTGGATATAACTTCACGAAATTTGCTTTATGACCATTATCCAAAATAGAGATACTAATGGTGTCTTCAGATTTTTTCTGTTTTCCATTGTTTCAGAGACGCGATAGTCAAGTCATGATTTCACCTAACACCTCTTCAAATTTACGTACGTAGACTCGATATTTTTGTAGAATGTGATACATTGTTGAATTCGTATTATCTTTCTTTATCACCTCATAAGGAAAACCAATATGGCGTCCATAAGAAAAAAAATTGACTATCTCGTCTCTGCAATAATGGGAAACAAAAAAAATTAAACGACACCATTAGAATCTCATATTGGATAATGACTAGAAACCAAATTTCGTGAAGTTATCTCCAGAAGCAATTGAGTTATAGCGAAAAAAAGAGAATCTCGATTTCAATTTTTTTCGAGATATCTCGGGAACCATTAGAGATATTTTGGATCTGTTGACACCAACACACTAATCCCTACATAACGCAAGCCACCCTGTATCTTTTACTGTTTTCGAAATCCTAGTAGTGCCCCTCTAAATACTTCAAACCCTGTATATCAAAATTAGGAATTGCAGAATGGCGAAGGCATTGGTTCCAAAATATCATAAATATTGATAAATGTAATATTGGGCATTAGCAGAGCAGGAACTTCATATGAAATAACAATTCATCATAGGAAATTCCAGCAGAATATTGAAAAAAAACTTCTCATTTCACATCGGTACTTTACACATTCATTCAATATTCTGCTTCTATTGTTCTGATGATGTAAACTGCTTCAATATTGTGTTATTTATCGTTTCCTTTCATTTTTTTATTGAATAACGAGAGGTTAAAACAGCAACTACAGACTCAATTCTGCAATAACTGACTCTTTAAAATCCTTGAGAATTCTCAATGAGAGTTATTGCAGAGATATTTCACTGCGGGTTGGAATTCCAATGAATTATTTCAGTCATGTTTTGTCGAGTTGATCTAGAATTAAATAACTTTAGCGAATTGCAGTTCAAATACCGAGGCAATTCGTAGAAACGAGAAAAATGTATTCCGACACATTTGTTAACCAAATACAACTACATTTCCTATATCAAATATTCCAATGGAAAACACGGACTCCCATCGGAAGCAACGTCTATCCCATATAAAAATATGAAATATTTATGACTTGATCAGAAATCGTAATTCAGGAAACCATCCAGCAGGGTGAACATCGATATAACGAGCCTCTAGGGATGGCCCATAAGAAACAAGAGAGAACTACGGTTTTTGCTCGGAAACCAAGATAATAAAACAGATACATTACCGCACTAGTGAAATTTTAATGTCCAAGTTTTGTTCTGAATTGATTTCCAGACTGTGGGTCAACAAATCGACTATTTCTCATGTTGAAGAAAATTTGTTTTTATAGGTAAATGAGGAAATATTCATGAGAAAAATATCTGAAGACGGAAAATTCTTCGGTTGTTCATTTTGAAAAGTTGAGAGAAATTAATTAAGTGGTCGTTTCAACTAAATTTTTTTTAAGCTCTTTAACGCGCCAATTGAAAAGTCCCCGGTCTATAATAGTAAAACACATTTTTTTAGTAAAATTCGATTTTATTATTCAACATGTTGCCACCGAGGGCGATACAGCGATTATAGCGATCTTCCAACTTTTCGATACCATTTTTGTAGTACCATTTGTCTTTCGATTCAAAAAAGGCCTGAGTTCCGGCGATTACTTCTTCATTGGCGCTAAATATTTTTCTAGTGAGCATTCTTTTGAGGTCTGAGAACAGAAAAAATGCGCTGGGGGCAGATCTGGCGAATAGGGTGGATACAGAAGCAATTCGAAGCCCAATTCATGCAATTTTGAAATTGTTTTCATTCATTTGTGACACGGCGCATTGTCTTGATTAAACGGTAATCAATGAATATTATACCTTATGCATCCCAGAATACTGATGCCATAACCTTGCCAGTTGATTGTTATGTTTTTGCTCTCTTTGGATTCGGTTCATCGTGCGCAATCCACTCTACACTACACATTGGACTCCGGAGTGAAAATTTTGATAATATTCTCGAAGCTGCCAACTAGCCTTGAGGCAAGATACGGACTATTTCGCTCCATATGTCTTAGATCACTTGTCGATCTCAAAAAACGGTCTTTGTTTGATGGATCGGTGACCAATATTAAAGGAGATATAACGATTCATCATCATCATCATCAACCAGCCCTTTGCATCCACTGCTGGATATAGGCCTTCCTCATTTCAGCCCACTGTACTCTATTCTGAGCACTCTGCAATCAGTTGAGTCATCCTCTTGATGTCGTCAGTCCATCGCGTGGGAGGTCTTCCCCTGTTTCTTTTGTCGGCTCTTGGTCACCATTCGAGCAGCCTCTTTGTCCAACGTCCATCTACCATTCGTGCTACATGCCCTAACCTAACCTAACCTAACCTAGGTTAGGATATAACGATTATTGTGTAGATATTCAAATTTTTAAGGCTCTGCAAAAATTTCGAATTCATAATTTTCATAAACTATGAGGTCTACGAGTAATCGGTTAGCAGTGTTTGACTGAACGATCCCCAATTAGCCAAATTTCGCGCTTGCCAGAAAAGTTTTAGGTCGGAAATTTTCTATTAAATTTTCCATACCCAGACCTTGAAATTTTTTTTTTCGACGAAAATTCTTATATGGGAAATTAATACTATTTTATCAGTTGATTGGGTAACGTAGATCACGAAAATGTTTGAAGTTCAGCGATTAATCCATTATTTCAGAAATTATAGGTTTCAAACTGAAATTTTCTAAAAAATTTTGATAATTTTCTCATTTCTCCTTGAAGGGAAGATACAGACTCGAAATATATTCTAGGTCATAGATGAACTAAATAAGAAAATTATCCATGGGGATTTTTTGGCATGGGTTGAAGTGTTTCTTCATTGCAGCTCTGTTTTATAAAGTTAATGATTTTGTTAAATTGAAAGTGGTTTATGTTTCATTCAATGTGATATTGTCTGTGATATGAGTTCGTTTTCACGCGATTGTTTTCTTGTGGATGTGAAATTTGATGTTATATCAGAATATTTTATTCTATTTCTTTCTATATGTGGTATCCAAGTATACAATTGGAGTATGAATGAACCACCGCTCAAAAGATCCTGACTTCGGCAATGCTTTTTTCATTCACCAATTCTAGACACTTACTCCTTCGTTAAAAAAGTAAGTGAGAAATCAAGAAAGATTCTTTCTGTATATTTAGTGGAACTTCCGTGCTAATAACTCATTCTCCTAGAGGCCATTGTTGAAATATCCACCGTGAATCTAGAGGGGAGAACAAGAGCGGTTTGAAACTTTCTGATATCTTTATGGAACCTATACAGACGAAAATACCTATCGTAAAACGCCTTCAATATTTTTCTTTTTTATTTTCGCAAAGAAAGAATATTTGTATTGATTCGAGAATAAGCAGCGTATCGTGACTCATGGCAGATATCAGTGTAATTACTTTCTTTCAAACCGTACTTTTTTGTTCGGGCTTCAGTTCCAGTTCTATCCAATAAGTTCAATAGCTTCAACATTCTACTCGTTCCTTTGTCGAATCAGTTTTCTTTCAGAAGTGAACTTTGTAGCCAATGTTTGTATTCAAGATAGCTTAATTGAAAAGCGAAGAGAAGAGAAAGACAGTCGAGTTCAACCCGGGCTTATCGATCTTGAAGAAGGCACATATCACGTAAAGTTTCCACCCTTATTTATCCAGTGGTGAAACTTTCCGTTTAACGTTGACGTCTGTAAATATTTTCATTATTTTATTCCATCTATTCCGGCCGCTGTCTACACTTGAAATTAGCTCAGGTTATACACGTCTTCAGAGAATCGTGTCTCATGCCGAGTTCCATTCCGAGTTGGGAAGTGCTATGTTTTCGAATGTTTTCTTATCGGATGATGTTACACGTTTCTGTGAATGGTCAATATCTCGTTTTGGATTTGAAACGTTTCTCGTTTGCTTTCAGAGCCGAACGAAGTATAACTTTGGTTATGCTTCTGAAACCATATTGCTTCCGAGCCAATGGCGTAGAAATGGGAGGTACTAGGGATGATTAGCCCCCTAGATTTCCAAAATATAAAGTTTCAGAATTACTTTCAAAGACAAAGACCGAAAATTTTTTCATCAAATTAACCAACAATCATTTCACCTTTCTTTGAAATCAACACGGCAGTGTTTTACGCTTTATGGGTTTATAATCGGTTTCAAGATGATTTCTTTTATTGCACAAGAAACACGTATATGTCCGAGTTATATTATTTCCTTTTATCTATCCTCTTTGTCAGCGTCGCCCCTTGTTTTGCCAGATGTGATTTTGGCATACGTCATCGATATTCACTTACCCTTTGATTTCGGGTTGGTGGATATTCCTATCAAAATTTCAATACTGCAGTTATAAAAAAATATCAATGAACTTAACTGAGTTATTCGCATCGAAAACTTGTCTGACCTGCGTTTTACAATTTCATGTGTTTCATTCAAATTGCAATTCATTTGTGAAGACTTTTTTGAATTCACTATATAGGGTATTCCTTCATTGGAGGTACAAACTTTTTTCATTTTATGCATTAGTTCTCGAAATATTCTTAACTAAGTATTTGAAAATGAAGTGGTGTTTTCATGGCACTTGTAGTGTTTTGTGAAAAATCGACATTTTGAGCTTCAAAACAACCATGACTGTGGCTTCCTTCCTAACTAACTAACGCATGAATATTTCGAGAACTAATGCATAAAATGAAAAAACAATTACTGTGCTGAAATCAGTATAAAAATACCTTTAAATTGAGGTATCACTCACCCCATCTTCCCTATTCAAAAATTGGGGTGGGGGTTGTAGCAGCAAGGGTTGAAGCGCTATGCGTCCGTAACCTACATCTTAAGTTGTCCCCCTCGAAACAGAAATCGACCTGTCCGAGCATTTCTATCGAAAAACTTTATTTCGTCTGTAATCTCGTCTGTTTCGTTTTCAAATGGCCACCCTGTATATCAAGACGTACCAGTTGCGGTTTTCACCAAATCAATTCTCTCAAAAATCGAACATGAACCGTTCATTTTTTTATAGCTAAAAGGGATTGTGAGATCCTCTCAATAAACATCGAATTCCGAACACGCGATACAGCTCAAATAACTAATTTATTATTATCAAATTGCCAATTTAGCAATCTCTCATTCATACTGCTCACGCTTGATATACAATGACCTCCTCAATCACTTCCTTTACAACATATTATAGACCCAAATCCTAACAATAGCTCCAGAGACTTTCGCAAAACGAAATACAATAAATCTTCAGTAGCCTTTCACAATAACCCAAATCACAACATTGCTGTCCCGTAGGTTTTCATGTCTCTAAATTTCAGTCAGCTGAAACCGTTGCACGTTTTGTTCTGGGGATTCAGTTTTCTCCTACGCCAAAACAAGATTTATCAGCTTCCGGAAAACGTCATTGTGGAATTATTCCAGCGTTCGTGAATTACAAATTTACCCTTGTTATTGACACCGATGCGGTAGTGGGCCTTAGCGTGCTCGAGATACAATGGCAAATGATGTAGAGGAGATATAAGGAGTGGTAATTATATATCCGGCGGTTTCAATGTTTTGTAACGGTCTGAAAACCCACATTCCGTAAGGGAACATGCGAAATATAAATAGTTCTTTTCGAATTCGAACGTATATGATGGAAATGTTAGATTTCGATTAACAGGATAACAGGAAAGTTCAATGGAATAACTTTGTTGGGAGAGATTTCCCATTTTGACCAATTATACAGGGTGTTTCCTAAACATGCGGCAAAAATTCAGGGGGTTGTTCCTTGGACTATTCTAAGAATATTTTGTCCTTTGATGATTTTTGAAAAACCTATTTGTTTCGAAGATATAGGGGAAACAAAATTTCAGATAATAACATTTTATTATGAAAAATTACATAAAAATTCAACTCAACCTACAAAAACTGTTGAAAATGACCACCTCTAGCCAGCATACAAGCATCCAATCTTCTCCTCATTGACTGCCGAACCCTTTCAAAAACACCAGGATCATTTCTTATTAAGTTACACCCAGCAATACATCACAAAACGAATTCAAATGAAAACCGTGTTAATCTGTATTTCTTTACCATCTGCACTTATCAATTTTTAGTCAAAAACCTGGCCGTTTTTAGTAATTGGAATGTTGTTAAACAAATTTAAAAATAAATTGTACCTACTTAGTAAACACAGTGCGGTACGCATTTTTATTTAAACTATTATTAATTTTGAAAATATGAAAAATGTTGTTCGACCTGTATCTTCGAAACAAAGAGGTTTTTCAAAAATCATCTAAGGACAAAATATTCTTAGAATAGTCCAAGGAACAACCCCCTGAATTTTTGCCGCATGTTTAGGAAACACCCTGTATATCCGGCGGTTTCAATGTTTTGTAACGGTCTGAAAACCCACATTCCATGAGGGAACATGCGAAATATAAATAGTTCTTTTCGAATTCAAACGTATGGTGGAAATGTTAGATTTCGATTAACAGGATAACAGGAAAGTTCAATGGAATAACTTCGTTGGGAGAGATTTCCCATTTTGACCAATTATATATATCCTATATGCAGTAATTGCAACTCACAATTGCTGTAATAGCTATTGGATAATATCAAACTGAATTTATTTTGAATCTGAGAAATGGCTTTTTCAACATAAACAGTTAGTTGCTCTCAGGCCAGGCGTATGTAATTTTGAGGCCTGAAGCAAAGAATTTTTCGGCGCTCCTGCAACCCTACTAAAAAAGCATCAATTACAACACGACTTCATCATAACCAACCCCAAAAATCATCACCTGCTCCGATGATAATATAGAACTTTCTTCTTCCGATGAAGAATCTAGCAATCGTGTGAAAAACAATTGAGTATTAGTGAATAAAGAATATAGAAATGTTTCAATAGTTCACACCAAGAGTGTCTGAGGTTTTTGAATAAAATTAAACAGCAAAACAGAACAAATACATTCACATAAGTCGACGCCGATGAATAATGTGTAAGCATTATATCTGATTTTCTCCTCCACATGTCACTTCGTACGAGCGAAGAATGTTTGATTATCACACCACAAGATACAAAGGGCGGTAGGGCATGCAAAATTTCTGGATTGCGTTTGCCCATTTCGTCACTTCACAAAAGCAGGTTATCTCCCATTTTTATTGTTATGTGATTTAATTTTATTGAAATGTTTGAGGTTGATATAATCGAAGTATCGCAATTTCTATTCAATATCAATCAGATAAGATACAATATTCAAAATAATAATATATAATATCAAACCTGCAAGTAAAATCAATGAATTGGAATCGATACATTTTCATTTTCTCGCACTTGTGAGTAAGGCATCTTCAGTGTGTTTTAAATCTACACCGTACTGTAGTAATCACAGTAGTAAAAACAGTATAACTTACATTCGTGTAATCAAAATAACAATTTTGGTTGAAGAGGCCTAGATAACGGATTATTGAATTTGCCTCATCAAATATAATTGTTGGAAATGAAAAACTGTCAAAAGTGACATTTCACTAGAGTTAACCATAGAGTTTTAAATATAGATAGAGGAACTATACGCAATTTTTACCCTAAAAATGGTTGGATCACGTCGGATTGTGATATATTTTCGAATCCAGTTTTACTAATACTATATCATTATGAATGTTTTTTATATTGAATGAAATATATTTATTTGAACGATTCCCGATAATTTGTATGCAAATTTCAATATTTGGAATCCGATATTTTTCCTAATAGTCGAAATGATAATACACAGAATATTTACTATTTTCTGTATTTACCTGCTGAAATCCAAGGTTTGGCCACTTTTGCTCTCCTAGCGTCATCAGTTGTTTCACGTCGATTGGCTTGAAGTTTGTTTGCTGATATTTCTAATATATTTAGGTATTTATTTCAATATATTCTGACTTATTATGAAACGCTGATTCACTATGGAATATAAGAGGTGCGTTCTTTGTGGAGAAACTCGCGAATTGAGTGAAATATCGTATCACTGATATGTTTTCATTTCCGCTCGCTTCATGTCAAATTTGATAGTTCATGTTGGGGACAAAATTTGCTCGCGGAAAATGGCATATGCTCCGTGTATTTATGTTTATCACTCTGAGGAGTTAACAATTCGCAAAATTTGATCCCAATATAAAAGAAATTGAAAAAAAAAAACTATTCGGAAGACAATAATTTCGAGAGAAATGGTCTGAAAATAAAAATTATATGAAAGAGTCCTCTAAACTTCTATCACAAAATTACTTTTTGAATTATTTCGAAAACTTTGAAACACCCTAAAACACTACAATTAGTAATATTACTGAATCTATTCTGAGAAATCAATCGCATTTAATAATAAACATAATTCAGTTTCAAATAAGCCCTATCTTCCGAATCTTCACCTGAAATAACGCACAATATATCAACGAGCCCTCGAAAATCAAGAATTCACGACACCAGGAGCAAAATGTAACTCAGATTACGACTAGTACAAATGTTGTTGAATTAAATGGGAGCGAATCATGTTTTCAGGGCTCTCGTCTTGAAAGACAAAGTGGCTGGATTGCCGCAGAAGACTATGCAAATAACCAATCTGCATACGTCGCAGTTTAAGCAGCATGCAACGTATTCCGGTTAGGAAGGTATCCTTGGAAAAATCGCAATGGTGTAGAGGTTCAATTGTGCCTTCGCTACCCCAGCTGAATAATAAACAGAGGCAATTGAAACTGTATCTTTAAGTAGAGAACAAATAGTAGTGTTAAACGAACGGACAAGGGGACGATTTATCCAGAAACTTTGTTTCCCAAAATAGACCGAAACAGGACAACTGAAATTCTGGTGCGCGTTTTTTAACGGTTTCTGGTTAATTCTTGGGTACAGAATCCGAAATATACTAACCGGCAAAGAAACTGCAACACCCAGAAGGAGCTGTTTAAATTTAATTTTTTTTTTTTTTGTGGATCGTGGATAGTATAGCAAGGAGTAAATGATTGAAAGTTAGAGAAAAAATCTGAGGGCTTATAATTTTTATCAATAAATTTGTTAATAATGTGTTTGTCTACCGATATTATCTATACACTCACCAAAACGTCTCCGCATTGATGCAATAAGATGGTATATTTCTTCTTGAGGGATACTATCCCAAGCTACCTGTACTTCATGTCTCAGAGCCGCCAAAGTCCGTGGAGGCTGGGGTGAATTTCCAATCCTTCTACCCATGATGTATCAAACATTCTCTATGGGCGAAAGATCTGGGGAAGTCTTTTAACAGGAGGTCGGGCATATAATATTAATAATAAGGTTTATTAATCTCAATATGACTCCACTATTTCTTGAAGGTAACGTAGCGCTGTCATGTTACCTCGAATAAAGACTAAAGGTGACCTACTAGCATGTGCAATAGCACCCCCTACCATAACGCCTACTGTCCGGTGTACATGACGCTCAACATCAAACTGAGATTCACGTCTTCCTCCCCGAAGTCGCCTAACCTTTCTTCGGCCATCATATGCAGCCAAGGAGAATCGAGATTCATCAGAAAAGACGACCTGATGCCATTCCACATTACAATGTTAACGTTCTCTGCACCACTGTAATCGTTGCCGGCGACGCCCAACCGGCAGGTTTAACACAAGATGGGGTCGATAATGCTGCAGTCCTAAAGATATTATCCGGCGGTAAACCGTTCGGACAGTTACAGAATGGCCTTTTTCTTCTAACCACTCATCAGCCAAAGATCGAGTTGTCGAAAATCGGTCTCTAATGACCAGAAGTCTTAGACGTCGATCTTGAACTTCATTTGAGTGTTCATTTGTTGATATTTCGAATACTGTTTCAGACTCACCAGAATAACCTGCACTATCACTGAGAGCCTGTATATTCATTCGTGAAACACACTGTGTAATGAATGTTTTTATAACGAGTTTCCTTGAATTCTTCCTGTGAGCTCGAAGCAACGTGCGTGGGTGAGCTTGTATTGTATATTTCCTTCCTAATATTGTATCAATACGAAATATCCAACAAAGCTCCTTCCTTCCTCTTTGCAATAGGGAATTGTTTTTGTTAGTATACGAGACAACACCACTCTCAGCAGTTAATAACCACATTAAGAGCAGAATCCTACTGTATCGGATAACTCAGGCTCACCGCGTTTTATATGCAAACACTTATCGCATCGTTAGGAACAACTCTATCCTTCGTTGTTTTCCTTGTTACTCTACCCTTTCATTAAAATGTTTCATAATAGAAGGTCAGAATTCAGGACTAATGAGTTTATCATGAGCAACTGAGTTGTCGGAGATAGAATGATGCTACGTTGTGGGTCTCTCTTCTACATTTTTGCTTTTTATATTCACAAATAGATGTATTTATTTACGTTTTGAATTATTTCAAATAATTTTAATTTTAACTAAGTTTTCTTTGCTTAGTTATTTCCTTTGTGAGCTCGGAAAACTGAGCGAGTAAATATTCAAATGAATTTCCCTGTTGTGATTCAAAAAGTTCATTGAAAATCTCCTGCTCCGAATTGAAAGGTAGTAATATAGCATAACCCAGCCTTCTGTGTGTTATGTCTGATAGACATAAGCCTCCTCTAATATCTAATAACGAATGAATCAAAGAACGCTTCTTTCAATGTGGCAACGAAGCTACCAATTTCACTTACAAAATTGGACGTCATTCGAGTGTCATACGGCTATATTACATGTGTACCACGAACAGAAGCATGAAATTTGAGTGGGGATTCCTCAATCCAAGTAGCTTAATATGTTAATCAACCACTTGAAAAGCAAGCTCGTGACAAATTATATTCTTGAACTTGACTTTACTCAATTTGAGATATTTATTGCTTGACTTGATATCAAAATACTCGATATTACCTGAGCTTGATACGCACGAGTTGCAAGCTCGTACGTGTTTAGACTGAATAATCATGCATAGATAAGTTTGGCATAGATATCCTAAGTTTATTCGAAAAATCTCCTGTGAATCGATTAAATGAAATAATGAATAATGAAAATTCAAAAAAGAAAAAGAAATACGATTTCCAGGTGTGTAATATCATACGATATTAATTAACTATCTGGTTAATGTATCAACAAAAATGGCATCAACACAACCATTGTCAAACAGAAGATTTCCACGCCATTTCATAGGAATCATAATCGAAAGTAAACAAGGAGAATGCACGTCATCAAGGAAAAGTAGCGATATACCAGTTTCACCCTTATTAGGGATCATCAGTACCGCATAACTCTACCCAAGATGACGAACAAACGAAATAGCAGGCTTCTTACCTGGAAATCGAACTTCTTTTTCTTTTTTGAATTTTCATTATTCATTACCAAGTGCAGGTGTTAGCCAATTATATATTATTATAAATGAAATAGCTTGGCATTATAAAAAAGACAAATTCCTGACTGAACCACGTGCTGATAGACGAAATTATTTCAGAATGGTAGAAGAGACATGGAAAAGTTTTTCTAAATTAGGCAAAAAAGACTTTTCATCAACCCTAGTGTCTCCAGCTCCTGTTGGAAGACAATTTTCTAGAGCTGCTCTGACTCTTAAAAAACCCGCAGTAGATCATGCACAAAAATAAGATGTCTCGTATGTGTCTAGATCCTGGAAGGAAAATGAAGTAACCAAATAGTGCTTGAAGGGTTCTCAATATTAAGAAACTATATTTTTCATATTTTGTTATATTTTTAATGATTTTATTTATTATTTAATTATATTATATATCATTTTATTATTTATTTGAATGGAAACGTATTTCTATTGGAAAAAATGATATTTTTGGTTCTTGTATTCAATAAATGTGGCGTTACTGTACCATAGGAGACCTAGAAGCAAATTTATTAATTGGGGTAGCCATAGAAACCAATGGAGGCTCCCAATGTACGTCAAATGAATCACCAATTCAGCATTTCTTTCGATAAATTCTACAATTATTACTGACTATGAAGAGAGTTATAAATGAGATAAAATTCCGAAACTGAGAATATTCCCGAAATATTTCCTGCCTTGCAAAGTGCTCCATATTGTATTTGCATGCACTTCGAGAAAGGTGAAATCTGGTTTGATGCACAAATTCCCGAATACGGGCACGTCCTTCCGACGTATCATCAAATATTCGCGAGCTGCGCCAACAGTTCTACCGTTTGGGAATATTTGCGGTGTTGATATTCCGATATTCACTTCAGCTCTCATCCCGATGCTTGCACAATACAGAGAAGCGTACTTCAAGACATATCGACTCGTCAATACATATAAATGTATATATTATTCGATATTTTCGCTGACTGTACATATGCCGGTCATGATGCTACTATACGGTAAGCACATCTTGAGAATGATTAGCGTTTCATCATCCGAGATGATATTCTTTCTCGAACTTGAGAATTGAAGGAATACACAGTTATCTTTCGAAATGGAAAATCGAATAATAAATTGAGTCGATGTGGAGGTGGAAGGTGTATATGGCAGGGATCACAGGGTTGCCATACTGGAGATTTCATCAGTGGTCCTGGAATGAATTCAATACAGGAGAGATCGAATTAATGCCGTTTAACCAATATTAGGCCAATTGGAAAGATGCATAGATAGCGGTGCTATTAAATCCTTATGCTTTTAAGTTAGTACCAACCTTCAAACGATAAGTGTCCAAATTCGAAAGCAGTCCGACCATTAGTTTGTGAGATATTGCGTTGTGAGTGTAGCTATTTTTGTTATTTGAAAAAAGAATTTCGTTTGCTGATAAAATACTGCTTTTTGAAGGAAAAAATACAGGTGAAGCAAAATCTTGACTCGATGAAGAGTTTCCTGGGTCTGCACCAGGAAAATCAACCATCATTGATTGGTTGGCTAAGTTTGAAAGTAGTGAAATGAGCATCTTAGACGGCGAACACAGTGGAAAAAATCCAAAAAGTTCACAAAATAATTTTGAATGATCGTAAAGTGAACGTGTACAGGGTGGGCAAATTTCGATGTCTTAGCACTACAACTTTTAAACCAGATGAGATAGACAAAATCTGATACCCCATTCTCGGTCTCATTTTCTGAGAAACTAACAAGGGTAGTATTCATTTTTGGGCTCCTTGTTTTGTTTTCGAGTTATAAGCGAAAATTGGAAAAATGGCGATATCGGAAAACTTTTATATCTCCGCTAATACTGATGATAGAGCTCTGAAATTAAAACATTATACAGGCACTTTTTCACGTAGAATCCAGTGGCGTGCTCGTATTTTCAAAAGGGTTTTTAATTACGAAGCTATGACCCATAGTTATGTTTTTTCGAATAGGAGCACTAGATTTTGGTTTCATTTTCTGAAAGCTTGATTTTTCCTTATTTCAAAAATATATAACATCGTATGATTCGGATCAATATAAATAATAGAAAATGGCCAAAAACCTCTTTTTACCTAAGAGTCTCAATATTTCTATGGTTTCAACGGTTGATGAACACAGAAAAATTGAGCACAATGCACAGTCGATAACTCTTCTCGATATTTCAATGGATGAATATTTGAAACTGTGTTCAAGCTACCTAAGAAATTTATCCAAGTTCGTTTATCTTTTCAAAATTATTTGTATAAAATAAATTGATAGATTCGAATTTTGAAGAAATAAGTGAAAAGCATAGAAATAATCGGATTGACGGAAGGACACTGCTATATGTTCATCAACAGTTGAAACCATAGAAATATTGAGTCCCTTAGGTGAAAAGAGGTTTTTTGGCCATTTTCTATTATTTATATTGAGCCGAATCATACGATGTTATATATTTTTGAAATCAGGAAAAATTAAGCTTTCAGGAAATGGTACAAAAATCTAGTGTTCTCATTTGAAAAAACATAACTTTGGGTCATAGCTTCGTAATTGAAAACCCTTTTGAAAATACGAGCACGCGACTGGATTCTAAGTAAAAAAGTGCCTGTATAATGTTTTAATTTCAGAGCTCTATCATCAGTATTAGCGGAGATATAAAAGTTTTCCGATATCGCCATTTTTCCAATTTTCGCTTATAACTCGAAAACAAAAAAAGGTGGCCAAAAATGAATACTACCCTTGTTAGTTTCTAAGAAAAAGAGACCGAGAATGGGGTATCAGATTTTGTCTACCTCATCTGGTTTAAAAGTTGTAGTGCTAAAACATCGAAATTTGCCCACCCTGTACATAATATCATTCACGAATATTTTTACATGAGAGAGCTGCGTGCAAAATGGGTGCCGCTCGAGCTCACAATCGATCAAAAGCAACAACGTGTTAATGATTCTGAGCAGTGTTTGAAACTGTTTAAGTGCAATAAACCTGGATTTTTGCAATGGATGAAACATGGCTCCATCATTTCATTCTGGAGTCCAATCGACAGTCAGCTGAGTGAACTGCACACGATGAACCAAAGCGAGGAAAAACACAACAGTCAGCTGGCAAGGTTATGGTATCAGTATTCTGGGATGTGCTAGGTATAATATTCATTGATTACCTCCAAAAAGGCCAGACCATCAACAGTGATTATTATATATAATAATCACTGTTGATGGTCTGGCCTTTTTGGAGGTAATCAATGAATATTATACCTAGCACGAAATCATCCTTTAAACGATCCAATAACGCTATAGCGTTATTGGATCGTTTAAAGGATGATTTCGTTAAAAAACGGCCTCATTTGAATACAAAATGTTGCTGTTTCATCAAGTCAATGCTTCGTGTCACAAATCAATGAATAATAATAATTGCATTAATTGGGCTCCGAATTGCTTTTGCATCCACCGTATTCGCCAGATCTGGCCACCACCTACTTTTTCCTGTTCTCAGACCCCAAAACAATGCTCGCTGGAAAGAAATATAGCGCCAATGAAGAAGTAATCGCCGAAACTGAGGCCTATTTTGAAGCGATAGACAAATCGTACTACAAAAATGGTATCGAAAAGTTGAAAGATAGCTATAATGGCTGTATCGCCCTCGAAGGCAACTATGTTGAATAATAAAATCGAATTTTGCCAAAAAAATGTGTTTTACCATGGTAGACTGGGGATTTTCAATTGTCTGTCAAGAATAAGCCTATGCACAAATCATGCGATTTACTCAGATTATATTGCTCCATCTTATATTTGAACGGAGTGCAGTAATTGTTGTTCAAATTTCACCAATCTTCGGGTGTATTCAACTTTCAGTGAAAAGTTTAATATCTAACAGTCTACTTTGTGTGTAAGTAAACAGTTATGTGGTGTCTACTGAATGAACGAGCTCTGAAAAACTCTGATGCCTCGAACTTTTGTACGTTATTTTCGAAACCAAATGGACACGTGATTACACCGTGGGGGAAAACCGATTATATCACAATTTTAACAAACTGAACATTAAACAGATTTTATCTTTTTAAACGTTCCATGTTCATCTGATTGAGTGGTGATCGATTCACAGATAATCGGTTCGCAATTATTTTGAATTGCAGTGTGCTGTTGAAATTTCTCGACGGGATAGGCGGCCTCGACGAAATTTAATGCCGCATTATAAACACGACACGAATAAAACATAGTATGGCCGAAACGAGTCGATATTTCTATATTCTTATCGACCAGGAGTTTTCCAGTGGTTGCTGACACGGTCAATTAACGGGAATTATGAACCGGAAGAAAATTATTTTCACGGTTCAAAAATCGATAAGCGTTTTAAATCTTTTCCGTTCGGAATTGGTTTCATGAAATTCAAATGGGGCGAGAACAACGTATGCGTGATCAATTCATGTTAGAGAACGAGTCAAATTGATTGTTAACGGGTATATTAAATGAGTTCAATGTTTTTTCGGTGGATTTCAGGTGCACACTCTCACGATGTCACTCGTTGAACGTTAATATTAGGTGTAGAAAAAAGAAATCCATTATTTTTCCAATAGATGGCTTCAGTTATATGTATCTTCGATCGGGTTCCACTAGATGGTATCAGAAATAATATGAGATTTCTTACTACAAAATCTTTTGTGACAGTTTTGTGATTAGTTGACTCAGTTTATTTGAGCGCGAGTCGAAGATGGATACTAGCAAAGAGAAAATACGCTATATTTTACTGTTTTTCTTCGATGAAGGCGAAAATGCAAGCCAGGCTGCTGAAAATTTGATAGTATTTATGGACCTGATACTGTAACAGCTTATTATGCGCAATTTCAGATTCGTTGATTCTGTTCCGTTGATTCTGTTCCGTTAATTTCCATGTTGAAGATACACTTCGACGGGAGCGGCATACCGAACATTTTGCCGGGGCGTCAAATTGTAGAGGCGCAAAGTGAGTTAGTAAAATAAGATTTTTTGCACCCTTAAGAACTACGTTGTCTCTTTACTATACTCTCAGAAATAAAGCTTCCTACTTTCAAACAATGCAGGATGGTTTTTGATTAAATCGACAAAACGTCGTTTGATAAATTTGACAAGGTGATTTTGAATTGAAGAATAGGATTTTATATGAAATTAAAAAGATGCCTGAGAGGAATAAAGGAAGCTACTTTGAAGAAAATGCGATTAAATTAGGCAAAACAGGGCGGCGAAATGTTATTCTGCCTGAGCGCTAAAATATTTGTCGGCGGCACTGCACTAGGCACTGGAAGGCCAATTGGCGAAAATTTCGATAAAATTATGGACATTGTCCAGTCCAAACGCCATGTAAGCACTGTTTCGAATGGTCAAAAGCTTAAGATTGCACAAAAAACCATTTGGAACCATTTTGAAAATTGGGGCTATTACAGTCAACCGCAGGAGTTTGCCATATCGTTGCAATTTACCAGCTAGTTTTCCGGGAAAAATCGTGAGAAAATCTATAGAAACTGAAAACAATAACAACGGAACGGAGTACATCTGTGATGAGATAAGGAGTGAATCAGTTTCATTAAGGTATTCCGCACACTGCAGCGTTTGTATCGAATACGTTTATCGGTATAAAAGGTATAGCATTCTTCTGAAAAATGAACGAATTGGAGGCAAAAGTTCAGAAAATCCATGATGACATCCTGAGTAACCGAAGGGAAATTAGAAATTGTATCGAGGCAAGTGAAGCTCGAATTCTGCTGAAATTTGAAGAGATGAGAAAACGGTTACTGTTGTTGGAAAGAGAGAACTGTGAACTCAGAGAGGAAGTTGAGGGCCTTAAGAGAAAGCAAAATAAGAAGAATATTTTGATTTTTGGGCTGAATAAAAAGGAGGATGAAATAACACCACAAAGCGTGTGTGATGACCTGAGTGTGTTGATTGGTGTTCAGTTAAAGGAAAGTGATATCGGAGACGTATACCCACTGGGAAGGGCAGTAGGTTGTCCAATAAAGGTTGAGCTCAATTCATATCCCAAAAAAAGGGAAGTCCTAAACAATTGCCATAAGCTGCGCGGAAAAAAAATTGCAATAGCGCACGACCTGACTGCTGTCCAAAGAAGGGAAAATAATATACTGAGAAAACATCTTTTGAGGATCAAGCAGGAAGGAAATCACACAAAGTGCGTCATTAGGGGAAACAAACTTTTAGTGGATGGAACTCTGTATGGAATTGAAGAACTCGAGGTAGAAGAAACCCCTAAAGACAAGCCAAACAGTGCACCCTCAACCCCGTTACCAGCGTGTAGGCTGTCAAGGGCAGATCCAGTGTTGTCTGATCAGCAAGAGGACAGTGGAACCCCAAATATTTCACCAGTAAATATTAAGATCGATCGAGCAGAAAAGCCGGCACAGTTGGATATTATCAGAAAGCCGAGAACCCGATCAGACCACAAGAACTAGAATATAGGGGTGAGAACTAGTTATTTCATTAATTTTTGTTTTTTTTGTTTTTCTGATTGGTTCGTAGGAAGCAGAGCTAAGGTTTTTTTTTTTTTTTTTGTCACTTTTTGGGAATATTTTTGTTGTTTTTTGGGGAAAAATTGGCAAAGATCAAGTTTTAAATGCTGGAATTGGTGAGAGACTGCAATTATGAACCGGTAAACACGATCGAGTTGTGCAACATAATGGAGTTGAATAAGATCATGAATGAAAAGCGGATGAATCAAAACTTTCTGAAAGTATTTCACCAAAATATACGAAGCATTGCTAAAAATTTTGATGAAATCATGATATTCCTAGATCAACTGGACACCCAGTTTGATGTGATTGTGCTAACAGAAACATTCCAGGGAATGGATTACCGTGAAAGGTTTAGCATACAGGGATATCGAATGTTGTATAATGAAGGTGATTTCAATAGGAATGACGGGGTAATCGTTTATTTGAAGGAGGACATTTATTGCAAACACGCCCTAGTCCAGATTGCCGAGAGTCGGGCCGTACAGGCAGAAATCAAGTTTGGGAATAAATCAACTATGGTGACGGCGCTATATAGATCTCCATCATCGAGAGAAGATGAATTTGTTGTACATCTTGAACATTACTTGAAACAAGTAAACAATATTAGTTCCGATTAGCACGTTATTATTGGCGATATGAATATAGATACTAATAAGGAAAATGAACTGGTTTCGTGTTATCTGAACACAATGAGCGAGCATGGCTATTTCTCTATGGTCAACGAAAATACTAGAGAACAGGGCGAGTCAAGATCATGCATCGACCATATATTTTTGAGAATGAAAAATTTACACAGACATGATGAATGTTTTTCTGGAGTCTTCGATACGAGCATAACTGATCATAAGAGTACTATGTTGGGAATTCCTTGTAAAAATACTGAAGAGAGGGTGGCACTAGAACTTGCATAAAATATGAATCGGTGAGAGAGAGCCTCAGAATGCATGATTGGTCATTTTACTATAGTTTAGATACTGCTGATAAACAGGCCTACTATCTGACTGAGACACTCAGTCGTGTGATCGCACAGAGCACGATAACTATGAAAATTCGGAAGAGCGAGAATAAAAGGAAGAAATGGATAACAGCAGGACTGGTTAAATCGATAAGTAAGAAAAACGCACTACATAGGGAGTACAAAGAAGATCCACAGAACAACTGGAAGAAACAAAGATACCTGGATTATAGATCGCTCATAAATAAACTAATAAAAATTGCCAAGCGGGACTTCTATCAAGATGAAATAAAGAATAGTCGAAACAGCTCGAAACAACTATGGGAAACTGTAAAGGGTATGAACACGCCGGAGAGGAGATTGCCTATGAAGGATGTTTTGTGTGAAGATGGTACAAGAATAAAGGATGATATACTCAAAGCTGACTTGTTCAATAGGTTCTTTGCGAATATTGGCCGACAGTATGCAGAGAAAATAAAAAAACCACCAACTGAAATTCCAGAAAAAATTCGCAGCGGGAACTCATTTTTTTTGACACCGGTGGATGACGAGGAAATAATCATTATAATAAATTCCCTGAAGAGTAAGAAATCCGTAGGCATAGATGGTATACAAGCAGAAGACCTGAAAGAAGTAGCACGGGAGATTGCTCCGCTGTTGACATTCTTGGTGAATGGTATATTTCAAACGGGCCAGTGTCCACAAGTATTCAAGAAGTCGATTGTTACTCCTATATTTAAAAGTGGTAATCAGGAAATGATCGAAAATTACAGGCCGATTTCACTCGTGACAAATATGTCAAAAATTTTTGAGAAGGCGCTTAAAACCAGGCTTGTATCATACGTGGAGAAGCACGACTTGATTTCGAGAAATCAGTTTGGGTTCAGAAGCGGGATGTCAACGAATGATGCGATAGCTGCCCTCACGGGTGAAATATACGGCCATGTAGACCAGAGCCGACCGGCAATGTGTGTGTTCCTGGATCTGGCAAGGGCCTTCGACACTGTGGACCATAAACAATTGCTGGAGACCTTGCATGATTATGGAATACGTGGAAATGCCCATCAACTCTTCGAAAGCTACTTGAAAGGCAGGACACAAGTTGTGAAAATCAATGGTTCTTACAGCTCAGAAGCTGAGGTGGTGTATGGTATTCCGCAAGGCACGGTGATCGGACCCTTGTTATTTCTCATTTATATGGATGGTGTGCTGAGAATGCATTTCAAAGGTTCAATGTTTGGTTTCGCCGACGATACGGCCATACTATTCAGTGCAGACAGCTGGGCTGATCTGAAACTCATTGTCGAACATGAGATTGGCAAAATAAAAGACTGGTTTGATCACAGATTGCTAACAATCAACTTCAACAAAACCCATTTCATACCATTTTCAAGCTACGAAAACCAGTTACCAGAGTACAACAGGCTGACAATTAATAACCATGGTGTCACTATGGAAATAACAAGAACAGATAACATAAAGTATCTGGGTGTCACCATAGACAGCCACTTAAGATGGGACGTTCACATTTGCCAGGTGTCGAAGACTTTGAGATATATGTTGTACAAATTCAGGTACCTGAGATCAATTCTGGATATAACACATCTCAAAATTGTGTATTACGCACTTGTACAATCCCGTCTACAATATGGTATACTGAGTTGGGGTGGTATACTGGATACACACCTGACGAAGATGGAAGTGCTACAGAGAAGAATCCTAAAGATTATGTATAACAGGAAATATGATTATTCGTCGGACCTTGTTTTCGGAGAAAGTCAAGTTCTTGACATTCGGCAATTATACGTGCATGATATAATAGTTAATGTTTATAGGAACAGGCATAGTCTGCGAAAAATCGATCACGAGTATGGAACTAGACATAAAGTAGCAGGTGATGTTCAGGTCAAAAAAACTAGAAAAGCTATTGGACAGCGCAATTACACGTACCTTGGAAATAGAATATTCAATTACTTACCTGAAGCGTACCGAACATATATAAGTACAATAAATAGTGAAGCCTTAATCAGAAAGATTTTCAGGAGATATCTACTCACTATAGGCAGAGAAGTAGTTCATGGATTGATTTCGAATAACTGATTTTCCATTTGCTCGATGCTGATATAAATCTGTTTAAAACTCTCACATGTTTTCAGTGTACGGAGATAATTCATGTAGTGCATATGAATTGGGAGTACCCCACACACAGCTGCGGTTTTAGTGGGGTTGTTTATATTTGTTTGCACGTTTGTAACGTCATATTAATTTTGTGAAAAATGTACATCTTTTATTGCAAATAAACTTATTACTTATATAATTATTACCGAATTTCCACCTACGAATCGCTACTGAATTGCAACATTTTTGAAGCGATTGGTGACTGGTGAAATGAAAATAACTTACGACAACGTCAAGTGAAAACGGTCGTGGTCGAAACGCGATGAGCTGGCGGAAATCAAGCTAGAATTGATGAAGTATCAAAAATTTTTCGTTAACTTTCAGCAATCATTCTGACAATAACTAGAACAATAACAAAATGTAAACCACTATGGAGGACATTGAAGGACACTAAGGAAAATTAATCGCGATAAAACAGGTCTATGCAATATACACTTAATTGAACTAAATTCATTGAAAAAAAGGAAATAAACACAGAAATCAACTGAATCTTTCACAGGGACGTAACAAAGTGATTCGAAACTTTTAAACAGAAACACCTGACGACTTGACACATATCGAGAATGGAGTGTCAAATTAGTAATACATGATTATCACGTTACGACGCCTCCAGTGACTCAATTCGTTGCTCCATTCCCCCATTACGGATGCCCTGAAGGGATAGGAATTCGTCGTGAAATATCCTTTGTATATACCATTTCTCACCAGGCTCGCATTCCCCAATAATAAATGATTCAACATCCAGTTTGTAACTCACACACGGAAACAAACTTCCTCAAAGATATACTCAAGTACTTAGCCGCCTCCCATATCACTTAATAGTTGACTTCATGAATTATCTATTTCACTTTTGGGGTTTGAGTTTTGAATTCACTGCATGAAATATTTGTTGCAAGATGGAGTGGAATAATTCATGCTGCGACGACAATAAAAGAATTCCAGGCCGACAGTAGAGGCAATTCGTTATGTATGCAAGACGTGTTCTATTCAAAATCCGTTGAATGGAAGATTGGTGTCTAGGGAAATTCTATTAATTTGCCATAATACCACGTAATTTGAAGCTGAAAAGATCGTTCCTTCTAGTTTGTATTTTTGCAATAATAATACCGGCTTATTAGCCAATCATTCGAGTATTAGGATGCAGGTCACTTTTGGTTGGCTGCTGGTTGTCCCTAATGGCTTATGCCTAGTGTTCACTAATGAACTCCATATGAAATCCAGTTAGTAACAGGCCCCGATCCACCATAGTAAAAAAAATTTTTTTTGGCAAAATTCGATTTTATTATTCAACATAGTTGTCTGCGAGGGCGATACAGCGATTATAGCGATCTTCCAACATTTCAATACCATTTTTGTAGTACGATTTGTCTTTCGCTTCAAAAAAGGCCTCAGTTTCGGCGATTACTTCTTCATTGGCGCTAAATTTCTATCCAGCGAGCATTCTTTTGAGGTATGAGAATAGGTAAAAGTCGCTGGGGGCTATATCTGGCAAATACGGTGAATGCAGAAGCAATTCGAAGCCCAATTCATGCAATTTTGCCATTGTTTTCATTGATTTGTGACACGTCGCGCATTGTCTTGATGAAACAGCACCTTTTTTTCAACGATTTTTAACGATTTCATATCCAATAACGTTAATCAATAATCGCTGTTGATGGCCTGGCCCTTTTGGAGGTAATTAATGAATATTATACCTTGCGCATCCCAGAATACTGATAATCTCTCATAATCTGATAATACTCATAATCTTGCCAGCTGACAGTTGTGTTTTTCCTCGCTTTGGATTCGGTTCATCGCGTGCAGTCCACTCAGCTTACTGTCGATTGGACTCCGGAGTGAAATGATGGAGCCATGTTTCATCCATTGTCACTTATCGACGCAAAAAATCACGTTTATTGCACTTAATCAGCTTCAAACGCTGCTCAGAATCATTAACACGTTTTTGCTTTTGATCGATTCTGAGCTCGCGCAACACTCATTATGCTCACAGCTTTCTTATGAACAAATATTCGTGAATGATATGATGTACACGTTCAGATGATATCCTCACAATATCTGCTATCTCGATCAACTTAGTTTGTGAATTGTTTTGATTTTTTCGTCGGTGACAGCCTCTTTTCGCGTTCACTGTGTTCACCGTCGTCGTTGCTCATTTCACCACGTTTAAACTTGACATATCAATCAATGATGGTTGATTTTCCTGGTGCATATCCCGAAAACTAATAATAATAATAAGAGTTCATTCAGAACATAAATACATAAATAAATCAAGCCAAGATTTTACTTCAACTGTATTTTTCCCCTCGAAAAGCAATATTTTAATTCTTTTTGCCATATTTTTTTAAAAATTAAAAAAGTAGCTACACTCACAACGCTCTCATGAAATAATGGTCGGATTGCTGTCAAATTTTAACTCGTATCGTTTGAAGGTTGTTACTAACTAAAAATCATATGGATTTAATACTAGCACTGCCATGTGTGCATAAGACCGTGGACTAATAAATTATATCAGATATCAGGTAGCAGTCGAAGAAAAAATTTCTTATTTTGTTGAACCAATAAAATTGTTCATTTTCGTACAGCATTCATTAAACTTTCATCTTTGAACTGATCACTCCTAGCTCATCAAACGTCAAAACTCTCAACATCATCAACATAAAAACAAGGTTATGTAAGTTCATTCTCACTAGTTTGAGTGGGCGTGAAAATGAAGGCACATCAAGGGCTTCACCCGGATTTTGTCCCGAGAATGCTACAGCCTGGAGTTCACCGAAGTCATGAAGAACTTTGTTGCTGCTCAAAGTCGAGCATAAAAACGAATTTCGTAAGACCAAACTTGGAGCATAAAAGGATTAAGAGAAAATAGTTTCCGAGTATTTTGTCCTCTTCGTTGAGGTCCAACTCATTTCAGAACGAATATTTCCAGTGCTTCTTATTTCTAGACATTATAGACTTTTTCAAGAGATATCTTCGGAGCTCGAACTTAAAAATAGTTTGATATATTCGACAAAGTTGAGAAATTCCTCATTAGCACAAAATTGATTATGATGGATGCACTAAGTTATTCTTTCAACAGTAAAAAAGTAAAACTTGACTTTGTAGTGACATTGAAATTGAAATTCAACAAACTCGAAAAAGATCGAAAATGAAAGGTCACCTTGAAAAGAATTGGATATCCGTGGGAAGGTAAAGTACTAATTTTGTTATTTCATGAAAAATTACTTCACGCATTTGTAATTGGGATAGAATGCCGATGTAACAATGAGTTGTTTTATAGATTCCAGAAATTTTCAATAATTTATTCATTACAGCTTACTAACTGGATCTTTATAATAATTTGGATTTTCCTGACGATTACTAAAGAATTGTTTGAAATTTTGTTCTCGAAATTGGTAGCAGATATGACAAAACTACAAGAAACCAAAAAAAAAGAGAAGTACTGGACCCAAATTTCTTTCTACATTTTTCTAAACCAATGATAACTTGTAACTTCACAATTGCCCATGAGCCTCTAAAACTGATTTCTAGGGGTGGTTTGGCTCATTTGGCAACAAAACTCCTACCCAGGTTTTCACAAATTTAATAAAATCAATATATACAAAGATCGATCCTTTTCACTTTAAACAAATAATATCGAAATAAAAACTTAACTTAAATCAGATTTTAATGAATTACTGTGCTATTAGGATAAAACCTTTTCTGTAGCTTATGTTCAGCCTTCTAAACACCAGATCTTAGCAGGAAGCTATAGTACTCCAATTTTCTATTCAGCGGAGTTGATGTAATAACGCCAGGTATTACGCAGGTATTCTCTCAGTTTCAGGATCTGAAGTGGTTCAACGTACGTACTATTTCAAATTATATATTTCAAGGAAGTTCTTCTTCACGATATTTCAATCCCAAGGGAGATTTCTAGAGATTAATATCAAAGGAGGTTGTACTTCTTGATATTTTTCAATCCCAAAAAAGGTTTCTGTTGTTCTAATCCCACGGAAGGTTCTGAAATACACAATTCTCGCCGATAAATCAAATTCTGAATCTTAAATTAAACTAGTAATGGCTGAAATTTAAAACAAGGTACGTATCTTTCCTGAAGTCTCGATAATTATTGAAAATCTTTCAGAAAATTCTCTATGTTTCTTTCTCTAGATACGCGCATCCGTTAGCGCTTCATAGGCGACCAATCACACACGATGATTTGACAGATTACCACGTCTTATGAAAGAGACTTGGTACAATTATACGCAGGAGCAACAGTCTCTTGCAGTATTCAGTGAAAGACATAGAAATAATGATAATTAACATACATTTCTAACTATGTAATTCTTCATTATTGATGTTGAAGTATTCAAATGCAATCTAGGTACATACTTTTGTCTTTTATCAAATTCTATTTCTTCAAGCAATATTTCGTAAACCAATTACTGGCAAAAACTCATCGTACAACCAACGAGTTTTTACATCTCTGATCTCCTGAACAGATTATCTTACTATAAGGCAATTTAGAGAGAAAAGAAGGATTATCGTAGATTGCAAACAACCTAGTCCTAAAGGTTTACGTAATATAGAGGAAGCTATATTGTATGCATCTATCCACATGCACGTACATTAAACAGACTTGTTATTTCTACACAGAATATACACCATTTCTCCACTCCGAAGGTTTTGTATCTAGGACTTATCTGCATTAGACTCGGGGTGTTGCTTTTTGGTGCGTACAATGTTAGACCTCAAGTTCGACATGATTGCGCCTCGAACCAGAGTGTCGAATCCCTTAGGGTCTGGCGATTCTGACGGACCATTTCCGGCTCAACCGGAAATCGACATGGCGGCTTCTGGCGTGATCGCTCTGGCACTAAATTCCTGGCCTGGTGGTCTAGCAATTAGAACTCAGATTCAGTCACGTAATTCATTCAATTAATTTGATTTGTTCCCGGTAGGGAATTCATCCAGGCTTGAACGTTGTATGGGTGAACTATCCCTAATGATTTGTGACGGTTAGAATGGCGATGTTCGACTTACCTTAAGTCCTGCAAGATCTTGCAATATGGAAAAACTTCAGTTATTCAAGAAATAGTCTTTCGAATTGTTATGTATCTAATGTAACAAATTCGTTGTCTAGTGAGGGAGTCTCAGAATCCCCTTGAGCTAAAAAAAAACGATTGGCATATTTTCGGGCCCGACGTTTGAGAGAATTATTTTTGTGGAAACCGTAACCCCATCGATTCAGCTGTTTCTAAAATATAAGAGAGAATTGGAAAATGACGTGAAATGAAAAGTTTCAATAACTTCTTTATTACCTACTGCTGCTACAAACACGAAACAAACACATTCTAGTGGCACTTTTTCCAGTAAAAATAGTAGAACCGATTGGTGCCGTAATTTGTTTTTTATTGCAAATACTTTTGAAATCATCATAAAAACTTTGTTTTTTAGAATGTGAACCATAAAAATTTCGATAACAAATACAAATGCTTTCTTTTCTTCTTGAAAAAAATTTAACATGATATATACATTCCTCGTCAAACTACACTGCGCAAAAAAATTAACGCACATTCTGAAAATCTCAATTTTAAAGAAAATTAACTCTACATTGACTTTATAACTTATTTTTTATGTTCTCTCGGGAAGGTTTTGAACGAAACAAGACACATTAAATGGAAAAAAAATTCAGGATTTCACCGAATTATATGTGAAAGAAGAGAAATAAACAATCTTCAAAATACTGGAATGCTGATAAGTGATTTAATACTTGGTATTTCCACCCTTGCGTTAATTACAGCTCGGCAAAGACGGTTCATACTCAAAATGAGTGATCTCAAAATGTTCTGATCTAATCCTTCCCAGATTTCTCTGAGTTGGATTCCTAAGTCATTAAGTTAAGAGTAGCTGGATGATTTTCTGAACTTCTCAGCCTTCTATTGAGGTTGTCCCAAACCTGCTCAATCAGATTGAGATCTGTACTTCTTGCTGGCCATTCCATTTCAGAGACTTCAACCTCTTCAAGGTACTCCTGAACGATGCGCGCACGATGGGGTCTGGCATTATGGCATTATCGTCCATAAGAATGAAATTTTCACCAATGTATGGGGCAAATGGCACTACATGCTCTTCAAGAATGTTCCTTATATACCTATCAGCATTAATAGCTTTATTATCAACGACCACTGGGTCTGTGCGAGCAGTCAAAGATATTCCACTCCATACCATAATCGATCCTCTCCCGAAACCAGTAGTATTCAGGAAATTGCACTCAGCATATCTTTCATGTGAACGTCTGTATACAAGGGAACGTCGATCACAATGGTAGAGGCAGAATCTAGACTCATCTGTGAAGAGAACTCTTCCCAATCAGCCTCTTCCCAATGGATATGCTCTCTCGCAAAATCCAAACGCGCCTTTCGATGGGCTGGGGTAAGAGCTGGGCCTCTTGCCGCGACACGAGGCCTTAAATCATATTCTCTGAGGCGATTTCTTATTGTCTGAGTGCTAATTTGCACCCCATGAGTTTGCTCAAGCTGTTTTTGAAGGAGGCGAGCGGTTGCAAACCGTTGTCTCAACGAAGAAACTCTCGAGTAACGTTCTTGAATGGCAGTTGTTACCCGTGGTCTACCCTGTCCTGGTCTTCGGACATTCATACCTGTCTCCCTGAATCGCTGCAACATTCTGGACACACTTGTTTGGGAAACTCCAAACATTTCTGCAATTCTTGTGTATGTCCACCCTTCTTCTCGCAAAACTACCGCTTGGGCACATTCCTCTTGGGTCCAATTGCGTGTTTCACGTTGCATAGCGATCGAGTGTAGAAAATCAAACGAAAGAAAAACTATTGATCACTAGAATTGATCGAGAACAACTGATTTCAGAATGGAGCCAATACATTCAAAATCTGATAATCTCATCTTTTTTTATTCCTGCTGGGAGAAAACATCTGTATTGACGAAAAACATTAATAATAATAATAATAATAATAATATAGTTTATTCTGAAATAGATACAGTATAAACGTTCCACACGGAGGTATAACCTGTACGTGATTTACATTTTAACTGAAAAATTACAGAATCCATACGTCCAAAGTATTTCATTTCCAAACAGAAAAAATAAACACAAAAAAAAAGAAACTCTCTTTTCTAACTCTTAACATAACTAAATTAAACTATCATTCGCTTAACATTTCAAAGGATGGATGTTCCATATAAAAAGATTGAACGCTCATGTGACTGGGATGTACATAATAATTTATTGAAATCAGGCCTCATCGCCCTCATCAACTAGGGATTGATAAGCGAAGCAAAGTAAGCTCTTCCCTTTTCCATTATCCAATTTTTCATTTCTCTTTTGTACGCATAAAAACTCTTAATTTCCTTCAGTTTTCTAGGAATGGTGGAATGAATACGGGGTGCCAGGTAAGTGCAACATCTTTGTCCTATACGTTTTTCGGCTCTAGGAACAAGATACTGGTCTTTCTTATTTCTCGTCTCATAGTTATAATCACTTTTCAAGATATTTATCCTTTTCATATATATAGCAAGCAGCATTGAAAGTGGATAACATATGAATGCATAATTCTGATAAAAATAATTATCATTGAGAACACCTTCAGTTGTAGAATAAATTTGAGATTTCCATAATGTGCGTTAATTTTTTTGCGCAGTGTATATTCGGTGGCCACCCCTAGGTCCGGATTTAACACCGTTAGATTTTTTCATTCATTTTCAAAGTGATGATAATTATCAAATGTGATGAATGTTAATTTTTTAATGTGATTCTACTCATAGGTACAGGTCATTATTTGCTTGTAGGCGGTAATTACATTCTTATTCAATGTTTTCATCAGCATTTTTAACTTCCATATGTGACCGAAGAAACAACAAACGCATAAGGTGCAAGTGCTTTTTATAATAATTAGACACTATCACTGTTTAGATATGATGCTAGGCAATTACCATGATATCGAAAATATCATCCATCCCAATAATGAATTAACGGAATCCAATACAATGCAATCATTTGATGAAGAATAGAATACAATATATCGGGTGTCCCAAGGTGAATGGCCTATTAGATTATTATGGAAACTATTGATGGTAAAAATTTCAAATTTTGTGGATAGATATTTGGCCATATAAGGTACATTTTTAAAATAATTTCACATTTCCAGTGTTGCCGGATGTACGACAATTTGGCAACAACTTTGTTATTTTGAATAGGACATCCGGTATTTCTATTTTTTTTATGATACTCCATAAAATATTGAATCTATTCACTCTTACTTTTGCATCCCTATCTTCAACGGTTTTCAAGTTATTAATTTCTTTTCGAAATTTTAGATCAAATTGGCGTATTACGAAAATGACTCTAGTTCGCTCAATATTTGAGATTTAAGTCAGAAATTTTGCCAGTCGTTAGATATTGATCTGATCTGTGTCACTGCTTTTGAATTATGGTTGTCAATAATACAGGACGGACCAAAAAAATTCATCATTTGCCAAGTAACAAAATTGTGAAAAAATCTATTTTTTCAAATAAGACACCTAGTATATTTTTCAATTTTTGGAATCAGTACAACATACTCTACAATTTTTCTATTCACGTCCCTATACCTATCTCAACTGGATTCCGAGTTATATGCGTTTATTAGATTTCACATTGATTCAGTAAGTGTTAATTTCTTTTGTATTGTTATTTTCTCTTTGTCGTTCATAGATCGATATATCAATGAATCAGTTCAATCCATAAATGTCAAAATAAACAATTATTGCCTAACAGGTGTTTTGTTCCGAGGTTTTTCTATAAATAATGGCTCAAGAAAGATATACACATATAACGCATATAACTCGGAATCCAGTTGAGATAGGTATAGGGACGTGAATAGAAAAATTGTAGAGTGTGTTGTATTGATTCCAAGAATTGAAAAATATACTAGTTGTCTTATTTGAAAAAATAGATTTTTTCACAATTTTGTTACTTGGCAAATGATGAATTTTTTTGGTCCGTCCTGTATTATTGACAACCATAATTCAAAAGCAGTGACACAGATCAGATCAATATCTAACGACTTGCAAAATTTCTGACTTAAATCTCAAATATTGAGCGAACTAGAGTCATTTTCTTAATACGCCAATTTGATCTAAAATTTCGAAAAATAATTAATAACTCAAAAACCGTTGAAGATAGGGATGGAAAAGTAGGAGTGAATAGATTCAATATTTTATGGAGTATCATAAAAAAAATAGAAATACCGGATGTCCCATTTAAAATAACAAAGTTGTTGCCAAATTGTCATACATCCGGCAACACTGGAAATGTGAAATTATTTTAAAAATGTACCTTACATGGCCAAATATCTATCCACAAAATTTGAAATCTTTACCATCAATAGTTTCCATAATAATCTAATAGGCCGCTCACCTTGGGACACCCGATATATTTTTGAATTCTGTAGCTTATCTATTCATTCCGCCATACCCTGTAACACAAAATCATACGGAATATATATTTTTATTTATTATCTGTGAAATTTTTTATAGAGAAAATAACCAATTATCAATTCAAAAATAACTAAACAATATTTATAAATATATTCCATCAATTCAAGAAAAAAACAATCAGTGAAATAGAGAAAATTATGTATTACACTCGTACAGAAGGCTCATAACACTCGTTCATTTCAAAACTTGACAGTTCATTGTTAAATTTTTAATTTTTAATTCATGGAAGAAAATAAATGCCTTCAGCAGTTGATCAGAAGAAGGTTTGACGATTTTTTTCTCCAGGTGATATGAGAAAGGTTTTATGGGTACAATCAATCGTTTCATTTCATTTGAGGGGAGTTTTTTACCCTATTCACAGTTAATGCACCGAAAGGATAAGAAAAATCTTACAAATCAACTTCCCAGGAATCAAGATGCAGTATTTCGTTATTGAAAATTCATAATAATAATAAATGTTGCTGTTATTCAGTACAGTTATTCATAATAAAAATGCAGAAGGCATTTATATTCTCCTATGAGAGATATAGTTAAAAAACATAACTATTCCACAGAAAAGAATAGATTCGAATTAAGATTTGTACGCAAGCTATAGTATATCAGAACTATCAACAATCAACCTTTATCTCAAGAACTAGAACAGATAGAAAAAATTCCAGCGTTTTTCGAAAACAGAAAATTGAAAACATTCTAAATGAATTGTTGGATTTTCAGCACCTAATTTGGTTTTTTCATTTCGTTGGCCTGTATAATAATGAATGTTTTTTCTCATAGTGTGATGTCCTTCCTGATGAGTTGATGCAACGAGTATGTTGTATGTTTTATGGTGTTGAATTCACATTTTTATCTGCTGAATTCACGAAGTCATCTAAGGGCAAACGTTATTCTCTTTCCGGAAGATGTTAATAATAAATTTTAACACGGTATGAGGCTCTGGCCCGGGTCTGATTTATTTATATGCTCAAGGTGGCGGTACACAGTTGTTATGAGGTCACTTCTTTCTTTTTGTAGTCTGCTAAAGGCTTTATGCCGTTGAAATATTAACAAGAATGATATTTATAAGAACTGCGGTAGGTATTCTGCTGCAATGGTAATGCGCTCTGGTAGGTATATGTATACCCTTACATTTATGGATATACATTGTCTTCATGTTACAGTTTGAGAGGAGTGGATGTTTTTGTGAAACCCAGTCCATTATAACGGAGAGTTATGAGGGAGAGTTTCCTGCCTGTTTTGAATGTTCTCACCAATTCCTCCAGAAAGTTATTTGTGGGATGCCACAGATCAATGAGGGGGAAATCTTTGTCCAATATTCTGAATAATTTGTGAACTCAGAAATTTAATTTCTGTGACTATTCCCCAAAAAATTCCACTTAGCAACGAACCGATATTTTTTTTTATAAAGGGTGTTTTTTTTAGTGCTATAGAACTTCAAATTGCAATGAAACAATGGATTATTAGATTAACATAAATTTTAATTATCCGCAAGATAATGCCACAAGAATATCTTGCGGCATTATATTTTGAATATGATTTCTGGCATATGACCGCCACGGCTGGCTCGGATATAGTCCAATCTGTACGTCCAATTTTCGATTACTTTTTCCAACATTTGTGGCCGTATATAGGCAATAACACGGCGAATATTGTCTTCCAAATGGTCAAGGGTTTGTGGCTCATCCGCATAGACCAATGACTTTCCATAGCCCCACATAAGATCTTGGAGGCCAATTCACAGGTCCGAAACGTGAAATTAGGCGGTCACCAAACGTGTCTTTCAATAAATCGATTGTGGCACGAGCTGTGTGACATGTTGCGCCGTTTTTTTGGAACCACAGCTCCTGGACATCATGGTTGTTCAATTCAGGAATGAAAAAGTTAGTAATCATGGTTCTATTCCGATCACCATTGACTGTAACGTTCTGGCCATCATCGTTTTTGAAGAAGTACGGACCAATGATTCCACCAGCCCATAAAGCGCTCCAAACAGTCAGTTTTCCTGGATGTAACGGTGTTTCGACATACACTTGAGGATTAGCTTCACTCCAAATACGGCAGTTTTGTTTATTGACGTAGCCATTCAACCAGAAGTGCACTTCATCGCTAAACAAAATAAAATGGACGTAGTGCGCGATACGTATTCCGCACAGAACCATTATTTTCGAAATAAAATTGCACTATTTGCAAGCGTTGTTCTGGCGTGAGTCTATTCATGATGAATTGCCAAAAACTAAGAATAAATCACTTGACAGCTGTTAAATCGGTCTCCATCTTGAACAGTAATGCCAACTTAAAGTTATATAACTCGAAAGAAAAACACCCGTTAGAACTCATGTTCTGATAACCAATAGAATCCGTGAGTTTCCCATAGTTACGTCGTATTAATAAGTGGATATACCCTTGACGGAGTGGTATAGTAGTTTTGGTGTTTCGCCTCCTGGCATATTGGGATCATTGCCATAGTAACATTCCTGGAGTGTCAAAAAATAGAAGTCAAGCTAATAGTAATTGAATTATGAAATTATCACAAAACCTTCAGACGCCGAATGAATCCTTTCAATTATAAATCTTGATTCTATACAGGGTGTTCCATAATATATGCGACTTCAGGATGCGATTTTTTTCAAAAACTGTCTTTGTTTTGTGTAGAAAACATCGACGGTTCGAATGTGAGTCTCAAAAATCTTACTTTTTTTATTAGCGTTGAAGTTGGAGAGAAAAACACCTACTACCCATTCGAAACCTTCACCAATTAAGACTTAAAAAAATTCCGCATAAAACATAGCTCATTATGATTAGAAAATACTCACGAAAGCTGTTTTCTGTACAATAAAAGGCTCAGAAGATATTCGCGAAAAACGATTTTTTTTTTCAATTTCAACACCCTGTATCTCAAGAATGATGCATTTTAGAGGGTGAGAGGGTAAGTTGATAAAAACTTTTTTCATATATTATGAAACCCCTATATATTCCAAAAGAAAACTGTAAAAATTTATTGTAAGTTGAATTTTTTTCATTGAACGATTCCAAAGAATTATTATTGACAATAAAGAACCGATATATAGACATCGTGGTGATATAATGAAGCTTTCTGAACAAACAACCCTGTCGAAAAATCAGATGAATTCCGATTTTTTTTTTTTCAATTTTTCTACAAGCCCCCAGCTTCATTATTTCACCGTAACTGCGACACCCTCGTTTTCACGTATTTTTTTTATCACGTTTTCCATTTAAAACAGATTTTCTACGTATCCTCTGATCTGACACTAATTTTCTTCTCTCTTATGGTCGCCTTCTCCGCACGTTATCTCATTCTAGGAGCAATTTCCCTGAAAATAATGTTGTTCTCAGATATTTGCTTGAAGATAGAAATTAACTTCTCTTACTTTCGTACAAGATTTCAATCTGAGATCCCATCATACCCCTTATCCTCTAATCAGAGGTCTGAATACTTCCCTTCAGAGTCTAAGGGTAAATCAGTTACTTTTTGAGTGTAGTGCGAGAATTACACATCTTTGATGTTGCCTGCTATGTAAAGCCGAAGAGAGTTTGATGGCAATTCTACTCTGTGTGTTCATTACTGCTATGTGTGTTAATTCAGAAATGATTCATGAAGAACTACTTCCAATGGTACAATGACTTTGGAGTGTTGTATTCAATTCAGCCTTCAATTTCTAGTTGGAAGCATAATTTGATGTTCAAGTAGGTTTTATCTAACGAAGGAGAATTTGGAATGGTAATATATGTAATTTGGGACAATTCAGAATGTGAACAGTATTTTCATAGAAAAGCATAATGTGTAATTGAGTGAATCAAAAAATTATGGATTTTCATTTGAATGCCTTCTGTGAATTATTGATATTAATCTCTTATACAGAGTGCTCCAAACAAGATTGCACTTATGCTATGCAAAATGATTTCTTTGTTCAATTGGGTCCTTCTGTCTCAGGACGATGTTATTGTTTAAACCTTTATATCTATAACATTTATCGAAAAAGATGGCCTAAGTCAAAAAGTACCACAGATAAATTCCGAGTTATCGAACGATCCAGCATTATTGACTCACCCTGTATTTTAATAATTCAC